>NW_011888865.1:4617920-4631073 GCF_000151845.1 Pteropus vampyrus
ATATATATATATATTTACACTGTGTTCACCTCTCATAGTTAGATTTCTTTCTATTACCACATATTTGACCCCCTTAACCCCGTCTACTTCCCTCCTCCCCCCTCCCCCTTACCCTTTGGTAACTACTAGTCTATTGTCCATGTCCATGAGTCTCTGTATGTTTGTCCTGTTCGTTTGTTGCTTTTAGGTTTATATCCCACATATAAGTGATACTATGTGATTTTCAACTATTTCTGTCTGGCTTATTTCTCTGAAATTAAATTTTTTAAAACTCCTTTTTTTTTCATTTGAATTAGCTGCTTATTATAATTAGCTCCCTTTGACTCTTGGCATTAATTTTCCAGGCCATGTCTGAATTTATTCTGGTTTTTTCCTCAACCTCTTCCTAATGCTCCAAGTGCAAGTGAATCACATCTTTACTATACCCGCAATGTCTATGTATTTTATATAAAATTCCACCAATTACTGATCTCTCTGTGAATTCATGTACTGGTATCACTCTGCTTTAATTATTTTGGTTTACTAATATATTAAAAGTCTGTTTAAAGCCAGTGCCACCTATTATACTTTTCTAAACATTCCTGGCTATTTTCATTTTTTCTTCTTTTAAACATTAGCATTGCATAAGTACTTATATCCTTTATATGTGAAAACGGTTGGGATTTGAGAGTTTATTCCTCGATGTCTTAGTAAAATATTTCATTATAAGTGTTTTTATAAGCATACAATTACAGTATCAGAAAATAATGACAATACTTAAAAGTTTCATACCTCTCCTTGCGAATCCTGCTTTTAAATGACACAATTACAAATTCATTCAGCATCTACTGTTTTGTAAGCCTTATTATAGTTGCATGGGGTACTGAGATAAAAGTCACAATTCCTGACTTAGCCACACTCACAATCTATCAGGGAGGAAGAACCAGTAAGTGTAATCAGTAAGAAGCAGAAAAACATAAGTACTGGACAAATATAGGCTAAAATTCTAAATTTTCTATTACAATGAGATGGCATTGGTTAAAATAAAAATCTCTTTACTTATCCATTTTCTCATCGAATACATTATGAACTAGGAATAAAATTACAATCATATATTATGTACATGAAGATTAGATTTAGTGCTTATAAAATGCCTGGCTCACAGTTGATTCCCACACAGGCAAATTGAAAGTTGATTTCTTCCTGCCAAATCTAAACATATGGGCCAATTGAAAGAACTTACCGAGAAGAGTGGGCAGGCACTGTGAACTGATCACCACACAGCTTTTCTCCCTTTTACTCTAGAAATGGAATTGAAGCCAGGAACCTAGGAACTCAGTCTCAGAGGCATTTCTGGCTTTTTGACTGCAGGACCCAGATGCTCCACTTAATTAGACCTGACTTTTCTGAACCCTCCCAGCCTGAACTTTTTAGTTTCCCCATGTTGAGAAGGAACAGTGCTGGGCAAACACCACAAGAAATGAGGATGCCACCACTTCCACCTCGCAGGCTTCTCAGTCTTTCCTTTCTCACAATTACTTTTCAACCGAGTGCAGAGGTTCACAAGCTCTTCTGGGAGCCAGCCCCTCCAAGTGACTCTGCCCGCTCTGTCCTGGAGCGGAGTAGACCTGTGTCCGCTCTGATGGCAGGCGCAGGAGATACAGAAGCTGGACGTAAAAAGCGGAAAGAGAGCGGCTCTGGGACCACCCTGCTGCTCCCTCCCGCCGGCACGCTGCTCGGGACCTCAGAGCTGTGCAGGCCTCTTTCCGTGCGTTCTCGGAGATGGCTCTGAGTTAAGGAGTCCCCCCGCAGGTCCTCACGGATGAACAGGAATCCAGTCCGGAGAAAAGCACGCGGCGTTGTCAATTTTGAGCACTGGATGAGGCCGCAGGGTCTCCTTCCGGACCGAGAGTCCCCGTAGAACAGAATTTCAGGTCAAATTTAAATTTACCTAAAATAATAATAATAATAATTTGAATGTAAATTAGGCCTCCAGCCCTTGAGTCCAGGCCTGAGCGTCCAGGGACCCCGCAGATGCCGCAGGCAGATCCCGCCTCCGTGTGGACACTTGGACCATCTCCTTCCTGAGTACAGTCTCTTCAGGAGCCGCCAGGATTCCCTGGCACCGACAGTCCCTTCTGCACACCGGCGTTTTGTAAATTGAAGAACCGCTCATTTTACGCCCTACAGTCCCTCCTGGTGCCTGGGCCACGGCCACTCCAGGGAACTTTTCAGGGCTAATGGAGCCTAAGGTTTTCCCTTAGACACTCTTGAGATCCAGGCCTTGAGAGATGGGAGCCCTCTCGTACTACGTGTTCCTGGGAGCCGATATCTGGTTTGATGAGCTGCCTCTGGACTAGGTGGGATCTGCTCCCCGGCCCCGCCCACATGTCGCTCCGCGCTGCCTCCGCGAAGTGGAGATTTCTATGGTTTGCTCCAAGGATACCAGAAGACCTTTACCCACCCAGGCCTTGAGCTGGATTTGTTGGAGCGGGGCTACCTCTAGTACTTAGATGCTGGAACCAGGGACAGTATCTAACCTCCCTCTGAACTCGGCCGCCACTTGTCCTAGACCCTCAAGGCTCATTACCCCTAGAACAGATTTAAGAGGTACATATTCCCTTGCATGGTTCCCATGAGATCCAGGGAAAAATTCTACCTATATATATTCAATATCTTCTCCCGTAGATCGATTCGTACATACACTTAAATATTTTTTCAAAGAAAACATCATAAAACTAAATGGAATCAATGTAATTTAAATTTTAAAGATAACAAAAATCCTAACAGTAAAATCCATGTGTCTAAATTTAAAAATAAAATTTAAAAGAGACAATAAAATACAAAAATATTTAATATATTTTGACTCTGAATATCTGACTATAAATTCCTGAAAAAGATTGGAAGTGTTTTGACTTAGGCCACAAACTATTTTTTAAAAATCTATAATTTCTTTCTTCATAAAAAAAAAAAAAAAAATCGATGCAGAAATCAGCTCTTGTTAAGCAGCCAAACAACAGTTTTCTAACAGATAAATTCTAATTTATTTGGGGGGATTCAAGTTTTTATGCTAAAGAAAAACAACCTGAAGTATTATTAGTCTCATTAGCTATCTAGAAAGAAAGAGTTAACTTTATTCTACAAGAACTAAGTAATGATAATAGAATGGTACAGGTCAATATTTTTTAACTGAAAGATTATTTACATACCATTTGAAAACATAACCAACAGTTATCAAAATTTATAAAATTTCCTCTATACATATTAAGGGGATGAATTTTATGATATGTAAATTTTACATTAATTAGGCTGACAAAATTATTGCAGGTCTCAAAGAGTTTTTTATTTATGGGATTTATGTCAGGATATGCTGCATTAGAAATTGAACTGAAAAATAAGAAAATATTATTTACTAAATAATTTAACATTTATAAAGCCATCTAGGCCAAAGAGCGGGTAATGTCTAAATATTATTACAAAAATAATGTTGGCTTCACAGACCCCCAGAGTTCTGAGAACTGCACTTTGAGAACCCTTCTAGTGAGGACACATTTCCTGATCACTTACTAGCAGTGAGAATGAGATAAGGAAGAAAATGGTCCAACGGTAGGGCTGCCTGGACCCCTGGACATTAAGCCTATACCTTGCTGCTTGATGTCCTGAGCCCTGAAAATCAAGAGCACTGCCCAGAAGCCATCTGGCACCCCACCTAGGGCACTGTAGGTGTATATGGGCAAAAGGGCCTGAAAATCCCACCACTCCCCTCTCCCCACCACAGACCACAAGAAGCTACAGCAGCAAGTCCACAGCCTGGACTTTCATCCTATGCTATCCAAATATACATACATACATACATACATATATATATATATATATATTTATATATTTTTATATATATATTTTTTAGTTGTTCATTCTTGTATTGTCTTTAATGAACATCGAGCTAAGTCAGAGATTCTCAAAATATGGTCCAGGAACCAGCAGCAGCAGCAGATCACATAATGGCATAATTTGTTAGATATGCAAACTCTGGCCCCACCTCAGATCTACTGAATCAAGAATCTCTGTGGTTGAGGCCTAGCCATCTGTTTTCTAATAAACTCTGCAGGTGATTCTTATGCACCTGCTAGGCTAAGTCAGTATTAATGTTAATCTCTGAGAAGGATCCTTTCTCAGAGAGGAAACACAGCACAGCTGGGAAGGGAAGTTTCTTTCACCTTCCTCCATCTCCTCCCCTTCCTGAATCTGGCTAGTCTGGGCAGAGATTCAGAGAATCAGTTCAGGGTCCTGGGGGCAGACAGGACCAGGCAACGAAGGTTCCTTGAGGAAAAGCACCAACTAGAAGGTGAAGAAAGTGAGTTGTACAAAACAAGATTACCTCGTTTCTGGTTACCGTTTGCTTTTTTTCCCCTGTAGTTTTCCTGATGCCTCTACTAAAGCCTTTAATCAGAGATCCAGCTTCATCTCTGACCCCTGTATAAAATGAAACAGGACCAGGGTTCAATGAACGTATTAATGTAGAACAGCCTTAACTGAAGTCACCTGGATGGTGACAGCAGTTTTTCAGAAAGGCTTTAAAAAAGTAGAGCTGGAGTAAGAACTGCCCCCTCTGTCTGGAGATTCCCCTCCACAGCATCTTGGCAGAACGTCTGTGCTTTACTTCTGTTAATGAAAGAATCTTCGTTATTGTTCATTCAAAGGTCTGTGGATACCCTAGGGACAGCAGTCTACCTCCATTCTCCTAATTCAACTATGCACATATGATTTTGCTACTTGCCAAAAATTTGTAGAATACAAAATAACCAAAAATTACATTAAATTACATTTACCTGTAACAGAAATAATTTTAAAAAAAATAGTTTTGTTAATATTTGTTAATGTACTAGGTATAAGTTCTTTTTTTTTTAATTTTGTGTTCCATTAGAGGAAACATTATTAAGAAAATTCGCCAAAAAATTGACTAGTAAGATTGTTTTTATATATATTGAGAGATAGATTGAGGGGAAGAAAGAGAAGACCCCCATATAGTGAAATCATTTGCACTTATGATATCCTACTTGGGAAAAATGAAGAATGAGCAAAACTTCTAGGGATTAAATAATGTTTTAAAATGTATGTCACTAATCAGTAATTTTTATATACTGTTGAAAAACATTTATCTGAGTGTGAGTGAATGAGCTTGCACACACATGTGTGCATGAGAAAAGAAGAAAGTCAGATATTCTCATCTTTCCCAAAGACAATCAAACAAAGAATTTAAAATAATTATGATTAGTATGTTAAAGGTTTGATGAAAAAAAATGTAGAGAACATGTAAGATGGGTAATTTCAGAAGAGAATGCAAACTTTAAGACAGAATCAGTTAGCTACAAATAAAATACGTAGAGAATGTCATTGTTGGTCTCAACAGTAGATTCAATACAATCAAGAAAAGTATCAGCGGTACTTGGTTTCAAAAAAGTGGTTAATTTCAATTTGTTTAACATTTTTCTTTCCAGACTTCTGCATTTCTGAGCTGAAATAAGAAGACCCCATTATCTTTATCATGTCCCTAATGTCCCAATAATGTCCTTATTGTCTGTTAAATTTTTCACCTGAGAACATATTAAGAATACCACATCATAGTTAATTTTCATGTTGTAAAGGTATGTTTTCTCTTTTGAATTTAAGAACTAATATGAAGGGTAAAATGTAGTTATTTTAGCATCCATTAATGATTCTTGCCTGATTCAATTCTTATAGTATCTATTAAATGGTAATTTTCTACCATTACTTCTGCTTTTATGAGTTGGCCTCTCCAAAATTAGGTAATTACTGCTCAATGACATCTTAAGAACCCAGGTTCTCTCCATCCCTTTGTTATCCTCAGAGTATTGGCTTTTATCCTTAGGCTAATTCATATTGGGACCACAAAATGTCTATGCAAATGGATATCGTATTCAAATAATATCTACAAACACAAAAAGCAGTTTCTTTTTCAACATGTCTCCTTTGAAGCAAGAGAATATTTATTACAGAGTTCTTCTAGGAGTCTTACTTTCTTATTTCGTTGGCCAGCACTGGAGCACATATTTTGTGCTCACCAATCAGAGGGAAAAGTGGAGGAACCATGATAGTTTGGGACAAAATATGACCCACTGTCTCTGACTAGAGATGAGCTCAGGACCTCTGATTTCTTCGTCTTCATAAAAGAGATAACATAGATGAAAAGTATGGAGTTTCTAATAGGGAGCTGAGAAGTAGTGCTGCAGGCCAAGCACTACTATTGGAAAACAATAATGCATCTTATCAGTCTATAGGACTTTCTCTGTGCCTCACCATCCTATTCAAAACATTGCCTGTCCTGCTATCATGTAGATGCATGTTAGTGAGAGAAGGCTTAAACTCAGCTCACATGCTCAGGGGTAAAGATTTCCCTTTCCTTTTGTTTTCTCAGAAACATGGATTCTCTATTAATGCAGCGTTCCTCCAGTGAGCTCATCTGCTCCATTTGCAAGGACTATTCCTTAAACCCTGTCACCATTACCTGTGGGCACAGCTTTTGTACTCCCTGTCTCTGTCTCTTGTGGGAAGATACCCAAACTCCTGCTCGCTGCCCTTTGTGCAGAACAATATCACAGCGAATGGACTTCAAAAGCACTATTTTAGTTAAGAAACGAGTTCTTCCCACTGAAGAGTCAGTTGTCTGCCGGTTACCAAGCCCTGCTGAGCAAATCTGTAAGACACACCATGCAATAAAGAACCTCTTCTGTCAAACTGACAAGAGCCTGCTATGTTTGTTCTGCTCTCACTCCCCAGGGCATGCCACTCACAGACACCGTCCAGTAAAGCAGGTCGCTGAGCACTACAGGGTAAGAAATGCCTCTGAATGCACTTTGAAATGTGAAATACCCTGTATCTTCTGGCAAGAGGAAAAATACATTGATTATTATTATTCTTTTTTTCTGCAATAAACATAGAATTTCTGAACACCATGTGCCATGCACTGTTATAAAATGGGAGATAAAGCAGTGAAGAAACTGGATAAATATCCTTTCTCTCCTTAATTTTTAATTCTGTTGGGTTGAGGAAGAGGAATATGATGAAGCTGATGAGGATTAGGGTGCTAGTATTTGTGTGAGTAACATGGTAAATAAATTTGGTCTCAGTGACAGTCATTTGCTACTACAGCTATGATTACCATGAACCCGTTCTAATAATAGCAGATTTAGAAACACTGGCTAATATATTCTAATAGTGCCTTAGAAAAACTGAGAGCTAATATTTTAAAATTAAATATGAAGCAAGATTCACTTCTGAAAATTGACAAGGTTACATACAATATCAATGCCAGATTCTTCAGATAATGGATACATTTTTAAAATTCAGGAACTCTATATTGGTTTTATTTCTCAGATTTGACAATTACTGTTCCCAAGGAAAAATCAATGACATCTCTGCTCTTTTTGTTGTTTATCTACAAATATCTGTCTATGTCTATCCCCTTATCTCTTTCTGAGGTACAGTCATCCCACCTTATCCAAGGGGGATGCAATCTGAAATCCTCAGTGGCTGCTTAAAACTGCAATAGTCCCAAACCCTATACTGTTTTTTTTTTTTTTCCTATACATACATACATTTTTACGACTTCTTGTTGTTGGCACATCCAAATTACAAGCATCACTACTTTTGTGCTTTGGGTCATTATTAAGTAAAATAAGGGTTAGCTGAAGGTAATCACTGTGATACTGTAACAGTGATTGTAACTGATATCTGATAACTAAGATAATGACTAAGATAGGTAATGTATGCAGCATAGATACACTGGACAAAGGGATAATTTGGATTCCAGGTGAGATGGAGCAGAATTTTATCACACTATGCAGTGCAGTGCACAATTTAAAACTTAAGAATTGTTTATTTCTGGAGTTTTCCATTTAATATTTTCAGACTGTAGTTGACCTTGGGTAAATAAAACTGTGGAAAGCAAAACTATGAATAATGGGAGACAACTGTATCTGAAATATACTGTATTTACTTTTTTTGAGCTCATATTTATAGTTCTTTTGCAGGAGAATATTCTGATGCAAATGAAGTCTATTTGGAAAAACAAACAGAAAAATCAGAGAAATCTAAACAAAGAGATCAACAAATTCAGAGTATGGGAGGTAAGCAGTTAGCCCTATTTTCCTTGGCACCAGCTTGGGACAGATATGGTAACTCACAGTGGAAGGACTTGAATTAAATCATAATGTCCTTTGAGTGAATGATGAGAAAAAGAGAAACATATGCTTCTTTATAGGGAAACATGCCCTTCAGTGTAGGATCTCATGTAAAACTCAATATGTAACTGAAAGATTTTTCCTGACTTTTTTTATATACAGCAATATTTACCATGAATACATCAGCAGGGACAAGAAAATGCACTACCACAGATAGAATGCAATGATCACTGGGATAGAGATAAAAATAGAGTGCTATAGGCGCTTAGTAAAATTTGAATGTTAAAAACAGCATCACAAATAAGTAAAAATCAATCTGATGCTAATATGGTAGTAGAATTACCTTATTTAACTTCTATGCTAACATAGATGGTAGTAGAATGATGGTAGTAGAATTTGTAAATTCATGGATATTAGTGGCAGGAGATCTGAGGACCAAGAAAGGTAAAAGTAAAACCAACCATAGAATTGTTCGGGACCTACAAGTAGCTTGTATTAATTGGGACATAGAGTATGAAGCAGGTGAGGATGAGAAGTATGGCTAGAAACATAATTATGACAAAGTCAAGAATGTGAATGCCGAACTAAAGATGTTGGATTGTATTATTCACTGATTCACAAAAATGAATTGAGAACCTAAAACTGAAGAAGTAAACTATATATTTATCTTCAAAGAACTCAAGCACTTCTAAAGGAAACATAGAAACAGGCGATATTAGAGCATAATAATTCATTAAACAGGAATCTGTACATGGTACTGTGAGAATGCCGTGGTGGAGGGGGATAAAATAATCTTGATCATTTAGAGTGGATTTTCTAATGAATCATTCATTCATAAGAGGGCTTACTATTCTAGGCCAACAAAGAGATACAGAAATGGACAAAAACAAAAACAAATCACTGACTTCAGGAGGTTATCATCTAGTGATAAAATTCAATCCACAAATAAAAAAGTAAAATTTGTAATATATCACATTTGTGAAATGCTTGGGGAAAAAATTAAAGCAGGGAATGGGTATAAAGAGTCCAGGTTTGGGGAATGCAGACTGGTCAGGGAAGACCCTTTGTGAAGGTTCCATCTGGGCAGAAATCTAAAGGAGATGAGGAGTGAACCAGCAGCTTCCTGAAAATGCATCTTTCTGGAGCAGAGTTAACAGAAGGTATTGGTAAAAGGAATGAGTAGTAAATAGTGTCAAATGTGAAAGGAGGGTGAAGTAACGAAAGAATGAATCATATTATTTGAGTTTAAGAAAAGGAGGCTCTTGGTGAGTTGAAATGTGTAGTTCAGAAAAGGGTATGGAATAGAAGAAGGAGTCGCTGCCTGGATAAACGATTGAAATTGCACACATGGGCACAGTGAGTTTGATCACAGTTGATCAATTAGTCTGGCTTTGATGGGGATAAAAGTGTTAGCATAGAAGCTAGATAAGGTAATTAGGACAAGGATGTTTAGTTTGGGGTTTTCCAAAACAGTTTGTTAAATTCGCACGTTTAAAGGCTGTGTGAAAAGAAGGAAAAAGCATATGTGAAAAAGTGATTGAATGAGGGAGGCAGTGAAACAGAGACAGACGCACTGAAAGAGGAGACAGAAGGATAAACAGAGACAGAGAGAGACAGAGGGAGACTGGCAAAGGAGGGAATGAATATTGTGGGGTAGTAATCTAGAAAATAATATCGCTAAGGGGACAAGACAGGATGGACCAGTAAAGAAGAGGTAGGTATAGCCCTGGACACTGGTAAAAACAAAATGTTTTGGAAATTGAGGTAATTTTAGATCATGTCTAATGCCTTCTATTTTCCTAAGGAGGTAAATTGTTGCTTTTCACCGACATCAGAAAGTCAGGTTGTGAGTATTAGTATTGAGGAGAATGGATTATGATTTAGGTTATGTAATGAATTATAGGAAACAATATAAGAATTGATCTTAAATTCCTATTTTTTTCATGAAAATGTGAAATTTGAGGGAAAGTTGTTAGATACAATGGTACAGGGAAAAAAATAAATGAAAAGGAAGGGAGGGAGGGAAAAAAGGAAAGAAAACAAATATGTGGTTTCTTAGAAGTGGAAAGGCATAAAAAGTTATATGTAATACTTCTATGGTCTGAATGTTTGAGCCGCACTCCCAAATTTGTATTTTGCAATTCTAATCCCCAAGGAGGTAGGGCCTTTGGGGGATGCTTAGGTCATGAGGGCAAAGTCCTCATAAATGGCATAAGTACCTTATGAAAGGGAATCCAGAGAAGTTCCTTGCTCCTTCTGCCATTTGAGGGCACAATGAAAAGATGGCTGTTTAGGTAGGGGCCTCTCTCCAGACACCAAATCTGTCAGCAATAATATTGGACTTCCCAATTAACAGACTGAGAAATAAATTTCTGTTGTTTCAAAGCTACCAAGTCTATGGTATTTTTATTATAGTACCCCAACAAACTGAGACAAGTACACTGTACATAACACATAGACAATAGATGACATTGGAAAAATAGAACCATCTAGATACAGGATCTTAATAATCCAATGATGAGGGGAAAGGGGAGATAAATGGGGTAAAAGGAGTCAAATATGCAGTGACAGAAAGAAATCTAACTATAGGAGATAAACACACAATGTAAATATATATATGCCTACTGTTAAAGTGTAAAAAAAAAAGCAACATTCATTGAACCTAAATAATTAATTAATTGATTGATTGATTAATTAATCCAATGTCACTGTAGGGTTTTATAAATCTACGGATGTTGATGATCAAGGCTGAATATCCTAAAGTATATCAATACCTCCATGAAGAACTGGAAAAACATTTAGAGATCCTGGAAAATGAAGGCAGGATGATTTTTCAGCAGCTCCAGAGAAATGTAATCAGGATGAATCATACTGGGAAACTCATGAGAAGAATATATGAGGGGCTGAAAAAACTGTATCAGAAAGCAGACGTGGACCTGCTCCAGGTAAGGACTGAGGAAGGATGGCAGGGAAATCGTTGATATCCACTGAAGTTTATATCCTCTTTGACCTCCATTACTTTTCTGGTTCCAAATTCTACCTCTTCTGACTGTGATGACAGTTTTTGTTCCTCCAGCATAACCTGGAGACCCAGAGTCACTTTTGCCTTACATAGGAGAAGAAAAACTACATGAAAAGTTTTGAGTAACAGACCCAGAACATTTTTAAAAATTCTTCTGCTATACCTACAGTTTCTGACCAACTGCAACAGAACAGCTCGTGAATAGATAATTGTGTTTTGTATCTGGACTTGCCAATATGTGGAAATGTGGGATGTATTCATTCTTTCTATTTCGAAGATCTAGATTTGGAGCTCATGCACCCTTCTCAGAACTTTGGGGAAACCTCTGTGAATCTTGCTAGAGATTGCAACAAAGCAAAGCCATTTGTTCACCCTAAGAACATCTTCTGATTGTAAATTTTATGAAGATCATGACTTGATAAAGCTAAGGAGAATGATAAATGATTTTGCCTAAGGAAGAAAACTGGAGATATTGAATTTTCCAGTCCAGTATCGTATTGTCAAACTAAGCTAAATACGAGAGCCACCTTGTACTGAAAACTAACCCTTCCTCTCCTTCTCTTTACAGGATTCAGGAGACATAGTGATAAAGTAAGTTGGCACCTTTATTCGAGTCGTGGTAACTGTGCCAGTGGTCAGGCTATTTCTGCTGAGATGGACCCATGATTTTAATAAGAAGTTTCTTTCCGTCTGCATTCATTCTTCCCATCTCTAAAAGATTTCCAGGCTTTATAGTGACTACCCTTAGGTAAAAGTGAAGATTGAGGGGGTATGGTTTTATTTAAAATGTTTAATGTACAGCATGCAAGAAGACAACTACTCCTCTTGCCTGTCATTTAAAAAATCCTCATTATTTGAGGATTATTCCAGGTCTCTTATGAGAAAGAGAAATAAGCTCAGAGAGTCAGCAGGTGGAAAGATCGTGAGAAGAGAAGAAAGGGAAAATCACCAAGGGAGAATGTACTAAATTGCTGAGGCTCCCTCTATACAAGGTAGCAAGATCCAAAACCTTGGTACCTATTGAATTTCAGGAAATAAATGAGAATTGCTTTGTGGCTTCCCTGGAAGGGAGAAGAAAACAGATATATTATGCGTGAGGTGATATATTCTACTTGGATTGATGTACTAACAGCAGGGAAGCAAATTATAGAATACAATAACACCGCAGTATTCCTTCATTTGTAGAGTTAAATTCATACCCTTTAAACCTAAATGTGAGGATTCTGAGGAAGCATCTTCTATGCATTGTGAATGAGACCCTGAGCCTGATAAGAAGTACATCTTTTTTGTTTTGCAGAGGTCAGTTAGTGCAGCTATACCTGCCCCAGCCTGTGGAGCCACAGCTCAGCACATGGGCCATCACTGGGATGTTGGAAAGGCTTAACAACTTCCGAGGTGAGAGACAGCGCTCTGGTGTGACAGCAATAACATTTCCATACATGGATGACCTCTCTTCATTGTTCTCTTATTCTTTTCAGAGAACAGGGAATCAGGTATATATGTAAACCCTTATAATTAACTTTATAATTTATTGTGAATTAGCTGGCAGAAGATGCTAGCTGAAGCCTGTCAAAAACAAACAAATACAACAGTTATATGATTACTTATAGTGATTAAAAAAAAAAAAAGCTCCCTGACCTTAAACTGCATATCTGTTTAGTATATTTCAACTTTTAGTTATTAATTGTGGTTATATGCAGATATTCAGATTTTTAGAAGCACCTTGTTATTTAAATGTTTATCAAAAGTTGTTATTTAAGTTGTTATTTAAATGTCTATCAAAATATTTAAGCAAAGTTATCTAAAAAATCACAAGATTTTAAAAAGTATAAAAGCATGTTTATAAACAAAAGTACAGCCACAAAACAAATGGGACACAGGATTGGTTATGTGGAGGGCAATTTGAAACAAATGTAGATGGCAAGTTTGGCAGATGAAGGAGAAGTTGACC
>NW_011888865.1:4637823-4640545 GCF_000151845.1 Pteropus vampyrus
TTTTTTTTTTTCTGCATGTGGCTGTCTAATTTTTCCAACATCATTTATTGAAGAGACTGTCTTTTTCCCAATTATGTACTCTTGCTTCCTTTTTCATAAATTTGGCTAATGTTGATGGGTTTATTTCTAGACTCTAGGCTTGCTATTCTGTTCCATTGATCTATGTGTTTGTTTTTATGCCAATACTGTACTGTTTTGATTACTATAGCTTTGTAATATAGTTTGAAATTAGGGTGCTTGATGCCTCTTTGTTCTTTGTCCTCAAGATTGCCTTGGCTATTCAGGGTGTTTTGTGGTTCCATATGAATTTTAGTATTGTTTTCTAATTCTGTGAGAAATACTTATGAAATTTTGATAGATATTACAAAGAATATACAGATTGCTTCAAGTAGTATGAACATTTTAACAACATTCTTCCAATCCATGAGCACAGAATACCTTTCCAATTATGTGTGTCTTCGATTAGTTTCATCAATCTCCTATAGCTTTCAATGAACAGATCTTTTGCCTTCTTGGTTGCATTTATTCCTAGGCATTTTATTTTTTTTTATGCAATTGTCAATGGCATTGTTTTCTTAATTTCTCTTTCTGATAGTTCATTATATGTCAATAGAAACACAACAGATTTTTGCATATTGATTTTATATGTCCCACCTGATCATGGGGTAGGACCCTTTTAATGCATTGTTGAATTAGGTTTGCTAGTATGTTGTTGAGGATTTTTGAATCAACTTTCTTCAGCTATATTGGCCTGTAATTTTTGTGTGTGTATGTGTGATGTCCTTGTTTGCTTTTGGTAATGATGGCCTCACACAATGAGTTTGGAAATGTTCCCTCCTATTCTATTTTCCGGAGTTTCAGAAAGATTGGCATTAATTTTTCTTTGAATGTTTGGTAGGATTCAACAGTGAAGCTGTTTAGTCCTGAACTTTTGGGGGAAGGTTTTTGATCACTCTTTAAATCTTCTTACTAGTAACCTAGTAAAGATTAATTTTGTAATCTAATAATCTAGCGCTCAGATTTTCTATTTCTTCATGATTCAGTCTTGATAGGTTATTATGTTTCTAGAAATTTATTCATTTTCTATGTTGTCAGATTTGTTGGCATATAATTTTCAATACAGTGAATTGAACTGAATTCTTAACTCTTCTTGCCTCATATCCTGATCTGAAAAAAAATACAAATTATTATTTCTATTTTTCTGCTTATAATTGTGCGAACTGGAAGGTAATTTACTTAATTCCTGCTATCCACTGCTTACACATAGGATTTTTCCAATAAATGCAAGTCATTTTTAAGATGTATTATCATATTTTTATGAATTATTCTTGAATATTAAAGATTAATGTCAATTCTTTTTAAGAGGGTACTGTGATAAAGTAATTCATGTTCAAGAACAAATTCTAAAATGCTAGCGAGCCTTACAATGGAAGGGAATAAAACACAAATTAAAATTCACTTCAATTGGCTTTTCTCTCCGCAAGAAATGTTTGCTGTTCACCCTTACTGTTGCATGTGTTCATCTTAATTTTTTAATTCTAATATACAGTAAAAAATAAAATATAAGGATAATCCAAGAATACAATGCTATTAAAGTACATAGTACTTCAGAATTATATGTTCACATTGCTTCTGTCATCAAATAATTCATTCATTACGTAAGTCATTTGTTTTAGACACCTGGATGAGATTTACCACTCATGGGTGGACTCAGTCATTCTCAGACTCTGTTCCTAGGAATCCTCTCACCAAAGGAGACATTACCAGACTGTTTCAAATAAACCCTGAACTGCAGATCTGAAACTCTTGTATTTGTTGTAAGCCATACCTTCTGGTAAGTGAATTAAATACAAGATTATTCAGATTGGGTATATAATTCTGCATACAAAATAAATATAAAGATATGTTTATCGTTATAATAGTTTAATGATGCCTTTGAAACATTTGAGGTTTGATTAACTTTAGAGCCATTTTAAATGCAATTTGTCTCTTGGGTTTTCTTTATTTTCCACACAAAGAGTTTTACCAGCCAATCTGGTAGGTATAAATCAAGACATCTGTGACTATTGGTATCTTTATTCAAATTACTAAAATCTCCCAGATATGCAGTCTTAACTCTATCAATGTCGTTCTGTTAAGATATGTATCCCTCAGTATTGCATATCTGTTATAATTAGCTGAGCTTATGAATTTTAAAGGCAGCCTAATTCACATCTTTATTAAAAAATATTTCTCAGTATTCCCATTTGATTTTAGTTACACTTAGTAGTCTTTTTAACAGTGACATAACGTGTTTTTCTTACCGGATATGTGTATTAATTTACTCAAATGATATTTATTGCCAATTATACATTAAGCTTTGTTGTATCTACTTGTAATATATCTGTACACTGGGCAGATATAAACCTTCTGCTGTAGAAATGTGATTTAGCAAAGGCAGAACAGGGAGGAGAGAATTTCAAGTGCAGTGAGAAGAAACCTGTGCTCTTGCACTAACCCATTAAGTTGAGTCAACACATGCAGGTATTCTTTTAGCACCAACTAATTTAGAAATCAAGGGATAAGACAAGATGTAGAATAAAAATTGCACAGTAGTGTCAGCAAGATTATTTTTATTTAAAGAAAAGTGAAACAAATGTATACACTTAACATTAGCAACCCTTCATAAAATAGTCAACACGCCTCATAAAGGAAGATGAAGTTAAAGATCATCAAGTAGGCA
>NW_011888865.1:4640595-4644447 GCF_000151845.1 Pteropus vampyrus
ATTATACAACTCTAAAATAGAGCAATGAGTTAAACCGAAAGATAAAAGCATATATTAATGAAGTTAAAAATAAATTTATAATACAGAAAAATCAACAAAACCAACATTTGATTCTTTGCAAACATAATAGAAATTGTTTAACTCCCTAATAACACGGATCAAGAAAAGAGACAATGCGCTATTTATCAAAGCCATATAATCAAAAGGGGATGCCACTGCTAGATTCTAGAATATTAAAAAGAATATAAATAAAAATAAATAATTACATGTATAATATATTTATTACTGTGATTATTTTATTTTGTGACAGTTGATTGAGAGGCTTATGTGAGTTAGGGGCCGTTTTGCTATTTACTTGGCATCTATGAACAAGCTCCCAAATTTTCAATGTGCTGGTGAAAATAAGGCCAGAGTCTGACACCCCACATCTTTACATAACCTTGAAATTTTCTTTGATTATGTCATTTGATTAGAAATCTACTTGCTTTGTAGAGAAACAAGAAGCCCTTGCTGACTTGTCTCCATATTTCCAGCAACAGAGTCTTTACATTCACTATGATAAAGGCATGTTCTGAAGTCAGGCAGCACTGACTTATCCATGAAAACTAATTGTTTCGTGTTTCGGGATTTTATGAGCAATTCCTAAATGGTTGGTACCTCAAAAGTAACCATGATAGGGTGAGAGTATTCCCAGTAAACAAAACAAAATAGTTTTGTTTTGTTTCAGAGATCTGGTTGTTAAACCTTTGCCAGAACATCGCTGCCCTTGGCCCTCACAACTTTTAAACTCTGTTCTTTGACTCTGCTGTTTTCTTTTTACTCAAGTGTATATTACCTTCGACCATAAGATAAGCAAGTATGATGCACCTCTGTTTGAAGAACTGAGACATTTGCAGTGCAGTCCTGACCACCAAGACACGTCCCATACTGTATACTCAGCAAGTTCAGAGTATACTTCTTCATGGGGAGCTCAGACCTTCACCTCTGGCAAACATTACTGGGAAGTGGATGTGGGAAACTCCCATAATTGGATTATAGGACTTTGCAAGGAATCCTGGGTAAATAGGAATGATATGCTACTTAACTCTGAGGGTATCTTTCTACTGCTTTGTGTCAAAATGGATGACCACATCAATCTCTTCTCTACCTCCCCACTAATACACCAGTATATTCAAAGACCCCAGGACTGGGTAGGGGTGTTTTTAGACTATGAATGTGGTTTAATAAGCTTCGTTAATGTTGCAAAAAGTTCCCTTATCTGTAATTTCCTCTCATGCTCCTTCTCTTTCCCTCTCAGACCTTTCATTTGCTTTGGACCCAACTGATCAGAAACAGGTCACAAACCTGACCAGGATCTTGGGAATTCTAATAGTTGAGGAGGCTTGTATCCTGGTGACTTCTTGAATGGGGAAAAATCAGCTATATCTCATTGTCTTTAACTTCATTTTATCTTCAAGTGATACATTTGTTGTACTATTTTTAAAGTGATGATAAAGTTACATTTGGACATTTGTCTTTTCTATTTTATTTAAATAAAAGTAATCTCTTTTATTGTATTGCATAGAAATATTCACCTTTCATTTGCTATCTGAGTTTGCTAGAGGTCAAAGAATATTTGGGTGTGAAAATCCAGCTAAATGCAAAGCTCAGAGAATTCTTCTTTCCTAGAGTTCTCGTCAAAACCCAATGTCAGTGTAGAATTCATTTTCCCTCCATTGTCTGGCTAAGTCCCATTCATTCATCAGTTCTCAGTTTAGTGAACTCGATTAGGTCACATAATATGACCTTAAGGGCAGTTTATACACTTTTTTGGTAAAACTCATAATAGAATTTATATCTTCTTTTCTAATTTGCAAATTACAAGAAGGGAAGTCCAGTAGCAGTCTTCTCCATAACCACATTCCAATAATTAAACACCAGCCTGAGGAAATGAGAGACATCAAAAAATATTTGAGCAAATGAATGAATGAACGTATAAGAAAATTATTAAAAACAAAAGCTACCGAACTGACAAAAATTACTATAATGTAGATACAATTAGTAGAACAGGAAGTGCTGCTGAGAAATACTGATGAGGCCTTTGTTTTCCAAAGAGTGTAGGTGAAATCGCCTGTATTTTTCTCTTTTCTGTTGCTGCTTTGACTTGGAGATATCCAAAGTGCTTGTCAAGTAGGTAGGGTTAACTCTGAGAGCATATCTGTCTTTCAAGACTTGCCTTTAAGCTGCATAAGGAAGAACCAGAGGTCTTCAGTCTGGGTTGGATTTTCCCCACCACTGAGGCAATACCTGCTGAGCGCTCTCCCAAGCATGCCCTGTATTGTAAGGATTCCCCACTCTGGATAGTGGGAACACTTCCTAGCCCTATGCGAGCTGCAGATATTGCTCCATCTGCTCCTTTGGAGTTTTTTCCTTGACCTCAGGTGCTCTTCCTCACAAGCCTTCCATGATCTCTACTCAGCTGTAGACTTCAGTTGTGGAGCCTCTGCAGATGTTGGGAGAGCTCCTCTGGGCAGCTCCAACCTCCACCAGTGCTCAGTCCTGGGATCTCCAGTTACCTCAACTTCCTTGAACTTCCAACACTATCTCCTCACCTCAGGGAGACCATCACCTCCCTGGGCTAATCTGGAAAACTCCAGACAGTAAAATGGGACTGGCTTTGTGCTTCCCTCCTCCGCCACCTCTCTCTTAGTTTACTCTCCTATGCCACTTATTGTCAAATGTCTGAAAACTCTTTTCTACCACAGTACTGGGTTCTCCCTATCTGAGCTAGAAGAGCAAATCCCATCCCTGCTGTTCCGCTTCTGCTCAAAACAGAAGGTCGAGGAGAAAGTTATTAAACTATAGATTTAATTTCTTTAATAGATATAGAGCTATTTATTGTGTTGCAGAAAAATCAGACTGGCGAGAAACCAAGCACCACTCGGAGAGTTGGAGAACTCAGGTTTATTACACTGGTGGTCCCAGAAAAGCTAGCGCTCTGAAGATCTGGGCCCCGAGATCAGGAGTAACTTTGCTTTTATAGGGCTTATCCATGCAGTTACAGTTGGTATAAGCCAATTGGTTAATTTTTCCTCAGGCGGTTACATAGCACAGGAGTTGCTATGGGCTACGGGCAGTTACAGAGCATGAGATTCAATATATCTGTTATTGAGACAAAACAAGCAAAGAGGATACATTTGTTATCTAGACAGACCACGCAAAGGGAAGGGTGAGTCTTCAGTTGATCTCGAGGTCACTCTGCCCTTCAGCCTATGCAGCAAGCATGCTATAGAACCAGAACAAAGAGCTGATTACAGGTTAGCCATTTGAGTGGAAAATTCTCTTCAATTTTATTTTCTTTTATTTTCAGTTAGCTTTTTGTAGTTTGTATCTTTCAACGATGCACCCATTCATCTAATCTGTCAGATTTATCAACATTGGCCTTTGCTAGATATTTGCTTTGCTGAATGAATTATGTAAGCCAGGATTTGGTGGTACTGAGGTGGGGTTTCTAACTGAAGCCTTCCGTCTTAGGCTCTAAGGCCTTTTTGCACTGTAACGAGTGAGCCTCACTCAAGGGTGGTGTGGGGTGAGTGTAACCCCCCATCACACCTTCATGGTAGGAGGTACCCAGTGCAAAAGAGGTCATCTCAGTGGTTACTACGCACAGTCTGACTCAGAAGAGCAGACAGCCCATGGCCTTTGTGGCAATCAGGTCAATGGTAGGTTGTGAAGGAAGAGGAGGTCAGAGATTTCCAGAATCTTGGTCACTATGGTCCATCAGGGCCCTGCCTTGCCTGGAGACTCCCAGGTGTAGATCTTCCCCCTCAAGGACTGAAGACTACAGGCATTGGGTCCCCCTGGCCCTTGAGG
>NW_011888865.1:4651992-4675015 GCF_000151845.1 Pteropus vampyrus
AAGTCTTTAAACAGACAGAATGGGAAAATTCATGAATTTTCTTGACATCTATAAAGAGAGATATTGCTAAGCTCTGTCTGTTATTTTCAAGAACATTTGAAATTGGGTGATTGTTAATAATTCACAGTCAGGGACAAAAGTAGCCTACCTGTTTCCTCAGAAAATGTAAAATTATTATTCTCTGAAAGAGTCATCTCTTTGCCTCAGCTTAAGCATATTTTGATAAACCATGCAAAGATAAAATAAAGCAAGAAAAAAATCACAATTTTCTTTAGAAGTGGTATCTTTGTGAGAATTTTCTGCCAGCATATCTTAAATGTTTAAAAACAGGAGTGAAAACTCTAAGCATCTTACAACCACACATACCTAAAACTTGGAATGTACTCAACGCACAAGCAGGTTTACCTGTATTATGTGAACCATTAATACTACAGCTCAGCACAAAGCAGGCCATCAAATATTGTTTCCTGTTGTTTACTTCTAGATAGCTTATAACGATCTATCATATTGAGCTTTTCCCCAGATATGTTAGTTGTTTTCCAACACATATTACTTTCTATAAAGGAAATTTGGTTCTAAACATTCCCAGGAAAGAGTCCATCGATGGAGCGATGGAGAAAGACTAGTCATAGGACACTGACAGCGGAGAATGTACAGCTGTACCGCCAAAGAGCTGCCTGTTACCTAGGAATTGGTTGAGTCTGTTCACCAGTCCAGTGATGGGCCATGAACTAAGCTGTGGATCCACAGGTTGCGGCATTTTCAGCTGCACTGACTCGCTCCTGCAACAAACAACATGTAGTTACTCTTTCTGAGCCCAAATTTCTCATCACAACAATTACATCTATACCTAAATAAAGATGCTTCATGAAAATTCTCATAGTTCAGACCAGTGGTTATGGGTATAATGCTGAAAACCAGAGAATACAGCAAAAGTCAATTTATGTTATGAAGAGAAAATCAAATCCAATGCCACCTACTAACACTTAATCCTAGCATGCAATTTGAATCGATCATGATTGTGTCTGGTTCCTCTTAGACAATCACAGGGCTATGCTAAATGGCCTGAAATTGAGGACACTCCAGAAGGACACTTTCATCTTCACTAATCACGAAAATGCTCAGCGTCTAAACATCCACAGCTAGGGCCTGAGAAGCTTAGCTCGGGCAGGGATTCTGCTTCTGAGGACCCAGGTCCTCTAAGTGCACCATACAGCTTTTCCATTTGAAGTTGGAGTCGCCCGTGTGCTAGACCTGGAAACCCTTGATGACCCTCCCTTACGATTCTTCTTCACCTGCTTCCACTTTATGCTTCTCTGAAATACTGATTTCTCCCCCAGAATCCTGTCATGACTTTGAGTCATATGCTCAATGTGTTTTTACATTTCTAGAAATTAAAATTAGGAGTGGGAGATACTTACATATAGACCCCGCAAATAACACCCCTGCCTGACTCTTAGATAAAACAACAGAATCCTTTAAAACTTTTCAGAAATGGATAAAAATACATGTGTTATGAAAGAGGTGATGTTAGAAGTTATGCTCTCATTTCGGCATCAACGATCCAACCAGTTAGAATTTACAAACCTTTACTAGAAGGGCAAACTTACTTTTTCAACAGGTTTTCAAAATGCTGTAAAGAGAAAAACAAAAAAGATAAAGTTTAAGTATACATCACTAGATTCGTAGTGCAGACGTTTCTTATTTCCAAGGGCGCGGGAACTCAAATTTCAGCAGATTGTATTACATACATGGAAAAAGAAAGAGAAAATGAATTGTAGAGATTCCCAGATTTCTTATGATTGCCAGGTCCAGATACAGATACATATATCTTTAAACAAACTTCTTTGTTGTGGTAGTTCAGTAATTAAATGTATTTCAGGAGAATTTTAGAAGGAATTATTCTCTGGGATTACTTTTTTCCACCTACGTTTTCACAAACCTTTGCTATTCTTGTGTATGCCAAGAATGACCCGTAGTCATTAGCGTCACCGAGAAAGGTAAAACTCTTCTCACAGCTTCAGCGAGCATCATCCTAAATACACGTTAGAATGCAAGGAGAAAAAATATGGACATTTTCCAAGCAGCCCCTTGAGTGACTCTCCACTCCTTAGGCCTCACCTGGAGCAGCTCCATGTCTGGCTTATGGCACATTTCCTTGAGTTCCTCATACACTTCTCTTAGGTATGTCCCCTTTAGATACATACTGTCTTTACTTTCCCTGAGTTGTTGAAAAATCTCCTTGCTTTCCATTTCTATTCTCTCTAAATAATGTCTCTCTTCCGTGTAAAGCAATAGATGCACTTTTCGATATTCAGCACGAATCATCCTCTTCCGCAGAGTCACATTATCCTGAAATGACAACGTATTGATTAGATCATATAGTTAGCTGATTTTATCATGTCCTATTATCTATTAGATGCCTGACCCTTAGCAATTCGACACATTCGTTGACAATAGAAACTTAGGAACTCCTATTTGAAATACCAAATATTCTTTCATAGAATAAGATAGGATCTTTCTAAAATATTTACTTCCAGGTCCACAAACTAGCCTCTGCCCTTACATGTTTATCTGCCTGATATCCCCATGAGTTTCCAATTTCAAATGGTCCTTTCCAGCAACATAATCAGAGAAAATCTTCCTAAACATTCCACAATTTCTTTACTTTGGAGAAACCCTGTGTTTATCTCATGCACTAATTGCTGTAATCCCATGATGATGACAGAGATCTTTTTATATCTGTTTCTGTGTTATAGTGTCATCCAGGAAATAAAATTTTTTAGCTAGATATTTTGATTTTAGTTAGAAATCCCAACGAAGGGACATACTTCTCGATACATGATTAGATGGGTTCCTTTGGCTATTAGTTAACCACTCATAGGAGACCGTAAACATATTTTTAGCTCAAGTTCTTAGTATATAATCACTGTGTGCCCCAAGCTGGTGCTGAAGGAAACAATGCCTTGCTTACCTCCCAAGTTTTGATTTTGCTGGTCTCTCTGTTTAGATTTCTTTGATTTTCCTGTGTCTTTTCCCACACAGACCTCATTTGCTCCAGGAGCTTTTTCTGCAAAAGAATCATAAATGTGAGCATCATAGAAGGTGATATTGAAAATTTCGGATCCTAACCGATAGAGAGGAGCAGGGATTGTAAGATAAATGACAACCAAGGAGGGCAAAGAGCCGGTGCATTCTTATTAAGTCTGATTTTCTAACATGAAGGACCTTTATAACCACAGAAACCAAACCTACATTTGGACAGTGTTTCACCGTGGCGGAAACTGGCGCTCTGACTTTATGTCACCTAACCAATTTTCATTGAGTAAATACTGTGTTAGATTTTAGTTGTGCTAATGCTAGTTCTTATCTCCTACAATCCTGTTATTTTAGCTAGAAGACAGGGTTAGATTAGATTTGGCTTTTTGCAATCATGATTAAAATGGCCAATAATCATCATTGAAATTCACAGATTTGTCCATCCCAGTCTTATACTGAATTATCACAATTCCAACTATAATCAACATCATTCATCATCACCATCAACTCAAATTATAAGATTTTAAACTGTAGTTTATCCCAGTGCCTTGCACATAATGCTAGTTAACCTCTGCTTTATATGTTACATGAATGAATAGTAAGTATCTTCGCTTTCTTTCTCATAATCTCTCTGATAGATGATCCCCCAGATTCAAACTTCTCTCATAGCCATGGCTTACCCGGTATTCCTCAGCTATCCAATCAATGGAGCAATGTCTGTGAGCTGCATGCTCCTTGGACTTACTGCAGAGCACACAGAGCAGGTCCTTGATAACCTCACAGAAGAAGCCCTTTGTTCGCATGTGTACCAAGCAAATCTCTTCTGCAGAGCCCGGTAAGTCGTGAGGTCTTGCCCGTCTGGCAAGGAATGTCCGTGTCCTCAAAACGATGTTGGTTTTAAAGTTCACTTGAGGTGATGTCGTCCAGCACATAGGACAGTGAGGAGGACGTGGGGCTTCCTCCCAGAAGATACAGAGACAAGGCATACAAAAGCTGTGCCCGCAGCCTATAGTGACTGGGTCTATGAAATAATTCTTGCATATGAAGCAAGTGAATTCATCCTGAAAAATGTTGGAATCTATGTTTCTGTGGAAAGAGAAGAGAAAAATTATTTCATCATGGGCCTTCATGAAATAATAACAGACATGAGATGTATTTACTTCCTGTTCCTACAGCTACACAGGTGTATATAGCAGGATAGGTATGTAGTATATGTAACCGAAAGCAGATGTTGAGGAACAGAGTCCTCCCGATCTTCCAGCATATTGATTTGTCAAACTTAGCTTTCCTATCAGGGTCCTAGCTCCCTATACCTTTCTGATTTTACTTATGTATTCTCTTTTCAATAAACCTGGAAATCAGTAACTCATATCTGCTCTCCAGCCACAGAGAGTAAGTCACATTTCTCCTAAAACAAGCATTCTTATCCCTTTCCCACTGATTGGTTATATGGCCACTTGACACTATTTGACCACTGAGATTTGAAGGAAAGCTTATTAGAAAGATTTTGTAAACGGTCTATTTGCTCCTGAAAAGAAACATAAGATTCAATTGTTTCTCTTCCTGTGGACAGTGCTGGAATGTGATGCATAAGGCTGTCATTTTGTGACCACAATTTGCACTCGTTTAGAGACCAAAGCATACACCCTATGGACGATAGAGAGTTGGGATTTTAACAGTTGCATTCGGGCATTAAATTAATTAGCTCTGGAACAGAATCAATAAATGTGAGAGGAATTAAGGAGATAGAAAAAGTATTTTACATAAATCATAATAACATTCAGGCAAGAATCATCAATGGATATGAAAACCATTGTATAAAACAGTATCGGCTCAAAGCTTGTTTTTATAAACTCCTCACTTTATTATCATCAAGTAATATATTAAATTATTTATTTAAATTTAAAAAATACACACTTTTGGTTAGCTTAAATTGTTAGTATTTTTAATTATAAGGTTACTGTGATCTTCACTACTCTATGAAAACTTGAATGGGAAGGACTGCATATTTCCAAGGCTGAAAAATTATTTTTGGTCCAAAATAGACACGAACAACTGATTTACTGAACGATTATAAAATCAGCTTTAAAATACCTCTCTGAACAATGATTAGCAATGGGGTGATGATGCCCATAGACATATGTAAATAACAATTTGTAAGAGAAGACTTATGGATTTCTGATTGATGATCATAACATTTTCAATGATATAGATCATAAATCCATTTACTCAAACATGCCTAAAATGAAGAGACAGTATGAGAGACAAGAAGAAAGGTCAGAGAAGCCCTGTGTAGAATGGGTTGGAAATTGGCCAAGAATTCATTGTGAATGTAAGTGTTTCTCGATCTATAACATTAATGACAATGATAACATTAAAATGATAATAGTAGATGCTAATACTTCTTGTTTTCTAACTCTAGGCTTTGGATTAATTCCTCTTATCTGGATTGCCTATTTTAATGTTCTCAATACTATCAATTCATTTTCTATTTTTATCAACACTTTATAATGAGGAAATTGACAAAGTGTGACTAAAATAAGTTATTTTTCTAAAAATCTCTCATTGAATAAATGATTGATTCAGTACTCAGATATAGATCTTACTGACAGGAAAAAAAAGAAACTTTAGTGTCCAAGAGTAACATTTAGTCAAGCAACAGTTCCTAACTTCTAAACTGTACTGACAGTAATCCATTATAAGATATGGTAAATAAGACAAAAAGTTTCATGGGTGATATAAAAACAATTTTTTTTTTAAGGAAAGTTTTTATATTTATAAGGATAAATGTGTAATGTGCTATGGAAACAGATAAGACCACCTAGCATTTTACCTTTGGTTACACAGTCATGCCATGCATGCATGCACCAAATTTACATAACCGAATTTACTTGTTTTTATGGCCTATCGTATTTCATTAAGAACATCTTCTCTTCACATTCTACCCTATTTTCAATACAAAAGGTTAATTAAATTTAAACTAAATGTTGTAAGTTTATTCAGATCTTACCTACTACATTCATTTTGAAAATTTCAAAGCAACTGAATTTATCTCCTATATCAACTGTGATGCATTTAAGAAATTAACATAAAGAGATTAACAATATACTCATAATTCAGTTACACTCCTTATCTAGAATTCCCTTTTTCTATGAAATAATGTACACTTCAAGTCAAAATGTTTGTCAGTAGCAAATGACAATTGTTTTAAAATGAATGGATTTGGCTGCAATACAGATTTTTTTGTTTTTATACTAGGTGAATTAAGAGCACCTTCCCATATCTAAAACATCCTCATATGAAAGAATACCAGTTTTCTGTGGGTCTCTACAGTTCCCAGACACTTTCCCCAGCAAAGCTCTAACTCTGTCTGACTCTGAAAACTGTAATCCAAGTCTGCAACTGAAAATTGACGAGACATCGTTTTAAACATTCGACCTAACAATGAGTCTTGAGTAATTTAATTTCTCAGTAGACCAGCATTCTACATAGAGCTGATACACAAACATGCACATAAACACATATACACAGGCAGCCTAATATGAATAGCTTAATAGACATGGATAGCTAAATTAACATCATGGCAAAATAACACAATTAGCATTTATTTTTTGCACCATCTAAAAAACTGCAAGCTGCCTGGTAGCAATCATCTTCTGTACCCTCACAATTACATATGAGCAATCAAGTTACACAAAAAATAATAGCGGAAAAATAATCAGATTAATTTATAAAATATATAGAAAGAAAGAGATCGTATCTAATAAAGTAAGCTAGAGTTGTGACATCGTTTCTACTACTCGATTCTTTGGGAACTACCTAAACAGACATATGGATTAAAGTTCTTATTTTTAAAAGAAGATAGAAATTGCTTTTATGTAGATGGAGTACTCACCTATGGGCGCTGTTCATAGATATTTCCATTCTTGTTCAATAAGTAATTCTGTTTAGTTCAAGGATTAGGTGCTCACCTCCTGGTAGCAGTTAAACTCCTCCACAGCCCAGCCAACTCCAAAGGGTCCTGGAGTAGAATGAACTTGGCCCTTCCTGTTAGGTTTTATAGATCCTCTGAAGACCACACCCATTTCCTCCAACTGATTAAATTATCAAACCTTTGAAAAGGTGTTGGTGTACATGATTGGATTTTTGCAGAGAAAAACACACCCTAATGCCAATGATTGAATTAAAAACTTTCTAAACCTAGTTAATCAAATTGCCACATTCAATCTCTACTAAAAAGCCATGACTTGAGTTAACCTATGTAATCTATGCATTTGTTGTTTTTAAAATCAATTAACCCTCCAAATAAGAAGTTCAGATCTACTTTTAAGAAACTATCATTTAATTCTAATTGTATCAACTCATTACTATGTGTTATATTCGGTTATCTGCCTGAATCTGCATGTATTCTTCCGTGGTATTTCTTGAGAAAGAGAAGTCATCCGCATTCTATTTAACAACCCAGTGCAGTCACACTCTTGCCCCATAATGCCACTTACTGCTCTATACCTTATAGACTTGTCAACCTCATCTAAACTAAAATTCTTTGAAATTCTGTTTTTCATTGAGTCTAACATGAAACTTTTTCCTCTTAGTTTTTTCTTTTTTTTTGTAACACACGACTGCATCTTTCTTTCTGTCTAAAACTTGGACAAATGACAGCTTTTACTGGTTATTCCTTATTATGCCTTTTTTCTTATTACCCTGAATATTCTCTCATACCCTCTAATTGTCATTAGTCAATACATATGTATAATTTAAAAATTTATGAAGTTTTGTGGATTTAATAATCACATAGTAGGTGTATTGTACATGACTGAGTACTAAAAGGAATCAGACATTTTAGTGAAAGAAATAATATGTTTTCTTTTAAGTCTAGAGCAACTATCTCCTAAGGCTTTCTTTACCTTCGCTAAGTTTGTATCCAATTCAGTCTCTTAGAGACATTTTTATAGTTATTCAGTGAGGGATCACCGTGTGTCACCCAAAGAGGGACAGTAGAAAGGAAAATTTAAAACACTCTATTTCTACTACATCCAATGATCAGTCATCACAAATATGATCTTCTCGTATACAGCCATGGCTAAGAAAAGTGACCTGCAATAGTCCCCATTGCTCACAGTTTTGCTCTTTGAGATTTCAGTTTCCCAAGGTCAACCGTCATCCAAAACTATTAAATGAAAAATTCCAGAAATATACAATTCATGAATTTTCAGTTCTGTGCCGTTCTGAGTATCGTGAGGAAATTTCACCCTATCTTGCTTCATCCCGGCAGGGACCCAAATGACCCGTTTGTCCTGAGTATCCGTGCTGGGTACATGACCCACCCGTTAGTTAACTCCTCGGTTATCAGACCCAGTATAGTAGTGCTGTGTTCAGATAACCCTTGCTTTACTAATAATGACCCAAAACACAAGACTAGTTAGTGTTGCTGGCAATTTAAATATGACAAAGGGAAGCCGTAAAGTGCCTCCTTTAAGAGAAAAGTGAAAGTTCTTAACTTAATAAAGAAAGAAAGAAAGCCATATGCTGAGGTTGCTGAGATCTACAGTAAGAATAAATCTTCTATCCATGACGATGCAAAGAAAAAAAAGAAATTTGTGCCGGTTTTGCAGTCACACCTCAAACTGCAAGGGTTACGGCCACAGTACATAAGTGTGCTTAGTTAAGATCAGGAAAAACATTAAATTTGTGGGTGGAAGACATGAACGGAAAACATACACAGTAAGTCCTCACTTAACCAGGAAATGTTGCATTAACCGATGGATGGAATAAAACCTTAGCGTTTCCAGTCTAGCGAACCATCTCCACTTCCTTGTAGGAAACTTGCTTGGATTAATTCTTGAGAAATTGAAAATATATTATGACAAATAAGTTTCTAAAGCCAAAATTTATAACTCATTTGTGAAATTTAGTCACTGACATGTCTTATTTGCACACAGGTACAGATGCTGCCCATTTTCCATTCTGCACTAATTAAAATTCATTTATCGTGTGATGAATCTGTAATGCCTCTTGGCCTCTGAATATGCCAGACTATCTTTTTTTTAGTATTATTTAATTTTCTTACCTTTCATTTTACCTACTACAAACCCAGCCATTTTTTCCCCTAAAACCCCATTCAATAAGAATTTTGTTGGAAATGGAGACTGTGAAGAGAAAGGAAGGGAATAACATGTAACATTGGCATGTAACATTTTGTAGAAAGCTTCTGTCATATCCTTCCTAGAAATATATTTTCCTTCCTGTCATTATCTCTAATTCTTTGGGGAAAATGTTGACACTTCTTTTTTGCAATGGCCTCCTCTTTGCATATTGGAGGCCCATCGTTAGCTCGTTTTTAATTTTTACAAATCAGCCTAGTGCACTGGACACATGCGTATCTTAAGACCTCTCCAGGTTTTCTGTTTCCCTGCCCTTACTTCACTGTGCCCTGCAGCAACTCACACAAGACAGGACATGGAGCCAATTCACAGGTTTTCCTTCATCGACCTAGATATGAATGGAGGTCACTCTACTCTTAATAAATAGAAATGTTTGACTCAAAATCATGCATCTGGACCATGTCCAAAGTCCAGTAACCTTCCTAACATTTCCAGAATTCTGAAGAACTCAAGTCCTTTTGGTCAAGTAAGGCTCTGACCTTCCTCAGCAGTATTGGTTCTGATTCTGAATCCTTTCATAGGTGTGAGTTAACAGGGGCTATTCAAGTCACATAGACAAAATTATCCCTTTCTTTGAGTTCACTGACAAAAATCACTCAAAGGTGCTCCTTACACATCACATCCAAGACTTTCACAAATGTCTTTTCCAGAAATTCCTGCTTTAGGAAAAGGCCCGATCTCCCCAAACAACATATCTTTGAATGTCTAGGAATTTTAAGACAGGTTTTATGGCTCTTACAAACCTCATTATTCTCAAAATTTCAAGTAATGTTCCATCAGGGTCCAGAGTAATACACACCAATAAGAAGAAAAAGCGGTCATTCTGAAAAATTGTAATCTAAAGTACCGAGTGACAGAAAATTGCTCAGGCTCTTTTTTACCCTGGATTTCACCCTAGGACAAAGAAAGGCCCAAATCTATGAACAACACAGCAGGAGCTCACAGGAAAATCTTTGAGACTCTCTCTCTCCTGCCTCAGGATCAAGAAAGAGGCACCAGTAAACAGGAAAGCGTGGGGGAGTCCTATTTTTTTCTCATTTTCTCTCCCAGCCCTGGGCCAGACCTAGTCATGAAACAGCACTTTGTGGCAACATTAAAATGGAAGAGCGGAAGTGATGACATGGGCACCTATGGCCCTGAGAGAGTCCTTCCTTAAATATGGAAGAATTGAGGAAAGGGGCGCCTTTAAGTCCAAGGGTCAAATGCCAGGATCTTGACCTATCACCACCCTGCCTCATCTGCAGGCCCCCAGGTTTTAGATCCCCTTATCCATGCAGTTGCTGAGGGAAGATGGGAAGAATTACCTTTCAGCTCCCCTTTCTCTGCCCAGTGCTTTAGGAGCTCCCAAACCACAACTGTCATATACTGCCCAGCACATTTGGAGACAAGGTTCTCTGATTCCTTTGAGAACTGCCCATCCCTGGGGACCCTGGGTGCTGTCCAAGGTGAAAGCATCTTGCAGATGTCACTGGAGCATCCCCCTCTGTACCCCAGGTGCCTGAAGCCAGTTCCCCCGAGAAGTCATTCTGGAAAGAAATGTGACCTACAGCCTTCCAAAATGTCATAATGCCGGCCACCCTACCTCTCCAACGTCGCCACTATTATGTTTTCCCCCTCCATAATTGTCAGAGGGACCCTAGCCATGGCCCAGTATAGTTCTGGGCTTTGGCGGGTGGCTGGGGATTCCGGAAGTTGCGCTCCATGGTCCTGAGGGTGTAGCTAGTGCCGCAGAGGACAGAACAGGAAGAAAACAATTTTTTTCAAGTAAGTAATGTCGAGAAGGGGAGCTGAAAGGTAATTCTTCCCGTCTCCCTGCTGCAGCTCCCAGAATTGTTGGAAAGCAAGAGCAGAGAACTACTAAGTGCCAGCACCTAGGTCCTGCTCAACTGCAGCACCCTTGATGCCCCACGTGGTGTCGCTTTGTCCCCAGTGATGCTTGCACTGGCATCAGAGAAATCTCGGGGTCTCCAGGCTCCAGGGTAGCTATCCTTCGGCCTCCTGCCCACCCTTCTGCCTGGAGGTGAATATTAATATATTAATATTTTTAAATGCTCATCTCATGGTAGTGATTGTGATTTTATTTCTCTGATTGCAAATAAGATGGAGAATATTTCCACATGCATTTCTTTCTTGCCTTGAAGTAACTGTTTCAGACTTTACTTATTGGAAGAGTGCTGTATGTATTTTTTTTTACAGATTGAAAGCATTCTTTACATGTTTTGGACAATTATCCTTTACTAGTTTTAAGTGTTACAGTATTTTTCTCTCAGTATTTTACTTCCATTATTGTCTTTTGAGAATGAAAATTCTTAAAATTTTTGAGTTAAGTTGATCGATAGTTCCTTTATGAAATTCGTTTCTTTTTGTTTCTTCATTAAAAAATTCCTTTCTATCATAGAATCAAAAAGATATTCTTCTATATTCACACCTTTTAAAATGATACATTTGTTTTTCATATTGAACAAATCTGAAAATAATTTTTAAGAAAATAACATAGCATATTTACTGGGAAGTCTGTCTTTTAAAATGCATTTGCCATGCCTGCCTGTTCAATCACAAAGCAGATATCCATATAGCAAGTGAGTTTAAGTTAGGCTTTCTCTTTGTTTCCTGTGGTCTCTTTGTCCATCCCTGTACCAGCGTGACATCTCTTAATTGTTACAGTGTTGTGAGATCATAACATTTGCCACCGATATCTCAGAACAACTATTCGATGTTTTCACCCATGAAAGAGCACTGCTCTAGTTTGCTGACATCTAGCCCAAAATCTATATGTCTTCAAAATGTATCCCTAGCGCATAGTCACATGGAACACATTGAAATCTTCTTATCACATGACATGTTTCAAAAATTTTAAATACATTCCAAAGTAACATATCTAAAAATATGAATGCAATGTCTTCTCTGAATAATCTTTAAGAAAGTAAATTAAACTCGTTTTCACCTACCTGTATATGGAGTAGTTTTAAAAATATTGTCTGTTTTCTGTATTTTCCAAGATGAAGAAAGGTTTTCTCTAACTAGTTTATTATTCGAGAAATACACTAATTGTATTTTCCATAAAAATAATCTATTATCCTATTTCAGGGAGGAATACTTGACATTCTCTTTAAGATCTTAATTTCCATCATTATACTTTTTCCATTAACATTTAAACAGTCCCAGGGGGATTGCTGGAACATCTTGCCTCTTACTACGGAGAGGTTGGGACAGCCTTCTCTGGGTAAATGGGGGAAAGCGTGACACGGTCTACACCACTACAGAGTTCCAAACGAGCAAGTCCTTTCCGATTTGCACTGTGCCTACGCAAAGACCTGATCGCTTCTGAATTTTTGGTAATAAAAAATGGATGATTTAATGTTACCAAACTGTCCCGCTTGGTGCAAACAATCCCATCGCTTACAAATCAAAGCTCATTAAGGAGGAGCGACGCGCTGTTAATAACCCGAGATTGCTGTGACCCACCAAGTGACTTGCTTTTGCCAAAACAGGCCGAATATTTTATGGCCCCTTTCAAGTCAAAGAAAAAGAAATATTTAAACAATCTTGCTGAATCTAATTTTGTCTAGTGATACGTTAGTTCTCAGGTGTAAGGGGTTTACTAAACCTTTGTATCTGTCGATCAGCCTAATGCAGTATTTCTCAAACATGAGCATTCACAAGAATTACCTGGAATGATTGATAAACCCCAGATTTCAGGCCACACACATAATTTTTGATTCAGTAGGTCTTTGGTGTGAGACAAGAATTTGAATTTCTAACAAGGTTCAGGCGATGCAGATGCTAGTAGGGCTGGAACCAAATTTTGAGTACTGGTCAATCCTTTTATTCCATATTATCCTTAGCGTCTCCTATCCATTTGTTCATTTTATAAGTCTTTTTCAATGGCTAATAGCATTTCTTTTAATGACTCTTCTCAATTATTAATCAGAAATGTTTGGAACCATATGTATTTCAAAACTTTCTCCCTTTCAGAAATGTAATTTGCAAAGATACTTTATATTATGCAAGCTGTAGCAGAGATCATCACATACTGTAATTATACCTTATTGCCAATAAGACAGTATCCTTATTCATTAATTATGCATTAATCAAATATGTGTTTAGCACCCATTATTTCCTCCACATTGTGTTACCTGAGAATATTGCAGTGAACACTATCCTTTGCAATTTACATTATTGTAAATGAAGAGACCAGATATTTGGAGACCTCAGTGTCATATAGGCCTACCCTAATCCTTAGGTTCAGTGGAGATTTCCCCGTCAAATCATTTTTTCCCTGGAAGGTGAATCGATGTGTAGAATAGACTAGATCAAAAGGAGGAAAGAGGCGCTTTAAGCCTGACATGGGCAATATAGATAACCAAGTCTGTCTATGATTGGAGCTCTGTATTCCTGCATTAGATAGACCATTAAGTTAGAATCCCACATGTATAATTTTATATTCCCACCAAGCTCAGAGAACAGGTGAGCAATCACAGCATATAGTCTAGACAATGTGTAATGTAAAAAAACAAACAAATATTTTGCAGTATCTTCATATTTAATAACAATAAACAAGGTTACATTAAAGTGGTTTGCTTCAACTGAGGAGAGACCCCTCCGATAACAGTCAGGCTCCTGACTTAGCCCTCCTTATGTATGGCCAGAGGTAGTGAAAGGCCTGACAGGGAAACTGAATGTGCCATTGGGGTATGTCCAAATGAGAGAACACCTTGCAACATCCACAAAACTCACACTTCCATTGTCAACATCAAGGAACACACCAACCCTACCAAGAGGTTTCTCTATGTACTGACGAGTCATCGGGGCGGTGGTCCAGAGAGTGTATCCATTATTCTCCTTCACACATAAAAGAAGAAATGTGTCATGAGATTCAATCAGGGTGCCATTCTTCCTTAGCCAGGACTCCTTACCGACCCCTACGGCCCAGTCCCAAGACCTGTCCACAGGCATTTCCCAATAATGTTTGCCAGAGGTGAAGACCTGGACCCCCCATGCAGCAAAACAGTTAGACGTTCCAGGATCCAGAGCAGCATAGAGACTGCCACGCATAAACCTCAGACTTCTCACGTCATCAAACAGTGTGATGTTGTGATTGGTTATTTCATTAGTGAAGAAAATTTCCACTGTGGACAGAAGAGAATATTCTAGTCAAAACCAATATTAAAAATAAAATTGTCTATGATAAAGCACATCTCCTTAGAATCTCAACAGAAAAAAAAAAATTCCAACATTAGAAGGGCAGTTCTGAATGGAAAATATTGAATTCAATGGAACCGGCATATCTCCTGAAGAAACAGATACTTAATTACAATGGGAAAAACTTCTTAAAAATTCAAAAATCATAAAGTACAGGGAGGTCATGTCTACTTCCGGACGGTTATTTTCTTGACACCTTAAAAGTTGGACACTTATGCAGTGCCTCCGAGTCCATAGCAATATAATTTACCTCCACCACCCCTTCTCAGAAAGAATTACATCTTAGACTAAATAAACAGTGATCACTTTACCAGGTCATAACATTCCAGTTAAAGTAAACAAATCGACATTGAAAAAGAAAACCTAAAAGATATCTTCTTAGAAGTGGTTGCCTACTAAGAATTGTCTGCCTTTCATCACTGGTTCCACCTGGAGGCTCAGTCTTTCCCCTTCTGCTAGATTAATGCTCCAGGTTTAGGTTTACCATGGAGCTCTATATATGGCCCCATCGACCTCCAACTTACTTTATTGTTGTTCATAAATTCTTGCTTCCTGCATTTAGTTTTTTATGTTTATGTATTTTTCTGATCACAACCATTGAAACACATTATAAATTCATTTACTAAGAAAGTTTAAAGCAAAAGTACTTTGAAAATTTAATTCACTGGCCTTATCTACAATTGGAATATCTTGAATTAACATCGAGTTTTCTGTGACTCAGTGAACAACTGACATTTTATGTGATAATAGTTTTAGGGCTCAAAGAGCCCTTTTTTGGAGCATGTTCTTTATCTCGTTATATAAATAATCAAATTTACAAGTAATTGATAAGGCCTAAGTCACACCTATCCTTACACCAGCTTTCATTTTCTTTTCCAAATTATAGTGACTTCATGTCTAAGTAGGACTATGCATGCTTCTATCACTCATCAAAACTCATTACTGAAGGACCCTGCCAGGTGGTCCCAGCAATGGGGTGACACTCACCTCGGTAGCGGTTGAGCCTGTCTATCAGTCCAGTGATGGGCCATGCAGGGAGTTCTGGCTGCAGGGGCTGAGGCATGTGCAGCTGCACCTGTTCGCTCCTGTTGGGAGGAAGATACATTTAATCTTTCTGGTGGCCGAGACTTCTCAAACATAGTATTTGAGAAAAGTCTTCATCTCACTGACCAATCTTCATCAAAATCCCTTTCTCCACAATCGTGAGATAAGATTGTGCCATTTTTAGGGAATCTCCCTCACTTTGCCTGTTTCCACCCCCATTTCTCAGAGATACTTTCCTCTCTTATTTAATGCCTGGTAATATCTAGTTCTTGCACTACCACTAATTATTGATTTTAAAATCTAAAATTATAAATGACTACTCTTCTAGAAATGTCTGCATTGAGTCCGACAACACATACCTCCCTCAGCCACAAAAGGGAAAAAAGCTAACTTCTGATCAAGGGAACAGGAAACCATATTCAGCAAAACATAAATAGATGTACACACAAACAATTGGGAGTAATCTGAGACATTCTCTCTTCACTTTGTTAGAAGTAGCTGGATCTCTTTCACAGCCCTCAAGAGCCCCAGTTAGCATTAAACACCAAACTCACCTTCTCAGTTTGTCTCCTAATTCCTGTCAAGGAAGAAAAGAGAAGTTTAGATTTCTTCAGAAATAGGGTATTCTGCCAACCAGTCCCGGGGTTAGGGAAGTTCAAAAAAGTATTAATCATTACTACCCACACACTGTCTTGTAAATTTATTTTCTTACTCCTTAAAGATAGTCCCAGCATAACATATTGTCAGAATCTAAATTCTTGATGAATTCAGAACCGTGACGGTGAAGAGAGAAAGAGAGGACAAAGGTAGTGCTGCCACCCTCGGCTCTCTGCAAAGTTGTCTAATCCTGAGGCTTATAATATGCCCCAAATTAATAGCAAATGAAACCAAGGACATCCCAACAGAAGAAGGAATTACCTAGTTTTCACCAAATGTCTCCATTGGCTCAACTGTGCACCAAAATTGAATGTGCATGAAAAAGTTGTTCCCTTCTGGTGTTTAGGGAAACAAATGGCATAAGTTGACTTAGGATGGAAAACATTCCCTTGGGAATATCCATAATCACACTTCCATTAAGCTTATTTGTCATGGTTTGATCAGGAGTTGCAGTTTGTCTATATCAATTTCATATGAGACAGACCCACCCTCCCAACCACAGACGTGGAAGATGAAGAAATATATTGTGGTACCAAATAATGAAAATCCAGGGGATCCCAATAACAAAATATTTCCAGATGCATGCTCAATTCCTACCTGCAGCAGCTCTACATCAGGTTTATGGCACACGTCCATGAGCTCCTCATACATCGCTCTTAGGCTCATCATCTTTGCAATCATTTCAGCTCGACGTTTCTCGAGTTGCTTAAACATTTTGAGGCCTTCCTCTTTAAGACTCTTTAAATGTTGTTTTCCGTCCTCGTGGAAAGCCTGACGCAGTGTCTGATAAGCAGCCCTGGTGATGTCTTCATATCGATACACATAATACTGCAGAGAGATGGATTTCCTAGATCACATACTCAGGCCAACCTAGCCTCCTCCACTTAAAAAATCTAGTGCGCTGCTTCAGGTTCTCTACCAGTAAGCTACCTACATTTTAAACTCGGGTCCTCCCACTTGTCAGAAACCACAAACTCATTTCTCAGAGGTACTTGCCTCTTCTTTCATTTTCCATTATTTTTAACTATCCCAAAAACCAATCCTGTCCTTCTCTCAAACCACTTTTACCCACTTTATGAGTTCCTGAAACAACAACTAAAGAAAAGAGCCTCACTGATCATTTCTTTCACACTCATCCTCTCAAATCTGAAAGACTGCATGCAAGCAATTGAAATTTATAATTGATTAATCATTGTATGAACTATTCTGACCTCCGTGTTAGTAAATTCATCTCCAGTGTCAAACCTCCTTACTCCGCAGCCTGGCCTCACCCTCTTAGCAGCAGTGTTGCATTTACTCTCAGGATCAGAAGCCATCAGAAAAGATCTTCCTGAAATTCACACCACTTGCCCTCAAATTGATGTCCATCCGCATGGCCTTTTTCTCTGCCCTCTTTTTCTCTCTGGAATGGGCTTCCTGGGGCCATTGACTCCCAGGTTGTTTTGAAGGGCACTAATCTTCATTCCACTGCATATTCTCTCCTAATAGTTATGGATTCACCCTCTCACTCTCGAATTTCAGTCTTTTTCTTTATTTTTCTCAAATTTTTTAACATGTTATATTTTCTGCTACTTAAAGCAATACCCTTCTCTGGCACCTGCACTATCACTTTTTACCATCACAGGCACGGTTCTTTAATCGCTGTTTACAGTTTCTTTTTGTTCCCCTGCACTCACTGTCCTAATCACATAGAAATATCTATAGTTCTCGATGATCTGTTCTTTAGTTTCTAGAATGTATGGCACCTAGAATGTCTGCTTGAAATACCTGTGGATTTTTAACATTTACTTGTCTTTCAGATCTAGATTGATTTTAAACCTAAGATATTTTGCCTGATACTCTGAATAATGGTTACTAAATTGTCCAGATCACTCTACATGCCTCCCTGAGACATGATGCACATTACAACGGTCCTTTTGTGCAGCAACTGATACATAGACTCTAAAAATCCTAAGAGGCATGTTCCTTAGGTTGAAAACTGGAATGGATTAAGTTTCCTGTTGTTCGACCCATTCGCAAAACATTATGGCACATGATAATTTCAGCTTAAGTTATAGCACATCTATGTCAACCTGATTCAGAAGAAATATGGTTTCAGACTTACCATCCAATGGTCAGATATCCTGCCTTCTTTATAGAAATTTCTTTGGATTTCTTGGATCTTCTCCCATAATGATGTCATTTGGTTTGACAGCTTCTCCTGAAAAATAAATTTTACCATCAGACAAGCAAATAGATTTAGGTTGCAGACCCCAAATGATGAATGTTAGATAAAAAATACTTTAGGAAGCATGGAAGGTTCGTCACATTGACCTATTGGCCCACACTAACGATCAATTTTAGGAGATTTCAGGTGGTAAATCCACACAATATAATGTTGTCATTTGTCTATGAAAACTCATCAGAATTTTATTTAGCATGGCTGCTTTTCAGATAGTGCAGCACCTTGCATCAGAATTTGGAATTAGTGATGCCTGTACTGCTAATTAATTACAATGTACTTTGTCATGCTTCTTTGTCCAGTGTCAGTAAATATTTGCACCATAGAAAATCCTATTTTCTTCACAGCTTGGTCATTTTAACTGGCATTCAGTAAAGAGAGGATTTAATCATCATCATGATCCTCAAACCCTTAGCATCTCTATACTTAACTATTCTATCCCCCAGCTTTCAAAGTGCATCACTCACCCGGTACTCCTCAGCTGCCTCTTCAACGGAGCAGTGTTTGTGAGCCTCGTGCTCCTGAGAGCTAGAACAGTGCGAACAGAGCAGGCGCCTGTCGTCTTCACAGAAGATCCGCTTTGTCTCCTTGTGTGGCCCACATATATTTTCCCGAGAGCTGAGGAATTGCCGGAGACTGGCTTTTCTGGCCATGGACACCAGATTCTTCAGAATAAAATTGATCCTGAAGTTTGTCTGCTGTGATGTTTGCCTGCATAGAGGGCATTGAGCAGGGCTCCCAGTTTTCTCCCAGGAAACACAGAGACACGACCAACAGAAGCTGTGCCCACAGACCATGGTGACTGGGTCCATAAGGTAGTTCAGGCAGATGAGACAGGTGAGTTCTTTCTGGAAGGCTTGTGAGATGTCCGAATCCATTTTTCTGAGGGAAGAAAATCAGGAGTTTATTTCTCTGCCCTGGAGACACAAAGGTCTAAGCAAAATTTGACTCAGATTGTGACTCAGTAACACTGAGCCTAGAGCAGAACAGGCTTGATAGTATCGGTGACACAAATGGAAGCCAAGACGAGGAGAGCCCTGAAGATCTGTAGAGAACTTTATGGCTTTCTCACCTACACTACCCACCTCCTGCTCCCTTTTCTCCTGCATAAATAGGAACCTCCGCTTTGTTGAGATCTTAATTTTTCCAAATAGCTTGAGTTTTAGGAGACTGACCCAATTTATAGCTTCAGGCGGTGGGTTTAGAATATACTAAAAATTCATCATATTGCTCAATGCCACTTGCCGATTTGGCATAGCATAGTTGAAAAGCTTCTATTTTTATCATTTCATGTAAATGTCAGGCATTTTCCTTTAGATGTCCTTTTTTACCTCCTGTTAGAATCCACATCCCAAAACACTTTATTTACTATGGATACATTAAGAGTTAATAAAGAAGGAACTTACCATTCACAAACTGGTTCAAATTCTAACAAGAATCTACTTACATGATTAAACCAACGTGTTGAATTTGCCCTCCTCTCTTTATTAGCTATACCACTCTAATCAAAGAAACTTAAAATTAAAGACAGTGGCTGTATCTTCCAAGTCTTTAAATAACTATCAAGCAAGCACCTCTTTACATTGTTATTAGATATAATTTGGATATAATTATCATAATCAGCACCAAAAAAACAAATGACGCTTTTAAAATTTATTGCCATGTCTATGCAAGTGAAATACAAATGTCCCTCAAATTACTTATATTTCTGTACGGTCCCCTTTCTAGCTACACGATCATTTCTAAGCTTCTTTAATTAAAATGAGAAAGAGATAATATTTCCTTCTCTTTAAAACAGTACTTTTCTCAAGTCTTTGAATGCTTATCTAGTTATATATTCTAGAAAGTCATCTCTCTTGTGTATACAGGCATGTACCACTTTTAGAGTAGACTCTAATGTGTGCCACACATAGAATTAAATATTCCTTAAAAGTAGTCTTAAATCTACAGCAAGTACAAAATTATAAGACATCTGGCCACTACTTTCTGAGTCCTACTAATACATAGAAATAACTAAGGGATACATAAAATAAGAGAACTACAATTAATCATCATATCAATTCCAACACTCACATCAAACCAAATTGCCAAAATAGGAATGGAATCATTTTCACTAAGTTAGCAAACAACATCTTCTATTTTTTTCTTTCTTTTTTTGCTGACAACATCTTTAATAGAAACAAAGTTTGGACAGAAATTAAAATAAGGAAATATTATTGTTTTCTTTTAGGAAAGTTATAGGAACTCTTCCATGGTCAATTGTTTACTCACCTAAGGAGCATATCCATGGTCACAGCAGTGTTTGCTATAGAAGTGACAACGAGAAGTCAGCTCAGGGATCAAGCCTTCTAGTACAGCAGTAGCTTTCAGAAATCTCCCAGCCAGGAGAGTTCCAAACACACTCTGTTCTGGATGAGAATGAGCTTGGCTCCCTCAGTCTCCTTATATTGAGTCTCTAAAGACCACACCCATTTCTTCTAAGTGATTACATTTCAGAGGTCTTCAAAAGTGATGATTAGATTTAGTGAATAATTAGATTAGATTTAGTGAATAATTAGATTTCTTCAAGCAGAAGAAAAGATTAAGTCAACACCTTTGCTAATGTCCCTAAAAATCCTCTGCGAACATAATCTAATCAAGAGCCACTGATTTGACAATGAATCGACTTTCATATGCCACCTTTATATCTGAATTTCTGTACATCATGCATTTTTAGTTTTAACTTGCAAAAGATAGAAAACACTATTTATTAGTACTGATTTTAGAAAATGTCTGAACACTTGGGAATATATTACCTGAGGCTGGTTTAACTATGCTCTGTCATGTACACATGCTTCATATAATTTATTGGTATATTTTCGTACTTTAAAATAAAACTTTAATGTAAGAACACCTCTGGCCACCACTACAGAATAGAGATCCTCCTGCCCCTCATGCCACAGATCAAACCCCCAAAAGGCTCCTCAGCAACAGCAGGACAGGAAATTCTCCAATGGTGCTCCCCAACCTAGCTCAGGGGGAATAGTAGAGAAAAAATGCAAAACCCAGCTCAGGAAACCCCAGGCCAAGGAAGAGGAGTTGTACTCATATAAATTTGAATTTATATCTACTTATGTCTCAATTCATCTTATTCAGGAAGGGGGAGGCATTATTTCACCTTGTACCCTTGAGAATACCTGCTTCCTAGTTACCACAGCTTCCAAATATCCCTCAGGCAGGCATGGAAAATCAGTGGAACCCTGGGTTCTGAAGAATCAGCTCAGACCTCAGCAAAGGCTCGGCTCTGCAGAGAACTTTGGGCCCAGCAACAGTCTGAGTTTTGTGAGAGATAGAGCAATGCTCTGAAGGGTTGGCTGAAGAAACTACCAGGAGGAGAGAAAGGAAAGAGGGAGCCCCAGGTTCCAGGAAGTCCCACTTTTTGCACATGGGGAGCTGGTTGAATCCCCCGGGAAGTCACCACTCCTTGCTTGACACTTTTGCAATCAGGAATTTTCCTGGGTTGAACCAATTAGGGATCAGGTAGGAGGTGGCTTTTGATTCTGGGGGCAGAAGCCAGGGAAGCAGCAGGAGGAATGTCCCATGAGAAGGTGACCCAGCTGAGCAGGTGCCTCGGTTCAAGGGCAGAGTGTGCCTAGAGTGGGTTGTGACCTTTTAGAAGCTGCAAATCCCCCAAACCTCCTGCCCCTGCAACATCAGTGCATGGAGCAAGTCAGATGCGGGGAGAGGTGGGCTAAGGGAATTCTGGAGGGTGAAGTGAGAGACTAGTACAGGATCCTGGTGGGGGTGGGGGGGCACTTTTCCTGTCAAGGTCACTGGACAGAACATTCTCCCCTCTTCACTTCAGAAACAAGCAATGGAGGATGAAAGAGTTGCCCGTGTCCTGATGCCAATAGTAGAGCACTTCTCTGGTCTCCAGAAGTTCCCAATCAAATCTCACAGGCAGAGAAGTTTACACAACTGCCGCTTCCTGAGCGTCTCCTGTCAGGGACTCCCATACACCCTGCCTGAAACAGAGGCTGCCTAGCTTTTCCCCGCTGGTTTACTTTGCCCCGGTGAACCACGCCAGCACCATAAACAAGGGCCAACCATTCTGTCAACCCAGCCTTCCATGTCGCTACGAAAGTATATACTATTTGTCGAAGTGGAAGAATCAAAATGTTGATTGACAGTCTGTATATATTTTAAATATTTGGCATGTGGTATGCAGAGCTCAGTAGGTACTCTTTCCTTGACTGCACAAATATTAGAAGCTGGCTCTAATATCGCGGCGCAAGTTAACGGTCAAAATAATGAGCTAGGTGCACCCCGCACAAGTCCATAGGTGAAGCTTTCCATTAACACCCACCTCCCAGCCCAGTGCCTTCTTTGAAAATCACTTTGGTCTCTTTTTACTATTTAGTCATAACTCTTACTGTAGAAAACAGAAACCCACGATAATAGAGGAAAGTGACAAAGAAAGAACATTTTTAAATGAAGATTTCATATCTGGACTCTCTGCCATACTGTGACGTTGAAACCCTTCCCTGAAGCATTTTTCACCAAACAATTCAGCTGTGGCAATGCAGAGATTTTGGAAGGGGTGGGCGTTACTACCTGGTTTCTAAATCTTTCATAAAGTATGTGTACATATTTCAAATAGGTGATGTTAGTAAGTTTCTACAATTGTGATATGTAAAAATAACCTTTAATTCCAAAA
>NW_011888865.1:4675840-4688275 GCF_000151845.1 Pteropus vampyrus
GAGGAAAGTGACAAAGAAAGAACATTTTTAAATGAAGATTTCATATCTGGACTCTCTGCCATACTGTGACGTTGAAACCCTTCCCTGAAGCATTTTTCACCAAACAATTCAGCTGTGGCAATGCAGAGATTTTGGAAGGGGTGGGCATTACTACCTGGTTTCTAAATCTTTCATAAAGTATGTGTACATATTTCAAATAGGTGATGTTAGTAAGTTTCTACAATTGTGATATGTAAAAATAACCTTTAATTCCAAAACCACAATTACTCTCTCCTGGCACTGACGGTGGTTAAAAACACAGCCCCCCCCAAAAAAAAAAAATTTGGTTTTATTTCTTAACCAATTTTTCTAGAACTATCTTTTCCTTAGTGAAGTATAGAAATATAATGTATTAGAAACTCATATATTATTCAAAACTGTTCATAAATATTTTAGGACTAATGTGGTTCAAGTGATTTCATTTTATGTTTTTGTTTTCCCCCCCATATTTCACAGCATGTCAGTGAGTAGCTTGTGGCACCTATATAATCAGAAACACATTTAATAAAATTTAAATGTGATTGTGTGTCCAGTTTGTTTAGAGAAAAAGGGGATGGCTGATCCTCACACTGTTCAAAGCCCTTTGGGCTAGCCACAAAGACTGCATAGAACAGTAAGGACCATCACCTTTCCCAAAAACAATCTGCACAAGAACATCTGGACATGGCTCTAGAAGGTATATCAGGTATAGAAGTTATATCTAGAAGATATATCAGGGTGAGGGGAAATGTGTAGCTTCAAGTTTCATTTCTCTCTGAACTTTTGCTAGAAGTGACTGCTACTATCCACAGGAAAATGAGGTGGCCTACTTGACACCGGTGTTCTCATCAGTCACTGATCTGGTATCTTTTCCCATAAATCTGGGAGCTTGAGACCTGAAACCAAGCTCTGGTAAAGACTCTGGGAAAACTGTGAGTGTGAAGGGTGTGAAGGGCGATGGGGACCAGATGGGGGTGGGGAGGAGCCAGGGTGGACAGTATCAGAATACTTTGGCTTATAAATCTCTATAAATCTCAGGTCTTCTTGTCTCCAGCTTGTGCTACTCAACAAAAAGACAGTTCATATTTGGGAAGCCAATCCTTAAGGAACGTCCCATCTTGGCATAGAGCATGTAGGAGCAGGCCAGGCAGAGGCCTGCATCCCGCCCTGTGACGCAGAGAAAAAGGACGTCCTTTCCCAGGACATCCCTTTTTTCACAGATTAATACTGAAGAAATTATTCAGATGATTCTAAGCTCTACAAACAAAGAAGAACTTGTTTGTTCCTTTTTCAACCTAATTAGATGTTAATACCTAATTAGATGATGCTTGGCTGGCAGGGATTAGGAGCCTCCAGCTTCTAGACTTTTCACTACATGACCCTCCCACAACCATAGCTTTTCCAGAGCTTTTAGCAAAGCTTGGTGACAAGGGAGAAGCCTGGTAAGGCCCCCTTGCCTGCTGGCTGCTCAAGACTTCAAGAGGACCAGGAAGTCCAGCGGCTTTCCCAGGTTGATGGAGAGACACATGAGATTGGCAACTGGCCTTCATGGACTGGGACACCTGTTCACTTTTGCTCCCTTCTATCCAAGGGCGAAGGTGGGGACTGTATCCATAGACAGAAGACCAAAGTCTCCAACCCTGCCGAGCCAGGCTGGGGCAACAAGAGTGTCCTTTCTAGAAGCTTCAGCGTGGCTATAGCAATTCCTAGGATAGCACCAGCAGGACAGTAAACCATGCAAGCAGCCATTTCAAGGCAATACTAGTGCTACTAAAATGTTAGCCATGGAAATGAGTTCCATGCAGGGATCAGCCAAGCATCCATCACCTCATGTTGGTGTGTGTGAGAATGAGAAGGAGCTGTGCAGAACTGTCTGCAGAGCAGACCCTTAACCCTGGGGCTCTGCTTTGCCAAGGAGCCATATCTCGGGAGAGCCAGGTTCTTCTGAGCAGAGGAGGAGCTTGGAGGGAAAACATGGCATGCCCTATTCAAAATGTACACCGCCCCACCCTCCATTCAGCATGGCTGCCCCTAAGGGCATGGCGACAAGTCCATGTCCCCCAAAATAGACCTCTCTCCTTTTCTTCCTCTGCCCACCTCTTTGGGGAGCATCTCCAAAGATGGGATTAAGAAGTGATGGTGCACATCTACAATGAAATATTACTCAGCCATAAAAGAAAAATGAAATCCTATCACTTGCCACAACACGGATGGACCTAGAGGATATTTTGCTAAGTGAAATACGTCAGACCAAGACAAATACCCTGTGATTTCACTTATATGTGGAATCTAAGGAACAAAATAAACAAAGAAACAAAATGAAAACAGGCTTATAGATGTAGAGAACAAACTGGTGGTTGCCAGGTAGGAGGGTGTTGGGAGTCTGTTTGGAAAAAGTAAAGGGATGAAGTACAAATTAGTGGTTATAGAACAGCCATGGGGATATGGAGTCAGCCTAGGGAAGAGAGTCAATAATATTGTAATAACTATGTACAGTGCCAGGTGGGTACTGGACTAATCAGGGAGTTCACTCTGTAAATTGTATAAATGTCTAACCATAGTGCTGGACACCTGAAACTAATATAGGATAAAACTAAATTTAATTGAAAAGTAAAGAAAAGAGAAAAAAAAAAGCCAAATGGGAACTCTTAAATTGTTACTGTGCTGGGACAACTCTAGCTAGAAGATAAAGGAAGTGATCCTGAGTAAAGGCTACAGCCAGGTCTCAGAGGAACTGTGTGATGACAACGATGACCCCAGGGGCCAGGTTGTATATTGCACTATGTTACATAAGATGTCACCACTGGGGAAAGTTGAGAGAAGGATCTCCCTTTACTGGCTTTGGAACATCCTATGAATCTATAATAATTTCAAAATAAAAACAAGACAAATAAATAAAAAACAAATAAATAAATACGGCAATTTCTCATCTTTATTCTGAAATCACCATTTGTTTCAGATTTTGGGGCCTGGTTACTTACATTCTTATGACAAGTGTTCACTACCTTGTCATAAGAATGGGTGTGATTGGTTGTCCAATTATGATCAGATCACACATTAAATCATAGAGTTTCAGGTTTTGTAAAATTTTCATTTAGAAAAGTATTAATGATATATTTTCACCCAATTCATCAGTAAAATACAGTGATTCTTTTTTCTTACACAGTGAATGCTAGTCGTTAATATACATAATGACAAGAAATTGTTCAATGAATTCACAGATTGAGAAATAATTAACTGTATAGATTTAGTTGCATACAGAGAAAAAAGTAATATACAGAGAAATGAAAGAGTTATATAATGTGATAATTGTGTACTTAGAAATACTTTTTAAAACTGCTTTTTATTTGACGTGCAACACATTTTGAATTGTTGGTTCTAGAAATGTCTGGTGACTCAGGAATAGTAGAAAGGGTTGGGGATGGTATTTCAATAAGAATGGAAACACTTTTGATCCACCACGTTAGATTTGTCCTGTTCACCCTGAAATTTTTACTATCGACTCTACTTGGGTGGGCAAATCGTTTTCTCCTATATAACTTGTATTCATAAACATGTACTCTTAAACGCCATTCTCGTGCAGACAAACATACACTTGTCTCTTTGACAGCAGCGGTTGGACCTGTAGTGTGAAGAGTGTGTTCACACGGAAAGTTCTGTAATGACCCGTCACCACGGTAACATGATGATTTCCATCTTGCCTTCTGTTGCAACGGTCATTCTGTGAGCTGGGACGGAACAAGTGAGTAGTTACTTGATTCTCACACCTCAGACCGAGAAATGGGAAATTGTTGAGGAGGTATGTTCATATCAATCTTCTGAATCCTCTTTCTTCGAGTGGGCCAGTTAACTTTGAAAATATTTTCATCTTTTAAAATTATTTCTGCCACTCCCAATATGAATACAGTGTTATAAATGTATTTATAGTCTTACAATATTACTTAATTTCTATTTGAGATTCTTCTTTTCAGTGGGCTACCTTAACTATTTTTCTAAATTTAGAAAACCGTAATATTTCTTGGTGCCAATTTCATCCACACTTTTCCAGAGAACAGATCCAGAGGGAACACACCCACATTTCTTTCAATGGGTCAGCAGAATTATTTCTCGAAGTCACAGAGGTTGAGATGCTGTGGCAACCTAACCCTGCCTGGCCATTTTCTGCTCTAACAAGTTCATTCCTAACTGACCCTCCCCTCACCCCTCCCCCCAACCCTCCCCTGCTGCCTTCCCAGGACTCTTGGCTAACGTCAGTTTTCTCATAGCTTGCCAACCAATCAATGTTCTCCTTCCTTATATCTGTAGCTGTGTAGGAATGCAAAAGTACAACACTCTATAAAACTGCCCACTATGTTACAAGCAGGGCTCAGCCTTTGGATAAGAATCCGCTGAGCCAGTGCCAGCATCAATAAATATTTATTTACTGCTTATAGCCTCAGTGTCCCATCTCTCTGTTCAAGAATCCTGCAACATTTCTAGAGGCTTATCCGGGATCTGGAGATGATGATTTTTCACCTCCCTTGTCTTCGGGTTCTGGTCCCCGGGACGCTATAAGAAGCAGACTTCACCTGATCACCAAAGGACCTATTGTTTTTAGGGAGGACAACTCTTCCAGTGGACTGGGGTGGCGACTCTGAGAGCACAACGGAACCCAGCCCAGGTGCAGGAACCAGCCCAGGAGCACCGCCTGACTGAGTGGTAAGGACCCGGGTCCCAGGAAGAGCCTGTCTGTTAGAGACAGAAGGGGAGTCTGATCAACTCCCGAGATCACCCGATAACATTTGTTAGAGGAAACTGTGACCTCTCAGGTACATAGGGTGGAAAGTGGAGTGTGTTTGGTGCGTGACTGCGTGTGATTAAGATGTGGCCTGACTACGAAGCGAGAGTTGAGCCTCTACCTGCGGTTCTGTGACAAACCTCATATGGCTTAGGGTGGTGTCACTGGATCTCCATGGGGAGAGCTACTCCAGTGATCTGAGTCAGGGGTTTATTCTGACCCACCAATTGCTAAGAGGCACCTGAAAGATCCCCGCAAAAGGGGAGGCCGGAGACGTGCCAAACAAATCTGAGTGCGTGTGCGGCCACGAGTAGAAGGATGGGTGGACAACAGAGTAAACAGACACCTTTAGGTTGTATGCTTAAGAATTTCAAAAGAGTTATTCAGGAAATTATGGAGTTAAACTCAAGAAACTCCACACCTCTTGTGAGATCCACTGGCCCTCTTTTGGCGTTGGGTGGCCAGCAGAAGGGGCTCTCGATAGGGAAGTCATTGCAAAGGTCTTTCAAATCATTACCTGGCCACCCAGACCAATTAATTCCCTTATACCGATTCTTGGGAGACAATAGTTTGCACCCAAACCCCTTGGTTGAGAGTCTGCCTAGAGGAGAAATGTAGGGTCTGCCTAGCTCGAGCCTTGACATCTCCCAAGGTCAGTTGAAGGAAAAGAAACCTATGTTGCCAGCAGATCCAGAAGTCAGCCAATCTTTGCCTTCCAATGGGAAAGCCCTGAAAGCAGAAACAAAGGCCAGTTAACATGGACATGGTTGCCCCAGGGGTTCAAGAACTCCCTGACCATCTTTGGGACCGCTCTAGCCTCGGATTTAAAGGCCTTCCCAGCAGACCAACACAGCTGTACGTTACTCCAGTATGTAGATGACCTCCTCGTAGCAGGAAGGACCTATGAGAAATGCACAGAAGAAGCACATGTACTCCTCATTCTTCTCTGGGAAGCGGGTTACAAGGTCTCTAAAAGGAAGGCTCAACTCTGCTGAGAAAGAGTCAAATACCTCGGCTCCCACCTGTCTCAGGGACAGCGCCAACTCGGCCCAGAAAGGAAACAAAACGTTTACTCGATTCCTGTCCCTACCACCCGGTGACAAGTCCACAAATTCCTTGGAGTAGCTGGCTTCTACAGAATCTGGATATCTAATTTCTCCATCCTACCCAAACCCTTCTATGAAGCCACAAAGCGGGGAGAACAGGAGCCCCTGCTCTGGGAATCTACACAACAGAATGCCTTTGAAGAAATCAAACAGGCCGTCACTAACACCCCCGGACTAGGACTCCCGGACTTAACCAAATCTTTATTTCTGTACGTACATGAGAGCACAGGTGTCGCAGTGGGAGCCTTAAGCCAACTGCTAGGATCTTGGAACTGTCCCATGGCTTATCTCTCCGAACAGCAGGAGTGTGTGCTAACATATACACTGACTCTAATTATGCCTTCACCACACTCCATGTACCTGGAGCCCTGTACAAAAAGAAGGGTCTAATCAATTCAGGGGGAAAAGACATAAAATATGGAAAGAAAATTCTAGAACTCTTAGATGCTATGTGGGCCCCCAAGAAAGTAACAGTCATGCACTACAGAGGACATCAAAAAGAGGATGCCATAAGGGCCCGGGGCAACCGCAGGGCAGACCATGTCGCCAAACCGGCAGCGGCCAAGGAGACGGCCAGCCCTATGGCTCTAACTGCTTCCCTGTTTCCCAGTCCTTTAGCGAAATGAAACAGCAAGTACTCGCTTCAAGAAGAAGCCTGATTTAAGACTGAAGAGGGGAGCTTCCTCCCCGGTGGATGATAGAAGTTCAAGAAAGGAAGAATTGCAGTCCCAGGGACCCTATACCCAGCTTTTATCAAGCAGTTTCACCAAAGGATTCACCTTGGTCACACTGCCCTAGAAACCATTGTGGGCTGGCATTTCTACATCCTCCAGCTCTCTAGCATCTCCTGAGCGGTATGTGAACGGTGTAAAGTCTGTGCCTACAACAACCCTAGGCAAGGGCCGTGTGCCCCACCGGGGGTCCAAAGTGTCCATGGCACCCCCTAAGGAACTTGAACTATACTTCACTGAAATGCCTCGATCACAGAGCCTCAAGTATCTCTTGGTCTTTGTATGCACCTATTCCAGTTGGGTAGAGGCTTACCTCACCCGGACTGAGAAGGCCCAAGAAGTAGCCAGACTGCTCCTCCAAGAAATTGTTCCACGATTTGGCCTTCCAATTACCATTTGCTCAGATAATGGGCCGGCCTTTGTAGCAGAAATAGTGTAGCTACCAGCCAAGAATTTAAATATAAATGGAAATTGCATACTGCCTATCAATCACAGAGTTCAGGACAGGTGGAATGCATGAACAGGACCCTTAAGACTCATTTGGGAAAACTATGTCAGCAGACACATCTGCACTGAGACGAAGTCTTCCCCATGTCATTATTAAGAATCAGGTCGGCCCCAACCAAGAAGACTGGATTCTCTCACTATAAGATCCTGCATGGGCAGCCACAACCTCTCATACGAGAAGACCTCAAGGAAATAGGTGAAATGACTCTGAGACAACAGCTTCAGGCACTAGGGACCACCTTCCAGACTCTTAACCAATGGATTAGGAAAAGGCTCCCTGTGAGTTTAACCACTGAAGTTCATCCCTTTATCCCTTTAAGCCAGGAGACTCTGTCTGGGTAAAAGAGTAGAACATTCTGCCCTTAAAATTCCTGTGGAGAGGCCCTTTTACTGTCCTTTTGTCTACCCCCACTGTACTTAAGGTTGCTGAAATAAAGCCCTGGATACATCACAGCAGACTTAAACCCGCAGCTGCAGAGTGGGCGTAAGTTCCAGACTCCTCCGAGCCCCTTAAGGCAATCTTCTGTAAGAAAACACCAACTGCGCCAACACACCAAGAGTAAGACGTCAGCCCTGTTTTGGTCACACCGGAAGCTGACCACTCTACATGCGGCAGAAGCCTGAGAATGATGTCTCGTCAGGATGGGACCCTAGTATCCTCTTTGGAGGCTGGTTCTCCACTTTCGGTGGCTTTAAGGTCTTAGTTGGGATAGTACTCCTCCTCTTTGGGACCTGCCTCCTCCTCCCGTGCCTATTGCCTCTTGTTTTCCGGTCAATCTCCTCCTTCATAGAGGCTATAGTAAAAAGAAAAATTGCAGCAAAAGTCCTCATGCTATGGAAGTACCAGCCCCTCAACCAAGAATTAGAAGGAAATGATGCTCTCTAACCCAGTCCTGGGTCCGAGCAACAAAGGGGAGAATGTGACAGCCTGACCCTGCCTGGCCATTTCTTGCTCTAACAAGTTCATTCCGTACTGCCCCCGTCATCTAAGGACTCTCGGCTGACATCAGTTTTCTCATAGCTTGCCAACCAATCAATGTTCTCCTTCCTTATATCTGTAGCTGTGTAGGAATGCGAAAGTACAACACTCTATAAAACTGCCCGCTATGTTACAATCAGGGTTCAGTCTTTGCATAAGAATCCACTGAGCTGGTCCCAGTATCAATAAAGACTGCTTCCTGCTTATAGCCTCAGTGTCCCATCTCTCTGTTCAAGAATCTCATAATGATACCACTGCAGCAAATAGACAGGACAGGAATGGGGGACTACAGGTCAACACTTCAGAATGCAGATGACAGAATACAAAGTCAAACATTAGCAGTCTAAATCAAAAAATTTTTAGAAAGGAAAGAACGGGAATTTCATGGGGGAATGTCCATGGATTGATGTGGACAAATCATTGCATGTTTTGGTGCTGCCAGGGAGAGCGGTGAGGAGGGACAAAGCCTTGGAGTAGGTGGAATGAACACTGGGTGACATGGATTAGAGGATCTGTGAGGGTCCTGGGGTGGGGTCACAGGCTGTGGCTAAGGAAGGGCCAATCTCAGGAGACATGGGACTCTGTCCCCTGCCACTGCAGAGTCTAGGGCAGGATGAGGCAGTTGTAGAGACTAAATTTTATGAAGGAAGGACATGGACAGGGAAGGGACACACTCAGAGCCAGGGCATCCACTGCCCATTCTCAGCCAAGCTTTATACCAGGCTACTCGGGCGGCTACTTAGATCTATAGTCAGCGGACAGTGGAAGTTTCAGCCTTAATTAATTGAGTCCCCAAAGCACCAGTGCAGATGACTGCTCTCCCATTTTATTGGCATTAACTGCCCATCCAGGTTGGTCAATGACAAGGAAGCTAATTTTCAGCAAAGCTGTCATGTGACAGTTGGTCTAGAATGTTCTGAGCTGGCTTAGGAGTCACACAGAACACTGGCTACTCAGAGTGGTCACCTGTTCATGAAGAAAGCTCAGTACCAGACACCTGACAGTGTGAAGACATTGAGGGAGGCTGGGCACAAGTTGGGACTTCCCTTAGTCCTTCTGAGGGACTTCATGTGGAGGAAACTGTTGTATTCTGTGTCGGGGACTAAAAGGTAGTAGCCGAAAGATGCATAATGGATTCGGACTCCTCGAGGCTCAGTCTCCTCCTCCAGGGCATCACCTCTCTCCCACAAAAACCTCAGGGAAGGAGGATTTGAGAATGATGGTGAGGGTACCTCTTGGTCCAGGAGTCCAGGACATGAATTCAAGTGGCAAAGGGTTTAGGATGTCTGTGCCCAGGATGCCAGCCACATCCTTGTCCTAGACCCACCACTTTTGAGTGCTGTGACTCTGGGCAAGTCGCTGACCTCTCTAAGTTTCTATGCCCCGCACTGTACAGTATGGGTCACAGCCCCTGCTTTGCCTCCCCTGACGTAGGTTTGTTGTGGGGTCCCCGAAGATGATAATAGACACTCTCCATGAGCTGAAAAGCATCATCTCAATGGAAAGGATGAACAGGAACTTTAAATCCTGTGGAGCCGCCCACAGTGCCCTCTGGATTTAAGCACTGCTGAATGTCTAGCTTATACCAGGAGTTGTTCAATGACTGGACACTTAAGAGAGCCATTACATAGCACTGGTCATCTAGTTTTCTGAAGGCTTTATCTGTATTTAATCATTTGTAGCCTCATCACATACCACTAAGAAGTAGGTCATCATAACATTTACATATCTCAGAAGAGGGGACCAAGGCCTGAGCGGTCTAGATAACTTTCCCAGGTATGTGCAGCTTAGAATTGGAAACCAGACCACCAGGCACAGCCCCTGAGCTTTGTGGCATTTTGTAATGTTTCACTAAATAAAGACATTTATCCACAAAGTATGTCATAAGGTGTTTGGTGTACACTGAAATGCAAGATCTTCCTCAGACCAGCTTAGTTTCAGGAGGGTCTTCCGGGCAGCTGTGAAGAAATTATTCCCAATTTCCCTGTGGTCGTCTGCCAGCAAGCTGTCCACAGCTGTCTCTTTTGGCACTTCTTTCCCAGGATGTTGAGGCAAGAGTGTGGGAGGATAGAAGTGGTTTAAGGAGTCTACACCTGGCCACACTGTAGGGCACATCCTTCAGTGGGACCCAAGGAAGGTACTGTGGAAATAAGCTCAGTACGTCAACTCAAGAATAATTATTCAGTGTCCCATTTTTAAGAGAACATTATACGAATGTTAGGTCGTGTTTTTCTTTTATTTCATGGGGGCAGATTTAAACGTCTTCAATCGGTCACGCTTTAAGCATAGAATTAAGATTCACCGAAAACTCAAAATTTGGTTCATGTTGAATAGTAAACAACGTCTCTAGCTACTTCTCAGATATTAGCTGATTCTGGAACATTAGCTGAATAGCTCTCTCCCTTGAACAGTGTCTCAGATTCTAAAAATATACATGAGTTAGAACACATTCAGATTAACATAAACGTTGACCACATAATGCACCAAGGTCCCATATCCACCCTTCTAGTTTCCCCTATTAATAGCATCTTACATTCATGTGATACATTTGTTACAATTAGTGAAATACTATCAATAAATTTTTATTACGTAAAAAGTGCACAGTTTACATTCAGATTCACTCTTTGTGCTGAGACAAACTATGAGTTTTAACAAGACCAAGATATTGTGTACCACCATTAGAGTATCATACAGCTATCTGCACGCTAGTGTTCATAGCAGTATTATTCACAGTAGCCAACAGATGAAAAGCAACCCAAAGTCTATTCGGGGAAGAGTAGATAAATAGAATGTGATGTCTATACATAGTAGAATGTTGTTCAGTCAGAAAAAGGAATTCAGTTTTGAAGTATGCTACAGCATGGATGGACCTTGAAAAACTATTGTGCTTAGTGGCATCAGGCAGGCACAGAAAGGTAAATAATGTAAGATGCCACTTACATGAGGTTCCTGGAAAAGGCAAATACATCAAGAGAGAACGCAGAGATGAACATGGGTTGAAAGTAGATGGGGAAGGTGGGGTGATTTGTTCAAGAGAACAGATGTAAGTTGGATACGATGCAAAGTCTGGATATAGATCGTAGAATCGGGTCCACAGCATTATGAACATAACTAATGCTACTGACCTATAGACCCACAGTTTATTAAAAACGTAACCATTGTGTATATTTAATCACAACACAGATGTTAGAAATCCATTGTTATAGCTGACGAAGTCAGTAGCAGCATCTATGAATGCATGTGCTGAAATGCTCTTGTTACATTTCAAAAAGGAGTGGGACTTGGCCGGGCTTTAAAATGGGCAAGAAAGTCATGAAGCTCTGACACTGAAATGTAATTGAAACATAGCCTACGTCTGATTGTTTTCCGTTTTGTAGATTATTTCAGATACGCTAGATTCCCTTTGGCTAGAATGGCAAAGGCTCTATTTCTCTTTCTTTCCTGCACCTCTCCTTGGCCTTCCTTCATCCCCCTGGGAGGATGGCCCAGCAGTAGCTCAGTTCATATTTGTTAAATGTCCTCATCCACACACTCTCGTCTCATGACCACATCAAGCAAAGCTCCCTAAGTAAGTCTTGAGCAGAGTCACCACTGACAGTTACTCCGTGTCCCCCTACCTCCAGCTGACATCATGGAAGAGGCTCCTAGTGAGAGGGCCTACAAAGAGGTCCCATCTATCCCCAAGGTAAAACTGCCTTCCTTGCTCTGAGATAGAAAAGTTGCTTTATCTCTTTTTCAGTAAAATTAAGATGTGAAAAAGTGAGCATGTACATCCCAGAAAATAAAGACAATTTACTCAGTGTGGAGAATGTCGAGTGTGAGTCAGTTACCAACTGCTACCTGTTTCAAGAGGTCATTCAGAAGTGACAGCATCAGTTGCATACTGTGTGGTAGCGAGCATTGTCCTCAGCAGAACAGTTTCCTCCTAGAAAAACAATTTTGCATTTGCCAGTCCAAAAGGACTTGGGAGACCTTCCATTATGAGCTTCAACCTTTCCCACAGCTGTTCTGTACATTTTCTCTTGGAGTCATAGACTCAATCACTATTTCTCATCTGGTGTCCTAAAATCATCGGGGAAACAGAAAGCCTGGGCAGAGCGTCCGGGGTGACGAGATTCTCACAGTGTTTTCTTTCCTCTAATGGCAGGTGGATGCAGAGACAATGGGAAAATGTACATATTACACACTCGTTCACTTGCTGAGGAAAAATCTCGATGCTGAAGAAGGTGGAGCTTTCTTGCTGACTTAGATCTGGAAGCCCCCTAATCTGGGCTCCTGATGGGAATGAGGGCTGTGGGTGTAGAGAAAGTAAGTGAT
>NW_011888865.1:4693250-4693577 GCF_000151845.1 Pteropus vampyrus
TCTGCTGGTGATGAAATTTGGGGATGTGGTGAAAGAAATGGATTTTCTAGGTAAAGAATTGTGGTCGTGATCCCCACTTCCAGTTAGAAGGTTTGTGTGCATGGGTGTGGGTGTGTCTATATGTGAATCCATGTGGTACGATTTTTTTTGTGTTTTGAGGGTTTCCCTTGATTTATGGTAATATAAAGACCACAGCTGCTTGTGCCCACTTTCTAATAAACATTCCCATCACCACTGTGTCGTGAGTGGATAGGTATGTCAATGTATGATTTTATCACATTGTTCAGTTGAAATGTGTGCATGCACTGCACGCCGAGTATACACCCC
>NW_011888865.1:4696498-4698574 GCF_000151845.1 Pteropus vampyrus
GGGTTATTTGCTGTTTGTTTCCTTGCAATTGAGTGTTGGCATTTCGTATATATTTTGGATATTAGTCTCTTCTCAGAGAGATGGTTTGTGAATGTTTTCTCACACTATCTAGGTGCCTTTTCATTCTGTTGATTGTGGAAGGACTCCCCTTTCTCCATCGTGTTGACTTGGCATCCATCTTGAAGATCATTTGGCCATTTCAGTGTATTTATTTAGGGCTCTCTATTCTTTTCCATCGATCTTTGTGCCTATTTTTTATGCTAGTGTCATGCTGCTTTGATTTTTGTAGCTGTATTATGTGACTTAAAGCCATAAAGTGTGGAGCCTCCATCCTTGCTCCTCATTTTCAAGGTAGCTTTTACTACTGGGATTCTTCGTGATTCCGTACATATCTTAGAATTTTTTTCTCTTTCTGTAAAATGTCATTAAGATTTTGATAGGTGTTGCATTGCATCTATAGATCCTTTTGGGTCGTATGGAAATGTTAACAGTATTAAGTCTTCCAACCCATGTGCTATTCCAATGATTTGCATCTTCTTTAAATCTTTCAGCAATGTTTTATAGTTTCCAGTGTCAACTCTTTTACCCTCTTAGGGGCCATTCTCTCTACCTTCCCAAGCTCTAGTCCACAGTTAAGGGTGAGAAGGCTCTAAAATAGTGAAATGCCCCCACTCACTGCCCTGATTCTGTCTAGCACAGGTGCGTCAGCCATGCTCTTCACCTTTCCTTGGAGGTGCGCTCTCTGCTGGGAATCCTCTAGTGCCTGGTGTTGACCTTACTTCTGAGTGACTGCAGAGCCTCAGGTACATGCACATGAGTTCATGAAGTCTCTACAAGTGAATGATCAGATCAGGCCTGCAAACTACTCTGCAGGAACCAGCAGGGGAGGGGAGGGGACACCTTCCACATTTTGAATTCTAGAGTTGTGCTATCTAGTATAGCAGCCAGTGGCCAGATGTGGCCATTTTTACTTTGAGTTGATTATTAACTCAATTATAAATATTAACTAAAATAAAATTGAATATCTCATAGCTCAATCACACTAGCTGTAAACAGGCTTATACATAACAGTTGAAATTTCAGATTGATAAGTATGGAGGTGGGAGTAATCATGGGCAAGTGAGAGGAAAAAGATGAAAAATGTTTTCTTTAACAGTTACTGATGTGAAGGTTTGCACTCTGGTCGATGTGTAGTTGAAGTGCTCTGAACCGCAAAAGCCTCGAGAAGGTCTGTGAAGTGAGAGTAACATCAGGGTGATGCCATACTCACCACAGGCTCAAGGACACTAGGAGAAATGGGTGAGCCTCTGTTTCAAATAACTTTATTGCTCATGTTTCTGTTTCTGAAGATTGGCTGGTGGACAGCTTCTCTGACGCCAATAACGATGATGAAGACTCTACATATAGGTACCAATACTCAGGTTGGACCCCATGGGAGAGAGTTCTGGGAATAGTCAAGTGGCACCTGCTACTTGGAAGACTGAGGAAGGGGGCTATGAAATCAAATGAAAAACAGAAATGTGTGTAAAAGTCTGATTCATTCCCTACCCATAAGAAAGAAGACAAAGAAAAAAGAATCTATGTGCTGTGTCTGCCATCATCTTTTTTTGCTTTGCTATTTAAGGATTCTAGAGCAAACACTTCCTTGCACAGCACTGCGGTCCTAGTCTCCTGGGATTGACCAGGCCCAGGATAGAGTCTCCGGTAGCAGGGCCAGGGGGTCACCTGAGGAGGAGTTTAGAAATGAGGACAGAATGGGTCCTTGGGTTGGGCTCCATAATCCCCAAAGCGGCAGGAGCCTGGGTTCTCACCTCAGCTCAAACTCTCCCCTTTCTTTTCCCATGGTCACCCTGACATCGTTGCTGTCCTAGTCCACTTGAAAACTGCACTACGGATGATGAAGCCTCAGAGACAGCATAAGAGTGCTTGTAAATGATTTCCGTTTTCATCTCGCTCCCATGTTCACTTTATCCCATCCATAAGCTCCTTTTTGTGACTCTTCCCCAGCCCTGCTTCATAGGGTTCTCATTCTGAAGGACCAGTTCTCATCCATGCACTTGAGGCCCTGGCACCATC
>NW_011888865.1:4699639-4699999 GCF_000151845.1 Pteropus vampyrus
ACATAGGAGACCCTCTGAGAATTCAGCTTGAGAGTTTAGCAACCCCTCATGTTCCCTCTATGTCTGTGAAACCCTGTGGGAGATCTAGGATCACATCATGACACCATTTCCCAATCAAAGGCTGGAGATCTATGGATTCTTTTGCATATGATTCAACTTCAAACAAAACACACACACACAAAGGCAATGCACCTGTGGGATTCATTAAAGGGACAGATTTCAAGTTGCTTATATTTCTTTGATTTATTCTCATTTTTGTAATTTAATGACATAAATATAACTATTTTATTACACCTTTAAAGGCAATGTCTTTGGTATCTTTTTCATTGAAAAGTACCAAAGATATAAAATTTATGTTTT
>NW_011888865.1:4701194-4702180 GCF_000151845.1 Pteropus vampyrus
AACAAAACACACACACACAAAGGCAATGCACCTGTGGGATTCATTAAAGGGACAGATTTCAAGTTGCTTATATTTCTTTGATTTATTCTCATTTTTGTAATTTAATGACATAAATATAACTATTTTATTACACCTTTAAAGGCAATGTCTTTGGTATCTTTTTCATTGAAAAGTACCAAAGATATAAAATTTATGTTTTTATTATTAGAATGTAATAACATTATAAAAATTTAAAAGTACCGAAACATTTGATTATGGTTTAGAAAAACAAAACTGATTCGAGAAAAATGGAAGGGCTCCAGGAAGCTGCCCATTTTTACTGTGCAGGTGTCAGGACTGGGTTGTATTGAATGTGAGGTGAAGGTACATGGTCACCATTCACCCCCCCGTCAATGTCATCATACCTTCTGCTCTTTACAGGGACCAGGAGGCAGGGAATTGGCCTTTTCATCTTAGAGTCCTGGAACCCCGAACCCCCACCTTTTTCTCTGCATCACTTTTACTGTTCAGGGGACCAGTCACCTGAAGGCTGCCCGGCCCAATGCCCAAGTTGAATCTCTTTTAGGACATCTTGTGAACACTCAGTAGATAGATGACACCATCATTTCAGAGAGGCCAACAGGCTTCATTTTTCCTGTGGATCTGAACCCTGGGGGTGTCAGGGCCCAAGGTCACCTTCCAGGGTCTGAGGAGCCTTCTGAGTCCTGCACATCCACCTCCAGGAGCCCTCCACCTTTTGTGTCTGTGTCTCCCCAGTGACTCTAGCACCTGTGTTTGCGTTGCAGGTTCCGGCGGACACCTGTGAAGGCCACAACCTGGAGGCCTCCGAGGGGATGAAGCATCCTCATTGGTTTACTGATGTGCCATGTACTTCGTACCTCATTTTTTTTTAAGTACATTACAGAGTACATAGAGTGCATCAAGTTAGGTGTGTATGATTTTTGCGCATTGATTTGTTTTGAGTCCTGGCGACCCTGTGAAAGAGC
>NW_011888865.1:4702230-4724789 GCF_000151845.1 Pteropus vampyrus
AAGTACATTACAGAGTACATAGAGTGCATCAAGTTAGGTGTGTATGATTTTTGCGCATTGATTTGTTTTGAGTCCTGGCGACCCTGTGAAAGAGCGATGCCCACAATGTCCTGTCTTCAACAGCCCTGCTCAGCTCCTGTAGACTCATGCCTGTGGCTTCTGTGATGGAGTCGATCCATCTCATATTTGGGCTTCCGCTTTTCTTGCTGCCTTCTATTTTTCCCAGGCATTATTGTCTTTTCCAAAGATCCTTGACTTCTCACGATGTGCCCCAAGTAGGACAGCTTCAGTCTTATCATTTTACCTCCAGTGACGTTTCAGGTTTCATTTGCCCCAGAACCCCCTCATTCGTCTTCCTGGAAGTCTCAGAAATCCATGGAGTAAATTCTCCAACGACTTATTTCAAATGAATCAATTTTTTTTTCTGTTAGGCTTTTTCAGAGGCCAACTTCACATCAGTACAAAGTAACTGGGAATGCGAGTTAGTGGGTGATCTTAGCCTTGGTTTCGAATGAGACATCATTGCTCTTGGTGATCTTTTCTAATTCTTATATTGCTGCCCTTCCAAGCCTCAGCCTTCTCTTGATTTCATGGCTGCAGTCTCCATTTCGACTGATGATGGAACCAAGGTAAGCAACATCTTGAACCATTTTAATGTCTTCATTGTCCAAGTTAAATTTGTGCATAGTCTTGATTTTGTCTTTTTGATGTTCACTTTTTTTACTCTTATGAGAATAATTTCTCCAAACATTACTACATTCTTCCAGTAATATGCTGTCATCTGCATGTCTTAAGATATTGCCCTATCTTCCACTAATTTTTACTTCTTTTTACTCTGAATTCAGTCCAGTTTTTTATAAGATGCATTTTGCATACAGATTAAGCAAAAAGGCAGAATGCACCCTTGTCTGACATCTTTGCCTCTAGGAAACCATCTTGTCTCTCCATATTTGGTCCACAAAGCAAGTCATGCATCGGAACAACACAGTGCTAGGGCACGCCCAGTTCTTTCAGGGCATCCCATAGCTCTTCATAGTCGACTCAGTCAAAGGCTCTACAAGAGTCTCAAAATATAGACTAACCTTCTTCTGAAATTCTTTGGAGCACTCTATCATTCATCGAGTGCTCGCAATGAATTCTCAAGTGCCTCTTCCTTTTCTGAGTCCATCTTGACGGGTGCTCTTCATGTTCACTTCGGAAAGGCTTTACTCCGCCCTTAGTCCTCTTTCCCCACAGCACCTTTGTATGGGTACTGGCATATTCCCATCAATAGTTTTCTTTCAGACATTGTAAGTTACATAAATGTTTAAGAGCTATGTTGGACACCTGAAACTAACATGATATGGAATGTCGACTCTCATTGAAAAATTTTTTAAAATATTTAAATTCAATACTGTGTGCAGGGATATTTCCCAGGCAAGAGTCTGTTAAAATTTACCAGGCTTTAATGTACCTTTTGGAGTAATCAATACAAATATAAAGATATCCCAAATTTTTCAAAAAGGTGTGTGCTTGTTCCTTATATCAATCTTCGTTCAAGCCGCAGTTCGTATGACCGTCACCTACCACAATGCCCTCCACTGGTGCCTACTGATCACCAGGGACCAGGAACCTGAGGGGCCAGTGCCATCCAAGTTTTGGCTACTTAGCCAGATGAGATGTCCAACCTCAGCTTCCTCCAACATGTGCTGAGGGCCAAGAGAAGTTGGGGAGCATGGATTGAAACCTAGATATTTCAGTATTATGTTATGAGACTCTGGGTCTTGTTTAAAGGTTGAGTTTGAGCTGCTCAAGGAGTAGGGGTTCTGCTTCATTACTGCCAGGTGAGTGTGGACATTGAGGTTCCCCACTCAGACTCCATTAACCCCTGAGGAGTGAGGTTCTCCTTACTGCTGTGGGGTGGGGGGCAAAGTCCCAACTCCCTGTCAGGGCTCCAGTGACCCTTTTGTGGTAGGGGCCAGAATGAGTGCCTCATTAGTTCTCCCATGTGATCTGTACCGACACTGTGGGTTATGGAGAGTGGTCTCATTGCCACTGGGTGGTGGTGAAAGTCTGCCTTGAAACCACCCCAGTGGGGAGAGGGTGAACCTCCTCTTTACTGTGGGGTGGAAGCCTTCTCTGACATAACCGCTAGCTATTTCCCAAATACTTCCCACCAGAAGCGGGTCAGGGTGCCTCATTACAGCCTGTAGAGGGTGGAAATGGAGTCTCTGCACTTGGTCTTTGCTGTTGTGGGTAGGCGATTTATTTCAACAAAGTATCTCCAGTTTCTATGCTGTGGTTGTGCTCCTGCAATACAGATGAGAAGCAGAACAGTCAGCTGACTTCCTTAAAATGAGGCCAGACAGTCTCACTGTTTGAGAACAATGGGGAAAAGGGCAGAAGGGGGAAAGAGGACTTGCAACCCAGATTAAATCTATTAGTCCCTATTAATGATGGAACCATATGACATGTGCTGACAAGCCAGTAGAGCGTGGGCTCTGTGAACATAAGCTGTCAGTATTAGACAGCCCTGGGAGCACCTTCTAGCTCTACCACTAGTAGGCTGTGTGGCCCTGGAGAATTTATTTAACCTCTCTGAACCTCAAGTATAAAAATGAGAATTGTTCATTTAACATGCTTTGATTCACTACTATGTGCAAATAATTGCCACAGTTGGAACATACACAATATCAGATCCCTGACCTTGGACAAATCACTGGCCCTCTCTGGGCCTCAGTTTCTCTATCTGTGAAAGACAGAAGCTGCACCGTGAAAACTGAGGGACAGCAGTGTCTGGTCCATTTATGAAGGTGGTTTCGAGATCAAGGAAAGCATATGACATCATTCCCTGAGCCAGTCTCGCCCAGATTTAGCGTGGTCTTTGACTGTGTCTTGTATGGAAAGGAGAAAGGACATGCTCTCTTGCTGGAGAGAACACGTGTAGATATCTTCTCTGAAACCCGGAGACAGTTCCTCCTCTTCTATGATTGTCTTTATCTACCTGTGTGACTACCAGACACTTCCTCCTCCTCTTTCTTCCTCCCTCCCTCGCTTCCTCTTTCCCTCCCTTCCTCATTTCCTCCCTCCCTCCCTTTCTCATTTCATCTCATCTTCCTTTTTTTTTGGTTTTATTCTTTCTTCCTCTCTCCTTCACTCCCTAGTCTCCTCTCTCTTTCAATTTTTTTCTTTCTATTTAATTTTGCTTTTTTTTCATTGTGGTAAGAAAACATAACATGAATCCTAGCCTCTAAACACTTTTAGGTGTACAGTGTAGTATCGTAGACACCATGCACTTTGCTGCACAGCAGATGTTTAAAACTTTTTCGTCTCGCATGACTAAAACTGCCTGCCCATTGATGTAGCTCCACATTACCTCCTCCCCTTCATTCTCAGTAGCCACCCTTCTACTCTCTGCTTCTGTGAGTTTGACTATTATAAATTCTCCTCTAAATGGAATTCTACTCTGTGTTTTGTGACTATCTTACTTCACTTACTTAGAATCATGTCCTCCAGATCTTTTCATGTTGCTGCAAATGGCAGGATTTCCTTCTGTTTTGAAGGTGAATAATATTTCACCTTCACATTTTCTTTATCCATTTATCTGTTGGCGAGCATTAAAGCTGATTCAAAATCTGAGCTATTGTGAACAATGCTGCAATGATCATGAAAGTGCAGTTATCCCCTTGAAGTCCTGATTTCATTTTTGTGGGATATATACCCAAAAGTGCGGTTGTTATGCCATATAGTTGTTCTGTTTGTAAGTCTTTAAGGAACCTCAATACTGGTTTCTATAATGGTTGCACAATTTTATGAACCCCCCAGCAGTGTTGAAAGTTTCCAGTTTCTCCACATCCTCACCAACATGTTACCTTTTTGTTTTTTTCCTGATCATGCACAACCGAACATGTGTTAGTTGATAGTATCTCATTGTCCTTTTGATTTGCATTTTCATGATAGTAAGTGATGCTGAGCACCTTTACATAAGTCTGTTGGCCATTTGTATGTCTTCTTTGGAGAAATTACTCAAGTCCTTTTTGCCTGTTTTAATTTGATTCTTTGTTCGTTTGTTTTTTAACAACTGAGTGTTGGTGTTTTGCATATATTTTGGATATTAACCCTTTTCAGATATAAGGTTTGCAAATGTTTTCTCACCTTCTATATGTGCCTTTTCATTCTGATGGTTATTGAAGAGACTATTCTTTCCGCATCGTGTAGTCTTGGCACCCTTGTCAAAGATCATTTGGTCATATATGTATGAGTTTATCTTAGGGCTCTCTTTTTCCATTGATCTATCTGCCTGTTTTTATGTCAATACCATACTGTTTTGATTACCGTAGCTTTCTAACATGTATTGAAGCCAGGAAATGTGAAGCCTCCATCTTTAATCTCTATTCTCAAGATAATTTTGCCTATTGGGATCTTTTGTGGTTGCATATGAATTTGAGGACTTTTTCTCTTTCTATAAAAGTTATATTGGGATTTTCATAGGTGTTGCCTTGAATGTGTAGATCCCTTTGGATACTCTGAAAGTGTTAACAACATTGTCTTCCAACCCATGAACACAGCATGTCATTCAATCATTTGAGTCTTCTTTCATTCTTTCAGCAATTTTTAAAGAGTTTTCATTGTACAAGTCTTTCACTCTCTTGTGGGCCTATTTACTGCCTCCCCAGGCTGTAGTCCAGAGTCAGAAGTGGGAAGGGTAGGCCCCTGAAAACAGCAAAACATGCCCCCCACCACCACCACCTCTGCTGTTCTGATTCTTTCTAGCATAGGCGTGCCGACCATGCTCTTCACCTCAGCCTACGGGCGGACCCTCTGCTGGGAATCCTTTTGTACCTGGTGTTAGCTTTACTGCTTGAGGGACTCCAGAGCCTCAGGTAGCATCTGGTACATGCACATGAGTCCATGATGTCCCTACAAGTCAATGATCAGATCCGGCCCATGAACTACTCTGCAGGAACCAGTGGGGAAGGGAAGGGCACACCTTCCACGTCTTTGAATTCTAGAGTTGCACTATCCCATGTGGAAGCCAGGAACCAGATGTCTCTGTTTTTAATTAATTTAACTCAATGAATAACTCAATGAATTAAAATAAAACATCCAATTGCTCAGTGACACTAGCCACATTTTAACGTTGTCTATAAAAGTTAGAATTTCAGACTGACGGTTTTGTAAGTGGGAATGATCATGGACCAGTAGGAGTGAGAAATTGAAAGATGATTCCTTCGGCATCATTCTCATTTGAAGATTTAAATCTGTGATTAATATCTTGCTAAGAGCTCTGACCCCACAGAGCCCAAGGAAGTCCTGAAACCTGGGAAAAGATAAGAATGATGCTCTCTGACTCACCACAGGCTCAAGTGATGTAGGAGGAAAGGGTGTGCCTCTCTTTCTAGTAACTTTACTGTTCATGTTTCTGTTTCTAAAGTTTGGCTGGTGGAGAGCTTCTCTGACTTCAACAGTGAAGCTGAAGACTCTATATATAGGTACAAACACTCAGTACAATCTAAGGGGAGAGGATTCCTGGGAACAGTTGGATGGCACAGGCTGCTTTGAAGACTGAGGAGGGAGATAAGAATTCAGACAGAAAAAGATGTGTGTAGAAGTCTGATTTGTTCTTTTCCTACTCTAATGATGTCTAAGGAAGAGACATTGTTTCCATGGGCTTTGGGTGTTCTGTGTTTGCCATCATTTTATCTTGCTTTGCTATTTAAAAATTCTTTCCTACAAGACCTGCTCCTTTTTCACTCGATCCAGCAAAATCTCAGACTTCGATGTGACTGATTAGCAGTCTTGGGAATTGAATGCAAGATTGTGCTTTTATTTTCGTTATTGACCTATGATGGATGTAATCTATTGGACACACCAACATGCTCAAAGGCACTTCAGACTGGAGACAAAAGTCTTCTACTGCTGCATGCCAGGTGGCAGGTGAGAAGTTAACTTTCTCCCACTTAACATTCAGGACTTGTAGCAGCACCTTGTGCTTCTGTACTCATGTTCACTCCTAATTTGACCCTTTTCCTGCTTAGAAAAAAAAGTTCAGCTCGCTGCCAGAGTTAACATCATGCATAAGAATGCTACATTTTCTAGGACCTAACTTTTTCAGCGATTGAGAATCACTATATTTAGTAAATGGAAATAGCCTTACTAAAAACAGAACGCTATAAATAGAATGATGTCATTTGTTTCCAAAGACTATCGATATACTAGAGCAATGTGAAAATAATAATAAAAGTGAGATATTTCATGGCAAACATTGGGGGTAAGGTTAGGACTGTAATCCAATTATACCGAGTTATCTCGGTATCAATGTTGCAGCCACAAGCGCTGCCTGCGATTATTCTCGGGGCAAATGGGAAATGGGTTAAAGGGCACGCCCAAAGCTGCCTGAGTTAAAGAATAATTCCTCTGGCATTACAACTTTTGCTCTGATATCCTTGAACTCATCTCAGCTTCCACACCTCATCCACATTTGATGTGTTGAAGGCACCTCCATGTAAAAGAGACCTGTGTCCAGCCACCTCTCATGACCCTCCATGGCCTGCAGGATTCTAGAGGACACACTTGCTATCACAGTCCCATTGACCTAGCAGCAAGACCAGGGGGGTCACTGGAGAAGAAGTGTAGAGCTGGGGACAGAATGGGTCCTGGGGTTGAGCTATGTAATCCCAGGAGCAGCAGGACACTGGCTTCTCACCTCAACTCGATGCTTCCCCCCTTTTTTTCCCCACATCATTGCTGACCTTGTCCACTTGAAAACTATTCTGTGCATGATGAAGATTCAGACAGAGCGAGCAAGAGAGTGCTTGTATTTGACTTCCTATTTCATCTCTTTTTCACATTTTCTCTTTCTTATTCATAAGCTCCACCTTGTGACTCTTCCCCAGCCCCTCTTTTTATGAGTCTCACTCTAAAGGACCTAGTCTGCACCACTGAATCGTTGAGCAACCCTGAGTGGCCCAGACCAGGAACCAGGCTGGGAGTCAGAAGCACTAGGCTCATCCTGCTGGGTGGGCACTGTGAAGTCTGGTTCTGCCTTTGGGCACCCCCACATAGGTAGCTCCAGACATGCACATTTGTCTTCTACCCTGCAGCTTTCTAGAAGTTTCTTAGGAGGTGCTTCAGGAGAAGGAGCACATTTGCCTTCTACCCTGCAGCTTTCTAGAAATTTCTTAGGAGGTGCTTCAGGAGAAGGAGCACAGGAAGCAATACGGGGAGGAGGAAGACTGGTAGAAGAACCGTGCACTTGGAGTGCTTGGGGCTGAAAGAGTAAAGCAATGAGTGCGTATGTTCTCCATTGCTTCCTAACTTTTTTTTTGGCGGGGGGGGGGGGGGAGATTAATTAAAAGCAACCAAACTGAGCAGAGCTCTGGGGTGGACTCTTATTGCATGTGACCAAGCAAGGGAGACAAGGGGATGGAGAAAGTCAGTGCAGGCAAATGAAGGATGTCCTGAGAACACCTTTCCCGGAGACAGTGTTCAGACTACATAAGTTTCTAAGGTTGCTGGGCCAATCCCTCCGCTGCCTCCATCTGGAGGAGAGGGCTGTAGGTTCCTGTAAGGCCACTTTACAAATAACCTCAGGGTTGTAGTTCACATTGTATTGTGTGTGGAGAGTTCCCTGGATTTAATGTTTCAGCCTGCAGAACCCGCTCTGCATCCCCGACCCCTTTAAGATCAACAGGGTGCATCTCCTAATGGGAGGTTTAACTGTACATCCTTTATCACTGGGAATGATGAGAGTGTGTTGGGTGGCCCTGACTTCTGCCACTTCAGGCCTCCTGGGAAAAGGGTATAGAAGTTGTAGGCTCAAGGGAAAAGGTGAGAAGTTCTCAGAGTCTCACACATCGATTCCTGGCAATGGGAAATCTCAATTGTTGTAGAGGTATGTTCATATCAGTCTTCTGAATGCTGTTTCCTCTAGTGGGCCAGTTAACTTTGACTGAAAATATTTTCCCTATCTTTTATAAATCATTTCCATGACTCCCAGTTTGTCTACAGTATTATGTATTTATAGTCTTATAATATTACTTAATTTCTATTTGTTAACCTTCTCTCAATAGGGATGCCTTAACTACTATTTTCCCAAATTTAGAAAACTGAAATATTTCTTAATGCCAATTTCATCCCCACTTTTCCAGAGAACAGATCCAGAGGGAACACACCCATGCTGCTTTCACTGGGTCAGCAGAATTGTTCCTCAAAGTTACAGAGGTTGAAATACCATCCCAGCAAATAGACACGACAAGAAAGAAGGACTGAAGGTCAACTCTTCTGAATGTGGATGCCAAAATACAAAGCCAAACATTAGCAGCCTAAATCCAGAGATTTTTAGAAAGGAAAGGAACTGGAATTTTGTGAGGCTATGTCCATGGGTTGATGTGGACAGGATCACAGAGTGTTTGGGTGCTGCCAGGGAGAGCAGTGAGAAGGGACAGAGCTTGGAGTAGGTGGAATAAACATTGGGTGACACAGATTAGAGGGTCTGGGCGGTTTTCAGGGAGGGTTCTGGGGTGAGGTCATAGGCTGTGGCTAAGGAGGGTTCCTTCTCAGGAGACATGAGATGCTGTCCCCTACCATTGCAGGGTCTGGGATGGGATGAGGCAGTCGTAGTGACTAAATTTTGTTGAGGAAGGACTTGGGCAAGGAAGAGACACACTCAGAGCCAGAGCAGCCACTACCCACTCTCAGCCAGGCTTTAGCTCAGGCTACGCAGGTGGCTACTTAGATCCATAGTCAGCAGACAGTGGGGCTTGCCAACTTCATCCATTAAACCACCATTGCCCAGCCCAGCAGCCCACCTTTCTCATGAATCAGCACTAACTGTTCATCAAGGTTGGTCACTGAAGGCCAAGATATTTCATTAGGGCTGCCATGTGAAAAAGCCTGGGCGCTCGACCACACAGGAGATACAAAAATACAGTTCAGACCCTCAGGAGGGACACCTTGAGGTGCTGATGTGTGAACAGGCTGGGAGGGGAACCCAGATTGGATCCCCTTTTCAAAAATGTCAAGGGACTCCCTTTCAAAAATGTCATAGCTTTTGGGTCAGGGATTGAAACGAATGGGTGGAGACTGTGTCAGGCATGTGCCCTTGTCTTGGCTCAGACACCTCTTGTTTCCCTGCAGCAACCTTAGGGCAGGAGAACTTGGGGAGCAAAAGGAGGCTGGCCCTTGGTTCAGGAATCCAGAGCTTGATCTAGAGCACTGGAGGGGTTCAGGGATCTCTATCCCCAGGGAATCAGCTACATTACTGTCCCAGATCCACCTGTCATCCTTGCTGTGACTCTGGGAATGTCACTTAAAATCTCCAAATTTTAGTGCCCTGAACCATAAAATATGAGTCATGTCACAATCCCTTCTCTGCCCACGCCACAGGGCTGATGTAGCTATGACAGACAATAAATATACTTTCCACGAGCTGTAAAGCATCACCCCCATGGAAAAGATGAAAAATAACTTTCTATCATCCCCTACTCCCTAGCCACCCAAGTGTCCTCTCTGGAGGCAGCCACTACCACATTTCCTGCTTATTCTTCCAGACTTTTAGTATTTGAATACTGAAGTGGCACTTATGAAGAACCAGTCATAATTTTTGTCATGCTCTATTTGAATTTTCTTATATTTTTGCCTCAAAATACTAATAAGTATGCCCTATTAAAATTTCCATATCACAGAACAGGAAACTGAGGACAGAGGGGTAAAATCACTTTCCTAGGTTCATGTGGCTTCTAGTATGATGTGATACAGATCATCAGACACTAGATCCCATGCTCAGTCACTGTGCTGCACTGACTTTCCATATTGTCTCATGGAAGTAAAGTCATGTCCTAATGCAATCAGTGTGCTGGGTATTTTAAGCCCACACCACATTACAACTCCCTCTTCTAAGCCCAACATAGATTCAGTTGGTTTTCCTAAGCGGCTGATGAACAAGGAGGATGGAAGTATGACTTGGGAATACATTCAGACTTCTCCATGGTCTTCTGCCAACAATATATCAACAGTTCTCTGCATTTTTATCATATTTTTCAGGATTGTGTCTCAGGTTACAAAAAGATCATAAAGGATTCAAACACAAAATTCACATGAAAATCATCTGCAGTTAAGAGAATCTACTGGTGTCCCCAACAATGGTTCGGTGTCTTGAAAATGGGCACCTGGCCAAACAATAAGTAGAGGCACAAATGTCCCCCCGCCCACCCGCTCCATAGCAGGTGCTGCGTGAACATCAGTCAGTAGAGTCCAGTCTTCAGACAGTAGTTTATGATGATGAAGAGCTTGGGCAGGGGAAGGGTATGCTCAAAGCCAGTGCAGCCACTGTCCGCTCTTAGCCAGGCCTGAGTCCAGGCTGCTCAGGTCAATAGTCGGTGAGACTCTGGGGGCTTGTAGACTTCAGTTGTTAAGCCACCAAAGCACCAGCCCAGCAGACCCCTTTCCCAGGGAATTAATGTTAACTGCTCATGCCAGTTTGGTCAGTTGAAGATGAAACTAATTCTGTGAGTAACGGTCATATGGGCAGTTGGTTGGAATGTCCTGGATTCTGAGGCTATTGGGAGTCAAGCACACTATTGGTCATTCAGGATGGTCACCTGACCACCAGGAATTCTCAGTGCAAGGCTGCTGGTAGAATCAAGTGCTGGGCAGCAAGTGATGGGGAAGAGCATCCATGTTTGCATCTTCCAGTCCATCAGGGGTGTCTTCATCTGGAGGAAAGGCACTGTATTTTTGTTCAAGTATTGAAACTTAGAACCAGGAACTAACATCACCTGTACTCATAAAATTTGAAATGGTCACAAAACAAAAAGGAGATAAAACACAAAGCCAGGAGTTAGGTCAGGATTTGAGCCATTCTCTTGGGCCAGGCACCTCCTTGGGGCACCAGCTGTCTCCTGGAGCAACCTTGGGGCCTGAGGACATAGAAAAGGGAGTGAGAAGAAGGACATGATCTCATGCCCAGGTGTTTAGGCATCTGTCTCCAGGGAACCATCTATATGCCCTGCCTCAGATCCATCACTCATCAGTGTTGTGACTAACACCAAGCAAGGACTTGGCGCCTGACACACAGAGAAGCCAATACTGTAGCATCGGCTTTTGAGGAAAGAAAGGCTTTTGTTATTACTACGTTAAACCACAAGGAGGCAGGAAGCAAGTCTCAAATCTATCTCCCCCACCAAAGGTTTTTGGGCTATATTTAAAGGAAGAAGCAGGGGATGTTGTGCATATTCTATGGAGTTACATTGTTTCAACATAATGAGAGCCTAGTACACAGACGCTTGGGAATTACAACCTTTTATGCATCCCGTGTTTACATTGGGTGTTGGGGGGAGCTTAGAAGGTTTCCGAGGTGAATTTTGACCTGGTAAAGTTGAAAGGTTATTCTAGAGTGAATGCCTTCTCTAGTGTGCCTGTCGGACTGCCTGATCTGCAGGCTTGTTCTACTGTCTCTGAAAAACAACTTAGTACTGCATTAGAAACAGGACAAGACCAATTTAGATTGGTTCTTCAGTTACAGCTCTGGATAAGTCACCTAATGTCTCTTAATTTTCTGTGTCCTGAACCATAAAATACAGGTCACAACCTCCACTCTGCCCACCCCACAGGGCTCATCTGAGTATCATAAGAAATAATAGATTCTCTCCACTATTAAAAGTTGAGGACGTGGTTCCATAGTGCAGTGGTTAGCACATCTGCTTTACATACAGAAAGTCCTGGGTTCACACCCCATTGAAGCCACAGTTTATGGTCTATGGCCATGCCACCCTGAACAAGCCTGATCTCTGATCTTGGAAGCTAAGCAGGGTTGGGCCTGGTTAGTACTTCGATGGGAGACCACCTAGGAAGACCAGGTGCTGTAGGCATAAATAATAATAATAATAATAAATAAAAGTTGAGTAATGACGCCTCTAACTATTGCTGTTGAGGGGTCTGCTTCTCCTTTTAGTTCTGTCAGTTTGCTTCGTGTATTTTGGAGGTCTCTTGCTAATTGAAAATGTTTGTGATTATCTCATTGAAGGACAGACCCTTTGTCACTATAAAAATGACCATATGACTCTAAAATAAAATTGTCAGAAAGTTTATTTTATGTTTGTAATGCCAATCTAGCTTTCTTTTGGTTCATATTTACATATATTTTTCCATCTTTTTACTTTTGACTTCTTCGTGTCTTAAATTTAAAATGTGACTCATATAGATAGCACACAGATTCTAGTTTTTAGCCATTCTGCCAATATTTGCCTCTTACATTTAATTACTAATGAGGTAGCATTGAAACTGTCATTTGGTCATTTGTTTTCAATATCTATTAAAACTTATTATTCTAATATTTTTCCATTACTGTTTTTATTGTTATTTTCTAGTGTACCAACTCAATTCCCATAAAACTTCTTTTATTATATATTCTGCATTGTGTTCTACTAGTTTTCTTGGAGATAACAATTAACATTTTAATTGATAACATTCTAATTTAGATTAATATCAGATTAATTTCAATAGCATACAGAAACTTTACTCTTATGCAGATCTGTTCCACGTCCCTACCTTTTTGCCATTATTGTCATATAGATTGTATCTTTGTACATTGTGTGCCATCAATATAGATTTATATAATATTTACTTCATGCAGTGTTTTTTAGAGAAAATAATATATTGTTTATACATTTATACACTATACATTTTGTGTATTTATTTATATTTACCTATGTAACTTTATTTCTTCAGATAGTTTTAAATTACTCTGCTGTCATCTCATTCCAGCCTGAAGAACTCTGCTAGTATTTCTTCTAGGGCTGGTAAGAGCAATGCATGCTCTCAGATTTTCTTTATCTGGGAATGTCTTAATGTCACCTTCATTATTGAAGGATATTTTTGCTAGACATAGAAGTGTTGTTGGTAGTTTTTTTCTTTTAGCACTTTTAACCCTTTTCCCGCTTAGAAAAAAGAGTGTAGCTCCCTGCCAGCATGAATTTAACATTACCCATAGGAATGCTACGTTTTCTAGGACTTGATATTTTCAGTTATTGAGAATTACTATATTTTGTAAATGAAAATAGCACTACTAAAAACAGAATGCTATAAATAGAACGATGTTATTTGTTTCCAAAGACTAACAACATACTAGAGCGATGTGATAATAATAAAAGCAAGATATTTCATGGCAAATGGGAGTAAGGTTAGAACTATTATCTGCGAGTTATCTCGGGGTAAATGCTGCAACCACAAGCATTGCGGGCGAGTATTTTCTAGGCAAATGGGAAATGAGTCAATATGTCACCCCATTATCTTCTGGCCTTTGTGGTTTCTGCTGATAATCAGCCATTAAATTCACCGAGGAGAATTTGTACATATTAGTCACTTCCCTCTTGTTGCTTTCATGATTATCCTTTTGTTCTTGTCTTGAGCCATTTTATTATGATGTGAGTTTATTCTATTTGATGTTCATTGAACATCTTGAATATTTTTATTAAAGTTTTTTTTAGTTAAATTTGGTGAGATTTTGGCTATTGTTACTTCCCATATTTTCATTGTCATTTCCTCTCTTATGTATTTCTGGGACTCTCTTTACTCCAATGACGTTATGCTTGACAGTATTAATCAGGTCTCTGAGGTCCTATTTTTCTCTCCCACGCTTATTTTTTTTTTAACTTACGTCAAACTACATCTCAGTTGACCTAGCTTCAAATTTGTTGCTTCTGTGTTCCTCCCGCTCAAATCTTCTGTTCTCCCCAGTCGTGGGTTTGTATTCCCCCAAATACACGTTAAACCTCTAACCCCCATCACCTGTGAAAGTGTCCTTATTTGGAAATATAGTCTTTAGAGCTGTAAGCAAGTTAATTAAGTTAAGATAAGGTCATACTGGATTACGGTGGGCCCTACTCCAATAACTTAATATCTTTATAAGGGCAGGAAGTTTGGACACACAGAGGAGAAGGTGATGTGGTGATGGAGGCATAGATTGGAGTGATGGCAGCTGCAAGCCAAGGAAAACCAAGGATTTCCAAAAAATACTACAAGCTAGAAAGAGGCAAGGAAGTTTAATGTGCTAGATCTTTCATAGGGCGCAAAGCCCAGCCTACTTATTTCACTAAACATGGTACCCTCTAGGACCATTCATGTTATTGCAAATGGTCAGATTTCATTTTTTATGGCCAAGTACTATACCATTGAATATATGCCCAAATGTTCCTTATCAAATCATCTCTTGATGGGTACTTAGGTTGCTTCCATATCTTAGCTATTGTAAACAACGCTGCAGTGAACATAGGGGTGCATATGTCTTTTCAAATTAGTGTTTTGGATTTCTTTGGATAAATATGGAAAAGTAGAATTGCTGGATCATAAGGTAATTGTATTTTTAATTTTTTGAGGAAACTACAAACTGTTTTGCATAGTGGCTTCACCAATTTGTAATCCCACCAACAGGGCACAAGAGTTCCCTTTTCTCCACATCCTCACCAATGCTTGTTGGTTTTTTTTGATTTATTGATGATAGCCATTTTGACAGGTGTGAGGTGATATCTCATTGTGGTTTCAGTTTGCATTTCTCTGATCGTTAGTGACATTGAGCATCTTTTCATGTGTCTATTGACCAACTGTATGTCCTCTTTGGAGAAATGACTGTTTGGGTCCTCTTCCTAATTTTCAAGTGGATTGTTTTTGTTTTGATTTGATTTGTTTTGTTTTGATTTGATTCGTTTTGTTTTGATGTTGAGTCATATGAGCTCTTTATTAATTTTGGGTATTAACCCTTTATCAGAGGTATCACTGATAAATATCTTCTCTCATTCAGAGGTTGTATTTTACTTTTGGTGATGGTCTCCTTTGCTGTGCAAAACCTAGTCCCATGTGTATATTTTTTCTTTTGTTTCCCTTACTGGAAGAGATTGTTTAGAAAAAATATTACTAAGAGCAATGTCAGAGAGTTTACTGCCTATGTTTTCTTCCAGGAAATTCAGGGTTTCATGTCTTACACCTTAGTCTTCAATCTATTTAAGTTTATTCTTGTATATGGAGTAAAAAGGTATCCACTTTTATTTATTTTTTTGTATGTATCTGTTTAGTTTTCCCAACATCATTTATGAAATAGACTGTCTTTAACTCCATTGTTTGTTCTTACCTCCTTTGTCATAGATTAAATGACCATATAGATGTGGGTTTATTTCTGGGCTCTCTATTGTGTTTTGTGGATCTATGTGTCTATTTTTATGCCATTCCCATGCTTTGTCATGTGTTTTGAAGCCAGGAAGTGTGACGCTTCCATCTTCGTTTCTCATTCTCAAGATAGTTTTGACTACTGGGGCCTTTCATGGTTCCTTATGTATCTTAGGATATTTTCTCTTTTGATAAAAATGACATTGAGATCTTGATAGGTGTTGCATTGCATCTATAGATCCCTTCGGGTTGTATGGAAATGTTAACAGTATTAAATCTCCCAACCCATGAACACCGTTTTACTCCAGTGATTCGCAACTTCTTTAATTCTTTCAGCAATGTTTTATAGTTTCCGGTGTCAACTCCTTTACCCATTTAGGGGCCTTTCTCGCTACCTTCCTAGGCTCTAGTCCAGAGTCAGGGATGAGAAGGGTGGGCTCCTAAAACAGTGAAACGTTCCCTCACCCACAGCCCTGATTCTGTCTAGCACAGGTGTGCCAGCCATGCTCTTTACCTTTGCTTTCAGGTGGGCCCCTGATTGGAATCCTCTAGTACCTGGTGTTGACATTACTTTGAGTGATCCCAGAACCTCAAGTAACACATGGTACATACACATGAGTCATGAAGTCCCTACAAGTGAATTATCAGATTCAGCTGGTGAACTCCTCTACAGGAACCAGCAGCAGAGGGGAGGGCACACCTTCCACACCATTGAATTCTAGAGTTGCACTATTCAGTGTGGCAGCCAGTGGCTAAATGTGCCTGTTTTTTAATTAATTTCTCTTAATCATTAATTTACTCAATAAACTAAACTAAAATAAAACATCGCATTACTCAGTCACACTAGCTACATTTAAGTTTATACATAACAGTTGGAATTTCAGGTTGATAAGATTGGAGGTAAGAGTGATCAAGGACCACTAGAAGTAAGAATGTGAAAGGTGATTCCTTCAGTATCTCTCTCCCATTTGAAAGTATGTAACTGTGGTCAACGTCTAGTTGAGAGGATCTTACCCCACAGAGCCCAGAGAAGGGAAGATCTGAGAAAGGAGGAAAGATAACAGTGATGCCATATGACTCGCCATAGGCTCAAGGATACTAGGAGAAATAAGTGAACCTGTTTCTGATAACTTCATTGTTCATGTTTCTGTTTCTAAAGATTGGCTAGTGGAGAGCTTCTCTGACATCAGCAGCGATGATGAAGACTACACGTAGGTACCAACACTCAATTGGATCTCATGGGAAAGGGTCCTGGGAACAGATGGGTGGCCCCTACTGCTTTGAAGAATGAGGAAGGGGAGTATGAAGTCAGACAGGGAAAGGAGATGTGTATAGAAGCCTGATTTATTCTTTTCCTACCTTAATGATGTCATAGGCAGAGGAATTGTGTCCATGGACTTTGAGTGTACTTTGTCGTTATCTTTTCTTGCTTTACTATTTTAAAATTATCTTTCCCACAAGACTTGCTCTTTCTTGACCTTGCCCCAGTAAACTCTCAGACTTGGGTATTTACTGGCTAGCACTCCTGAGAAATGTATACAAGAGATTGTGGTTAATGTTCGTTTTTAACCTACAATGGACGTAATCTGGTGAAACACAACTGTTCTAACTCTCCCCTTTCCTTTCTCATGGTCACCCTAACATCGTTGCTGTCCTAGTCCACTTGAAAACTGCACTGCGGATGATGAAGCCTCAGAGACAGCATAAGAGTGCTTGTAATTGATTTCCTCTTTCATCTCTCTCTCATGTTCTCTCTATCCTATCCATAAGCTCTTCTTTGTGACTCTTCCCCAGCTCTGCTTTATAGGGTTCTCATTCTGAAGGACCAGTTCTCATCCATGCACTTGAGGCCCTGGCATCATCACTCTCCATAATATCTCCCTCCAGACTTGAAGTTCCACTCTCAGCATTGCCCTGGCTGCTAAACCTCATTGCACCACTGAATCATGTTGAGCTATCTGGAGTGGCCCCATCAGGAAGCTGGGCTGAGAGTCAGAAGGGCTGGGCCCACCTGGAAGTGGGGGGAAGCCTCTCTACTCTGTTTCTTTCCTGAGCACACACCATACAGGGGTCTTCCTGCAGTAGGTGGCTCTAAACATGCATGATTGTTCTTTTAGCTCTAATTTTCAAAAAAATCCCCTAGAAAGTGCTCCAGGAGAAGGAGCAAAGAAAGAAATTTGGGAGGAGAGAGAAATAGAAGAAATTTGAAGTTTTGGTGGTTGGGATGAAAAGGATGAAGCAAATAAGTACACACGTTCTCCATTGCTTCCTAATGTACTCATTGGCACTTCAGGGAATCTCTCAAAAACACTGGGGTCTGCTATTTCATGGAGCCCCAAAGTGGAGATGAGAGAATGGTAACACTCCTCGTAGGCCAGTGAAGGGTGTCCTGAGCACATCTAGGGGATGAGTCCCCATTCCATAGAAGGTTGCTGGGCTGCGTCCTGCAGTAGCTGCTTGCATTTGCTTACCCTGTTGGGCCGCCGTGTTCATCATTCAAGGAGGTGCTGGTCATTGCTTTTCCTGTGAAGTGAGCCACTGGGGTCATTCAGCGTCTCACTTTGCAGGACCTATCCCTGCCCTCCCAACCTGCTCAAGTCAACAAAGAGCATCCTCAGGTCTTCACCAGGAATGATGAGACATCATGGGTGGTCCTGACCTCCCTCACTGCACGCCTTTTGGGAAAAGAGTGAAGACACAGACACCAAATGCTCCTGCTAGGAAGACAGCTTACCAGGCCCATCTGGTGACTCAGTAGTCCAGGATTATGTAGGGGACTCTCCGGGATTCCAAGCTGACAGTTGCCCAACCCTTTGGGAACTTTCTATGTCTGTGGAGCCCTGTGGGAGATCTAGGGTCACATCATGGCACTGTTTCCCAATCAGTGGCTTCTGCATACTTTTCAATTTAACACACACACCTAAAGGCAATGCAATGTGTCAGTGGGATGAGTTAAAGGGGCAGGTTTCAAGTTACTTATGTTCCCTTAATTTATTTCTCATTTTTGTAATTAAATAACATAAATATAACTGATTTCATTACACCTTTAAAGGAAGCTTCTTTGGTATATTTTTCATTGGAAGATACTAAAGACATAAAATTTATGTTTTCATTATTAGAGTGTAATAATATCTTTAAAATGTAAAAGTACTGAAACATTTGGTGGTGGTATTAGAAAAACAAAGCTGATTAGAGAAAAATGGAAAGGCTCCAGGAAGCTGCCCATTTTTACTGTGCAGGTGTCAGGACTGGGTTGTATTGAATGTGAGGTGAAGGTACATGGTCACCACTCCCCACCCCCAATGTCATCATACCTTCTGCTCTTTACAGGGACCAGGAGGCAGGGACTTGGCCTTTTCATCTTAGAGTCCTAGAACCCCAAACCCCCGCCCTTTTCTTTGCATCACTTTTACTGTTCAGGGGACCAGTCACCTGAAGGCTGCCCGGCCCAATGCCCAGGTTGAATCTCTCTTAGGACATCTTGTGAACACTCAGTAGACAGATGACACCATCATTTCAGAGAGGCCAACAGGCTTCATTTTTCCTGTGGATCTGAACCCTGGGGGTGTCAGGGCCCAAGGTCACCTTCCAGGGTCTGAGGAGCCTTCTGAGTCCTGCACATCCAGCTCCAAGAGCCCTCCTCCTTTTGTGTCTGTGTCTCCCCAGTGACTCTAGCACCTGTGTTTGCATTGCAGGTTCCGGTGGACACCTGTGAAGGCCACAACCTGGAGGCCTCAAAGGGGATGAAGCAGCCTGTGAAAGAGCGATGCCCACAATGTCCTGTCCTCAACAGCCCTGCTCAGCTCCTGTAGACTCATGCCTGTGGCTTCTGTGATGGAGTCGATCCATCTCATATTTGGGCTTCTGCTTTTCTTGCTGCCTTCTATTTTTCCCAGCATGATGGTCTTTTCCAAAGATCCTTGACTTCTCACGATGTGCCCCAAGTAGGACAGCTGCAGTCTTATCATTTTACCTCCAGTGACGTTTCAGGTTTCATTTGCCCCAGAACCCCCTCATTCGTCTTCCTGGAAGTCTTGGGAGTCTGTGGAGCAATTCTCCAACGAATTATTTCAAGTGAATCAATTTTTTTTTCTGTTAGGCTTTTTCAGAGGCCAACTTCACATCAGTACAAAGTAACTGGGAATGCGAGGGAGTGGATGATCTTAGCCTTGGTTTCTAATGACACATCATTGCTCTTGGTGATCTTTTCTAATTCTTGTATTGCTGCCCTTCCAAGCCTCAGCCTTCTCTTGATTTCATGGCTGCAGTCTCCATTTCGATTGATGATGGAACCAAGGTAAGCAACATCTTGAACCATTTTAATGTCTTCATTGTCCAAGTTAAATTTGTGTATAGTCATGATTTTGTCTTCTTGAAGTTTAAATGATATCTTGCTTTGGCACTTTTTTCATCAAAAATCCTGTCCAAATATTGGTACTTTTTACTTTCATCAAAAATCTTGTCCAAATTTTGCTACTTTTTTCCAGTAAGATGGTGTCCATTGCCAAGTCCCGCATCCAGATGTGTGAACTAAGTAATGCTGTTGTTCTAAGCCAGTACACTTTGGGATGGCTTGTTAGAAACAATAAATAGCTGGGACAAAGACCTTATCCTCCCATTTTACAGGTGAGGAGAGTGAGGCTTGCTTGAGGCTACAGAGCCAGCACTCAGTCTCTCAACACTACACCGTGTAGTATGGCCTCTTCTGACATGTACAGCCCCCTTGAAACAGGGGAGTCCAAGTTCTATTTCTGCAACTCTAATGCACACATGACCCTAAAAAAACGGGGTCACAGCATCTACCCCAGAGCATTTCTGTGAGAGTTAGATATTGTAAGGTGAGAACACACAGTAGGAGTTCTGTAACTCCATTTCCTTGGCATGTGAGAGAGATGTATGGACCAAGAAGTGTAATTATAATCCCATGGGTGAAACCCTCCTCTCACAGAAAGGAAGTCTGTGAATTTTAGAGGTGGAAGATCAAAGTCTAATTTATCATTACAGGATAAATGAAATGGAAGCTCCCACAGAGCAAGGAGATCACCAAGAGTCAGGGGCAAGTGGGCAGCAATGCTCTGAATACACATGTCCTGGAAATAACTGTCTCTGGATATGTGTTCCTAATCCAAGGGAGCTTCTACACCCTTTATGTCAGAACTGAGTACTGGCCAGGCCTCACCAAGAGAATGGGAGGCTGAGAAACCTGTGTGTATCCACTGAGAGGCACTCTGGAGAAGGCACAGCTGGAGTCCAGCAGGGGTGCGCAGGTGCTGTATGATACTGGTACTGGAAGCAGGGAGCAGAGGTGGATGCTCCAGGAAAAGCTCAGAGATGAGAGGAGAGCACCATCCACGATCCGACCTATGGACCAGGTCCAGGCTGGACGTCTGGAGCAGTCCTGGTATGTCCCAGGGAGAAAGGTGAGCCTCTGCGAGTGGCCTGGATGCAAAAAACAGGTGCCCTGGGGCCTAGATGGGAAAGGAGCTCCACCCACCAACTCACCCTCTGGGACTCTGAATGCCACCCTCACGTCCACCTGCTGCTCTTGAAAGCATGCATGCCAGGCTTCTGCCAACCTGAGGAGGTGGAGTGAGACTAGATGTGCCTCCTTAAAGAACTTTGAGAGCTTGTAAAGACCCGCACTCCTCCCCTCTGCCACAAGCTCCAAACAGAACTGGGGCTGGATTCACACCCTTCTTCCCACCGCTCTGTGCTTTTAGCAAGTGACTTCACTTCTACGAGCAAAGAGGAGTAGGCAGAGGGAGAAGCTGGGCCTATTTCCAGAAGGGAACATTAGGCCCAGAGAGGGAAAGTGATTTGCTTAAAGTCACACAGCAAATTTGAGGCAGAGCCCAGGCTACAACCCAGAACTAGACAGGGCCTTCAGAGGAAATATAGAAATGAGAGATGACTACTGAATCCTTCCGTCAAAGATCATTCATGGAGGCACAATTGTAGTGAGCTCACCTTGGGCTCAGAAATGGGTTTGAATCCTGGCTCTGTCACTCAGTTGCTGGGGGGTTTCTGGATAAGTCAGTTCACCTCTCCAGCCTCAAGTGTCCACATCTGAAATAGTGGGGGGATGGTTTTCCTTTCTTCTCTGGCTGCGGTGGAGCTTGAACGAAATCTATAATGTCAGCTGTGCCTGGAATCAGAATAGCGATGATGATGATGTGATCTTTCACCCAAATAGAGCTCAGCGGTCCGGTGGTCCAGGCTCCCCTCCCGCATTAACAGGAGGATTAATATTCATAAAGCACTCACTGTGCACCTGACTCTGTGCTAAGTGCTTTCCATGAATTTTTTTCCACCCTATTTTAACAGCAACCTTATGAGGTTAATATTCATACCGTCCTCATTTTACAGATGAGGAAACTGAGCCTCAAGGAGGGAGGTGATTTCCCAAGTCACACAGCTAGGTAGGGGCTGGGAGAGGATGTGAACAGAGACGATCTGACTTTGGGTGGCAAGTGTGGGTTAACCACTGAGCTTTCTTGCTCCTTTTTGAGGAGGTAGAAGGTAGAGAGGCTTACATGTGTTTTCCTATGACTCTTTACAAATTTGTGATTTTGGGGGTTCCCACTCTCCAAGGTGCCTCTGCATGACTGAAGCTCTAGCCGGGCTGGGTGCCAGGGAACATGGGCACAGCAGGGCCTGCTAACTGTCATGTCCCTGCAATGGCTGTGGAGGCCTGAGTTCTACAGGGCTGGCTTCTTGCGCAGCACCAAGATCCCGGCTCTCTTCGTAAGTGTGGGCAGAGCTTCCTGCAGGCCAAGAAGCTGAGCAGCAAGGTCCAGTACGTGGAGCAGCTGATTGAGAGCATGTGAGTGCAGAGCAGGGGGCATGGTCTGGGGCCAACCTCCAGAGAGCAGTCCATGCTTGTCCCTGGGCTCTGCGAGAGCCTGCACCTCCCAGAGCTCTCTCCACTCTCCTGTCTACCACTCAGACCCACCAGACTATCTTCCACCTCAAGGCCTTTGCACATGCTGTACCCTCCACGCAGTTCACACCACTCATCTTCCATAGCTGGCTCCTTGTCATCATTCAGCCCTTTCCCTAGCTAAGTATAAATTTCAATCCTCACCCCATTTCTCTCTATATCATCCTTTTTATTTTTTCCCAATTGTTATCACCATCTGTAATTATTAATTTACTTGTTTACTGTTTACTTAATTGTCTCTCTCCCATTTTTGACTCTGAACTCCATAGGACAGGTGACTACATCTGTGTTATTCCCCATTATGTCCTCAGTGTCTGGGAGAGCCTAGCACCTGGTAAATGCCCAAGAAACATTGTCACATGATTAAGAGCCTCCGGTGAGCCAAACCGGCCCTAAATGTGGAAAGACCAAAGTTTAATAGAACCAATATAGTCTCTGTCCACATGAGTCTCCAGTTAAAACTCACTTAGAGCTAACTGCT
>NW_011888865.1:4726069-4730674 GCF_000151845.1 Pteropus vampyrus
CCGGCCCTAAATGTGGAAAGACCAAAGTTTAATAGAACCAATATAGTCTCTGTCCACATGAGTCTCCAGTTAAAACTCACTTAGAGCTAACTGCTGAAGGGGAGAGGTGGCTTTACCCACTTGTCTTGGTGGCTGACAGTAAGTGTTGTGGGGGGCCTGCGTGTGTGCACATGAGCACCTCTCACCAGGGCCATCTCAGAGTCCTGACTGCACACCCAGTATGGGGCCTGGTCAGGCATGGCAAATAGGTTTCAACTCCAGCTGATGCTAGTGGCTGCCCAGAGAACTGTGGCATGAAAGATTCTGGAACTGTGATGGGCTTCTTGGGAGAGAGAGTGCAAATTTGATTAGCCATATGTGTTAAGGGCAAGGGAAGGGAGACATTCATGCCATGTGTTTGCCAGCTCTGCCATGAGTTATCACTTCACGTCACTGGATGAGAAACAGCCCTTTCCTTGACCCTCAGGCCCTGCTGCCCAGGGCTGTTTGTCAGAACCGCATGCTGGGCAGAGCTCTGGACTTGGCGCTGCCAAGCTGCATTTGGTATCTGATTCCTCAACCACCTGGTCTTCAGGTGCCTTCCAGACCATCTGCTAAATTCCCAGGTGTTGCTAATAACTCCTTAAAGGGAGAGATTTCCATAGGCCTTCTATAATATTGGGTGTGACTTGTTAATAGAGGAATTAGAGATACCCATGCCATGTGGTAAGGGAGAGCCATTCATTCATTCATGTAATCACTCATTCATGAATATATATACTGAGACCCTCCTATATGCCAGGCACTGTCCTGGGCACTGGAGAGACAGACATGAAGAGGGCCCATGCTTGCCACATGGTAGACCCTCAAAAAGTATTTTATTAAAAAAAATAATTGAATAGCTTAGTACATGCCCTCAAGGTCACAGTGTGGAGGAGAAGACTGAAAAGTAAGCAGAAAGTCAAGTGGCAGAGTCTGAGGGATGGCACAGAGGAGGGAGTCCCTCCCCCAGCTCTGGCTGGTCCCAGAGGGCTTCCTGCAAGAGTGAATGCCCTCGCTGAGACCTAAAGAGTGAGAAGGGCTCAGTTTTGGAATGGAGTGTGCAGAGTAAGCAGACAGAAGCAATAGCTCATGAAACATCCTCAAATAAGAGCCTGGAGGCCTGGGGGATCTGCAGATATCTCCTTCTGGCTGTATTATGGAGTTGGAAAGGGGAGAGATAAGGGGATGGATGAAGGGGTGAATAGGAGTAAGGTCATGGAACACCCTGCCGGTCATATTCAAAAGCTTGCTCCTAAAGGGCATTGTGGAGTCACCGAAGGATCTATGGTCCAAGACTCTTCTTGACTAGCACTAATTTCCAGCAGAGAGAGATAGAGATAGAGATAGTGGGGTGGAGGGAGAGAGGGAGAGATTGAGAGACAAATATCACTATGAGGTTTTGATTTTTCCACCAACAATGTATGAAGTGTCTATTTTACCACATCTTCACGCTCACTGGGTATTGTTAGATTTTTTAACTCTTTACTCATTTGCCAAGAGTAATATGGTTTCTTGTGGTTTTGGCTGCCGTGTCTTCATTTTCTAGAGAGGCTGAACTTTTTCCCATTTGCAGTTTGGCCCTATTGGATTTTCTCTTTAGTGAATATCTTTTCTACTCATTAGCTGGTCCTTGAAGGCGAAACCAGATCCAGCGCCTCCAGAAGAATGTGCGGAAGATGCCGAAGCTGCCGGACCTGTCCCCACTCACCATCAGACACATGTGGATCTACACAGCCTTGTTTGAGAAGGTCCTGGACAAAATCATACATTACCTTGTGGAAAACAGCAGACGAGCGGAGAAAGACCATACCCCTGGATGCGCTCTCCCTTCACCTGCTGGCAGCCATGGGAATTGCACCCTCTGGCACATAGCCACTTTCTCTTTTTCCCCTTGCTGTATACTTGATTTGAAAGTGATTAAATAAAGGTCTTCTGGATATTTGAATCTGAGCTAGCCTCGCGTAGAATTTTGGTAATTTTCAGGTGTTTAATAGCAATGCAGGGTCTTTAATTTTGGAGTAGGGTACAAGAATGTTGAGGTCTTGGTGACTTTCCTTCTCCAATGAATTAAGCCCACAGTTACTTGCTAATCACGTGGCTATAAGGGGTAAACTTAGCTTCTTTGTGCCTCTGTTGTCTCTTTTGGTAAAATAGATGGCAATCGCTGCCATTCAGGAGAAGAGCTGAGAAGAGGAGTTAGCGTGTAGGTAGCATTTTGGAATTGCCTAGTGATACTTTTTACATTTGCTTTCCTAGTTTAGAATTATGATGTAAAGGTTTTCTAGTATGAATCATCTTGGCAAACATTCATTCATTCATCCAAAAAATGTTTAATGAGCATCTACTATGTGCTAGGCACTAACCTAGATGTTGGGGATACATTGGTCTTATCTGTCATGTTAAAGAGCTTGTATATTATTCCAAGAGCAGTGGGGAGCCACTGAAGAATATGAGACTCCTTGTGGCCAACATTCCTTTCCAGCCAGAAAGGGTGGTGGTGTGGGGGCGAGAGGATATCTGGGAATCTCTTCATCTTTTCAGTATATGAAAGTGCCTGTTTAACCACAATTTTACATACTGAGGCTCACAGAGGTAGGTAACTGGGTGACAAGACAGGGATTGAACCAAGTCTGTGTGCGTTTAACCTCCAGGCCATAGTGGCTTGTGCGCCCTCTGCTGGTCACTATTCAAATCTGCATGTCCTTTCCTCGCTTGTAAATATTAAGAAAAGGAAGCTCTCCTGGTGGACTCCGTGGATGGCTCCATTTTTGCGTCTTTGTTGGGTAAGCGGTCCGGTGCTCTGAACTTTTTGAATCTCTGGGGTCGGCTGGTGGGGCACCTCAGAAGAGCCTCTCTCACCTCCCTCCAATCTCCCCCATCAAAACTTACCTGTCCCCTCTCTCTTGCTCCCAGGGTCTTGTGTTGGCTTCTCCATAGCTGGACCCTGGGGCATCCTACCTGACTGGAGGGGAGGAGCAGAGAAACGCGTGGCCCATTTTATAGTAGAACGGAGGGCGAACTTTCGGGAGCTATCGGTTGCCAGCCTCCACCTGCTCTGCTGGGAGGCCCTGTGCCCTGGAGTACACACCAAGATGAAGATGGTGGATCACTTCTGACCGACCCCTGGGCAGATGGGCTCATCCGGAGGCACCACGTGAACAGCTCACACTTGCGGCAGGACTCGCCCACCAAGCGTACGGCCTGCTGGGTGAGTGGGTTGGATGGCCCTATGGGGGAGTTAAGCCGAGTTCCGAAATTGGTGTGGGGGCAGGGAATGGAGTGGGGCCTTGAAGGTCACTGCGGGCCTCATCCTCCACCTCCCCTCACAGAGCCAGATCTAAAAGAGGCACTCAAGTGGCAGCATGGAGGACCAGCCATCCCTGCACCAGAACTCCCCGCCACCCTGCTCTTATGACAAGACCAACGTTCTGGTTCAACCGGTGAGAATTCTTCTTGGGCCCAGATCTTCCACCGGGGGTCTAGATCCAGGTCATAGAAGAAGAGTTCCAGCTGGCTCCAGGATGCTTTTCCATTCACCTATCCATCCACCTACTCACCCACCTATTCATTCATCTTGCAGTATTTCCTGGTCTCTATCCATTCGTTAATCCGTATGTCATTATTTTCTTCTATATATTTATTCATTCATACGCCAGTATACCAATCTTCCATGCATGCATGTATGCATCTATCCATCCATATCTCCAGCCAGCAGGCCAGCCAGCCAGTCAATTCTCCTCCAAAGTCTATATCCACCATCCTTCTATTCATGCATCCACCCAGCATCCATCCATCTGCTTTCATTCATCTGCCTGTATTTATATCCATCCATCCATCCATCCATCCATCCATCCATCCATCCATCCGTCCATTTTCTAGATATCTATTCACCTGTGCACTCTATCCATCCATTCTCTTGTTATTTCTCGCTCATTCTACAAACATTTATAATGAACCTCCTATGTGCTAGATGCTTAAGATATGAAGATAAACATCTTCATGGTTAATATATATTAAGCACTTTATATGTGTCAGGCACTGTGCTAAGCCCTTTAAAATATATCAAATTATTTAAACTTCACATCAACCCTTTGAGGCAGGCACTATTATGATAGATGATAACGCTGAGACCCATATAGGTGGAGTAAGGGGCAGAGTTATGATTTGAATTTGGACCATCTTGTGCCAGAGCCTGTGCCACTTACCGGTTATCCTCGATATCTCAGCCCTGGACCAGGCCCCAGGGATGGGTAGTGAGCAAGGCATGTGAAGCCCCTACCCTCATGGAATATCTCCTTTGCCGTTTATTTTTTCTGGGACCATTTGGATCAGCTTGGTGTTTGGGCTCAGTTGGGAGGAAGCAGAGGGAGAGCTGTGGGGCACTCTGGCTCTATGGTCACAGTTTCAATCACTGGGTGACCCTGGGCAAGTCACATCTCTCTGAGCCTCATTATCTGCATCACAATGGATACAAGACCTTATTTCCTCAGAAAAGAAGCCCTGAATTTAAGATGCACCATTTTTAACATAACCATCAAGAAGTAAAAATCAATATTAAATTACATGCAATGTTTTCTTACTACT
>NW_011888865.1:4730724-4743168 GCF_000151845.1 Pteropus vampyrus
CGGCCAGCAGGCCAGCCAGCCAGTCAATTCTCCTCCAAAGTCTATATCCACCATCCTTCTATTCATGCATCCACCCAGCATCCATCCATCTGCTTTCATTCATCTGCCTGTATTTATATCCATCCATCCATCCATCCATCCATCCATCCATCCATCCATCCGTCCATTTTCTAGATATCTATTCACCTGTGCACTCTATCCATCCATTCTCTTGTTATTTCTCGCTCATTCTACAAACATTTATAATGAACCTCCTATGTGCTAGATGCTTAAGATATGAAGATAAACATCTTCATGGTTAATATATATTAAGCACTTTATATGTGTCAGGCACTGTGCTAAGCCCTTTAAAATATATCAAATTATTTAAACTTCACATCAACCCTTTGAGGCAGGCACTATTATGATAGATGATAACGCTGAGACCCATATAGGTGGAGTAAGGGGCAGAGTTATGATTTGAATTTGGACCATCTTGTGCCAGAGCCTGTGCCACTTACCGGTTATCCTCGATATCTCAGCCCTGGACCAGGCCCCAGGGATGGGTAGTGAGCAAGGCATGTGAAGCCCCTACCCTCATGGAATATCTCCTTTGCCGTTTATTTTTTCTGGGACCATTTGGATCAGCTTGGTGTTTGGGCTCAGTTGGGAGGAAGCAGAGGGAGAGCTGTGGGGCACTCTGGCTCTATGGTCACAGTTTCAATCACTGGGTGACCCTGGGCAAGTCACATCTCTCTGAGCCTCATTATCTGCATCACAATGGATACAAGACCTTATTTCCTCAGAAAAGAAGCCCTGAATTTAAGATGCACCATTTTTAACATAACCATCAAGAAGTAAAAATCAATATTAAATTACATGCAATGTTTTCTTACTACTCGAAAATTTTATTTTACACTTTTTGAGAGAGCTCTTTGAGACCTTATTTGGATATAGATTTTTTAAAAAAATTATGCATTTCTCTTAAAGTACACACAGGGGAAAATATAATTGCAATACATTAGTTGAGATAGATCTAAAACTACATTTCTGGGTGCAATCTGTATGATTTTTTTTTAAAAAAACAATTTTTTTAGTTTTTCAATTACACGTGACATAAAACATTATATTAGTTTCAATGCATTGATGAGACATTTATATAACTTACAAAGTGATCACCCTGATAAATCTAGCACCCATCTGACACCATACATAGTTATTTCTACATTATTAATTATATTCCTTATGCTTCCCCATGACTATACTGTAACTATCAATTTGCACTTTTCAATTCCTTACTCTTTTCACTCACCCCACAACCCCCTCCCATTTGGCAACCATCAGAATGCTCTCTATATAAGTCTGTCTCTGCTCCGCTTACTTGTTAATTTTGTTCTTTAGATTCCACATGTAAGTGATGTCATATGGCATTTGTCTTTTTCTGTCTGACCTACTCCACTCTGCACAATACCCTTTAGGTCCTTCTATATTGTTGCAGATGGCAAGATGTCATTCCTTTTTATGGCTGAGTAATATTCCACTGCATATATGTACCACATCTTCTTTATCCATTCATCCATTGATGGACACCCAGGTTGCCTCCACATCTTGACTATTGTAAATAATGCTGAAATGAACATATGGAGTCACATGTCCCTTGGAAGTAGTGGTTTGGGTTTCTTTGGATACATACCCAGAAGTGGGATTCCTGAGTCCTTCTTTGTCTCTTATTATAGCCTTTGTTTGAAAGTCTATTTTGTCTGGTGTAAAGATTACTATCCTAGTTTTTTGTTGTTGTTTCCATTTTCATGAAATATCTTTTTCCATCACTTCCTTTCAGGCTGTGTGTGTCTTTCGATTTAAAGTGAGTCTCTTGTAGGCAGCATATGTAATAATCTTGTTTTCTTATCTATTCAGCCACCCTATCTTTTGATTGGAACATTTAATCCACTTACATTGAAAGTAGTCATTGATAAATATGTAGTTATTGCAATTTTATTATTCATAGTTTATTCAAAGACTTCTCTTCCAAGCAATGAAACCCTGGGCTGGGGAGCCTGGTATGGGGACGTCAAAAAATTATGTACACACATAAACCTCCTCACAGATGTGTATAGCAGCTTTATTCACAATTGCCAAAACCTAGAAGCAACCAAAATGGCCTTCAGTAGCTGATGGGATAAAGAAACAGTGGTACATCCAGGCAGTGGAATATTCTGTGCTAAAGAGACGTGACCAAGCAGGCCATGAAAAGTCATGGAGAAACCCTAAATGCATATTATTAAGAGAAAAAAGCCACTCTGTAAAGGCAACATACCATACAGTCGATACTATATGACCTTCTGAAAACAACAAGACTATAGTGACAGTGAAAAAAATCAGTGGTTGCCTGGCTTTAGGTGGGAGAGAGAGAGAAAAAGGTAGAGCACAGAGGGTTTTAGGGCAGTGATACCATAATGATGGATACGTGCCATTAAACATTTGTTCAAACCCTTATAATGCATAACATTAAGAGCGAACTCTAATGTAAACTATGGACTCTTAGTGATAATGATGTGTTAGTGTAGCTTCATCGATTGTAACAAATCTACCACTCTCCTGCAAGATGTTGACAGGGAGAATGTTGATATGAGGAAAGGGAATATATAGAAGCTCTCTGTAATTTGGGCTCAATATACGTGAAACTAAAATTGCTCTAAAAAGCAAAATCTACTTGGAAGAAATATGAAGAGGTCTAACTACTATGCATTGTGCATTTATTAGACTAATATTTTATCATATACCTTAGAAAATAAACAATGTTTACATTTTACATTCACATCAAAATAGTTAAATATGGGAGACCAAACTACAGTTTTGTATAATCCATTTATAAAAGATGTAATTAAAATCTGTTGATGAAATTATAGAAAGATGAACTTAAGCCCAATCATATTATTCTGTATTTCAGAAGGGGATAGGCTGAATGTATTTTTCCCTCAGCATCTGAATAGAAAATCACAGGAGAAAAAAATAAGGTATATAACTATTTTTTGAGTAGTAGTTTCACAGGTGACAATTTCTATAGTGACGATTTGAGTAGTGAGAAGGGAAAAAGAGCCTTCAGATATCAGTGATGTGCTCCCTAACGTTTGCTAAAGGAGTAACATATAGATCCTGTAGTGGAGCCAATACGTTATTATTAAAACAGTGTTCATTTATATTTTTGTCCTTATATTTTGTCCCAGACAGGATGGAGAGAAATAGTGCTAGATTTCTTCCGAATGGCATGCAACTTAAAAGTTATGAATTGTTTATTTATGGACTTTTCCATCTAATATTTTTGGACCATGGTTGACTACTGGTAACTGAAACTAAGGATAACGAAACCACAGATAAGGGGGGACTACTGTATGTAGAGTAAATGTAGCTGGGAGAGAAATTGTTGATGTAAGGTTTCATGTATGCTGGGTGTTGTCCAGTAAGTTCTTTAGGATTCTTTTCTACAACTAGAATTACTATGTCAGAGGCAGACTTATTTTTAAGGATTTTAAAGCATATTTGCAAACTATCCTCCACTAACCTCAAACGAACCTACCAACTACATATGATAGTACCTGCTTTATAATTTCAGCAATGTTAGATAATATTATTTCTTAATATTTCCCAATTTCATAATTTAATAATGATAGTTTATATGCTTTAGAGGATAGTTTGTTTATGTGCCTTTTCCTCACTGTAATGGGAGGTCTTAATTTTTAATAATAGAAAATACATTAAAACAAACAGAATTAAGCATTATAAGGATAAATATGCAACACTGATTTATTTAAATAATTTTAGGTCATCACAGATTCAGAATATTTATAACCATAAATACCTACAAAACTATTTATGTGAGTTATATTAGAGGTATGTATCTGGCAGTGTATTTTTACAAAAACTAGATTTTCTTTTGTGAAGCAGTTCATTCTCATTACCAGAAGATTGCACAATATAAAGAAAGAGATGATCATTTTAAAAACTCGCACACTTACAAGTTATTACCATAGATAAACATAAGGATTTGGGACCTCCAGAAATTTCCCTGTACAAATTTTGCTGTGTCTATGTACACGAATAAATTAAACAATGCAAAATTAATTCATATTTACATACTGCATTATAATCTAACTATTAAAGTATTTTATTAATTTGGGGTTTCTTGATAATATTCCATTGGTGTATGTAGTCAGATAATAAATTACTTGTTGGAAGCTTACGCAGAAATAACAATTTTAAATAGAGACAGGAAATGGATTTTTAAAAAAATGTATGAAGCCTGCTACTATAAAAAACTGTCATTTATTTTAGTTATGATATCCTGATAGCCAATTTGAGTTTGATAAAATTGCTTTTCCACCAAATCATCTGTATTTTTTTGACATCTCCTATCTCTCTAAATCCAGAACTAAATATAGTCATATTTTGATTTCAAATGCAACCTTAAGCTCTAAACACTGGAGAGAAATTGAGCAGGACTAAAACAAACTAAATAGTCATTTTAAAGACGAGAGAATATCAGATTGCAGACTGTAGAGAAAGACTGAAATGAATACCAAAGAGAAGGACCTATATTGAAATAAACTCAGCTGTGGGAGCAGGAATGGGAGTAGAATGTAGGACCCTAGAAACTCAGACAAAAATTTGCCATGTGGATGTTGTTTAAAAATCAGTTCCGAGGATGAATCAATAATGAAGTGTGGGAAGAGTTTAAATGTATTTCTGGAGATACCAAAGGGAATTAATCTAATCAAGTATCTGCTGGTCCGCCCCACTGGAGAAACCTAATCAGGGTGGAGCTTCAGGGATTCCTAGAGAAAGACATCTCAAAGCATAGTTCATTCTGCCTGGAGGCCTTTGACGTTGGCTGAACTGTGGAAAACTCAGCTGCCTTCCAGTACTGAGAGCCCAGAGAACACAGCACCCCTGACCCAATAGGTGGCTTTTCCTACAAAGCATCTATGAGACCAATTATACAATCATCAGGTGAGCACGCACTTGCAAGTAGATGAGTTCTTACTTATTTCCCTTAAAAATTAAAAAGAAAATTTAACTGTCAGCAGGTTTAAGACTTTCCTAAGTGGATATAATCTGCCTAGTTAATAAAAATTACGGAAATTCTTTAGGTTTACTCTTGAGCTATAGAATTTTAATCTGTTATTGTTTTTTGACATTTACAAGTGTATATAATTATTTTCTTTATGTTCCTTTTATATGTAAATTGTGATATTTAGAGGGAAAGTTCTAAATTTTGTGTAGTTTTATATTTGGCATAGAACCTAAAATTTAATTGGAAAACCTTGTGGTAGAACATAAAAGTAAAAGAGACTTAAAGATAAGGAACGGTTAGCCAAATAAAATTGTAAATATTCTTTAATTCTCATTTGATCCTTGACATTTGAAGGGAGAGGCAATATGATTCAATAGCAAGTGTTCGAACCTCTACACAGGGTCCAGATAATGGAGAAAGCAGTCATTTACTACAGCTTCAAGTCTCACTCATAAGAAGACCACAGTGGCTTGTCTCATTTTGTTTCTAGCTCGTACCTTCAGCCACAGACACCTGAGCTGCACTTAGAAGGTGGCCATACTCGAAGCACTAGAGAGCAACAGTCTGTTCTCTTTTTGCCATTTCTCTTTCTGTTTTAATTTTTCACTCTTCTTTCTCAGGACTTTTTTCTTACATTGAACCTCTCAAATGGCCAGCTGTTGGTCTTAGTTCTATTTAAGACACGCCCTGGTGATATTCGGCAGAACAGAGGGTGACAATGTTGAAAAGTACAAACATAGCATATGAAAGATAAACATAAATTTCACTTCAGAAGTAGGCAAGTTTTCATTTATATTGTTATGGACAATTTAATTATATGCGGGACATATCCTAAGTGGGTGGTGATTTTCACATTCATTTCTTCTCTTTCCCCTCTAAAATATAGAAACATATGCACTGCAAAACTTCCAAAATAACTTAACCTGCTAAGTCTTAAGAGTGAAGAAGTTCGAGTTCCTACTGTACAACCGAGGCATTGTACGTGGCCCAAAGTCCCGGAAATGGAGTCAACTAATGGCCGAGACCATTGGTCCAAAGAAGACGTTGTGACGTTACTGGATTGCATGGAGGATAATCTCCCATCCCATGACAACCACACATTCAAAACAACACAGTCATATATGGACTGGGAAAAAGTAGCCTTTAAAGATCATTCTGGAGAAATGTGCAAACTCAAGTGGTTAGAGATTTCTTACAACATAAGAAAGGTTCGCACTTTGACAGAATTAGTCCTGGAAGCTAAGGAACGTGTTAATAATCTCCACAAAAGCAAAAAGTGCAGGAAACATCCAGACTTGCCCAAGAAGCCAATGACCGCTTACTTCCGCTTCTTCAAGGAGAAGAGGCCCCAGTATGCTCAAAAACACCCTGGGCTGAACAACAAAGAGCTGACCAAGGTCCTGTCTGAGGAATACAAGAAGCTCCCAGAGCAGGTGAAGCTGAAGTATATTCAAGATTTCCAGAAGGAGAAACAGGAGTTTGAGGAGAAACTGGCTCAATTCAGAAAGGAGCACCCTGATCTAGTCCAGAATTCCAAAAAATCTGTTGTCCCCATGAGAAGACCAACCAGAGCCCAGAAGAAATTTCAGAGGAATGTGAGAGAAGTGAAGTCTCCCACAGAAAGCTATTTTTCCATGAGGATGAAATTCAATGGAGAGCCCAGGAAGCCCCCCATGAATGAATACCACAAGTTCCAGCAGGACTTGTGGGAGAGTAGGGAGCTGCAGGACCTGCCGCTGAGGGAGCGCATGGTGGAGATTGGCAGACGCTGGCAGCGCATCCCCTGGAGCCAGAAAGAGCATTATAAGAGGCAGGCTGAGGAGCTGCAGAAACAGTACAAGGTGGACCTGGATCGCTGGCTCAGGAGTCTGTCTCCCGAAGAATATGCTGCGTACAGAGAGAGAACCTACACAAAGTATAAGAATATGAACATGAATGGAGGCCCGGATCCCAATATGAGCCCAACAGATCTGCAGTCTCCATCAGCAAGGAGCCTGCAAGCAGGGCTTGGACACGAGCAGGGGCTTCAGGCTCCAGAGATAGAATCATCAAAGGCTGTTGGTGGCCATTCTCATGCCCCTTGGGGATCAGAAGAAAATCAGGAAGATGGCAGACAGGTAGGAGGCAGTAGCTCCTCGGGCTCCAGCAGTGCAGATGAAGATGAAGACTGTGAGTCTGAGGACAGCAGCTCCAGCTCATCTTCCTCAGGGGACACCTCTGACTCAGACTCCAGCTGAGCTTGATTACGCCGTAAGGATGGAACAGAGAACTTCCTGGCAAAAGTCCATGGCGTCAAAGTCGATTTGAAGGGCTCTTCTAATTGTCTCTTTTCATTGCTTTGTTTCTTCCTTCATTTCCCCTCCTCCTCTTGAATACAGAGTAGAATAGTCTGTGAAGAAAGGAATTGAGGGCAGTGCTCTCAACATCAGGTCCATAAACCTGGGAGGAGAGGGCCCTTCTGGGAGAAGAAATATAATTATGAGCCTGTATCTGACTGTCAGTACTGCTCCCCCTAGGAACTCCATGTACTTAAAGCTCTTGAAACAAACAGTGACATTGGGCTAGGGGGAGGGGGCACAGTGCATTAGACTGAGTATTTTTGAAGTAAGTTTTGCTTTCCTCATTTTCTGTCTGCCAGAGGTGGTCAGGGGCCATTGTGAGCCTGTGACCACTGCATTCCCTATAGAACTCTACCTCTGGACTCTTGTACTATGTCTGGTGTGAGAAAGGAGTAGGCCATTCTGAAATGTGAGAGTGGGCAATGTCATGTAGGAGACAATATTTATATATATATATTTAACTCATGTCTCTATGAAAGTTTCTTACTAATTTTTATATATATATATATATACATATATATATATTTATTAAAAAATTAACTATTTCATTTGAATGAGCACCTCCATAGAATAAATGCATTATAATTTGGGGCATTGCTTCTTCAGGTGCTGTCTGCATTTATTCTTTGCAGAAGCCTAAATTCCTTCCTGTTGCTCTAGGTTCTGGTGAAACTCATTTAGTATTCAGGATGGATATATACAGGTAGATAGGTAGGTAGATAGGTAGGTAGAAAGATAGATAGATAGGTGATAGATAGATAGATAGATAGATAGATAGATAGATAGATAGATAGATAGACAGATAGATAGACAGATAGATAGACAGATAGATAGACAAGGATACATGGATAGATACACAGATAAATACATGGTACTTAAGAAAGAGATAGACATAGATATATACACTCTTCTATTCTATTGGTTTGTCTGAATTCTTATCCCAGTACCACATCGCTTTGATTATTTGGTTTACTGGTATGCTTAAAACTCTGAGACTATTGCCCTCTCATTAGATTTTTTCCCCCTGTATATTCCTGGTAATTTCTATATTGTGTTCTTATGAACATTAGCATCATAGAAGTAATTGTATCATTTTTATATGAAAACCATTAAGGTTTGTGTGTTTAGATAACTAGATATCTTAGTGAAGTATTAAATGTTTTTCTAGATAAATAATCAGTTTCAGAAAATAATGGCAATATTAATATTTTTACACCTCTAATTATTTTTCTTTCTAAATGTGCTGGTTGGGATACCCAGAACAATGTTAAGTAATAGCAGTGATATGAGCTTGTCTTGTTTCTGACTTTCTAGGTAATGTGTAAAGAATTTGCAACTATTGAAATTATGCTGATTAATATCCACTTGAAATAAATTATAACCTATTTAGAAAATACCTAGTATATTATTGTTGTTTTTAATCCATAATGTATATTATTGTATAAGAAGTCACTTCTATCATTGATCGGTTAATTTTTTCCTTAGCCATATTAGTATAAGAAATCGGATTCTTGTATTACCTAATATTAAGCCCTTGTCACATTTCAGAAGTGAACCCACTTGTATTTTTTATTCTGTATCAAAAAGTTGATTGGAGTTTAGGCAAAATTTCCAGCCTTCCCTACGTAAATATAACATTTACACAAATCTTACATAAAGATTGGGAGAACGGGGCTCTGAGAAGCACCCTCTAAGCCCCTGCCCCACAGACTCTCAGACCACAGCCCCACCTCCCCAGATCTAACTCCACCACTGTGCCTGGCCAAGTCCAGCTATTCCTGAAGGTCGGTTCCTGCAGTGTTTCAGGATCCTCTTCCCATACTTCCTCTAGTCCCTGAAGTTCTTCCCCACTGGATGCCTGCCAGGCCTGGAGGATCCCCTTATCCCCAAGAGTGAGACTTCGGAGTTAGGGTGAGAGAGAAACGCAGAAGGCCATGGTCCCTACATCAACACTCTCCTCCAATTCGCGGGAGTCAAACTCGGCCTGAAATCAACCCAGCCAGGGGCAGGTACCGCCACCTCGTCCCTCCCTGAGAGGCCAGGTGGCTTCGGTCGCGCCCTTGACCCCGCAGGGACAGCCCCAAATGGTCCCGGGGCCAGAGCCCCTTTGCACAGTGACTTTTCGGCGCGCTAGCTCGGCCTGGTGACCTGGGTTTCGGGCGGTGAACATGGAGAGAAGGACGAAAAGTTTAGTATTTGCCGGGCGTCCCTCGCCCCCACCCGAAAAGCGGGAAGCGAGGGCCCCCGGAACAGCCCGAAGGCGGGGAGTGGACCGTGGGCGCATCTCTGGACCCGGGAAGAAAATGAGGTCCCGGGGGAGCCCGAGAGCCAGCGAGCGATGGCCTGCGGGACCGGGAGCGAAGCGGGTCACCTGCGCGTCCAGTCCTGGTGACCCGACCCGGTTCTGCGCACCTTAGTCAGCGGGGACGGGCCTGCCCAGCCGCCCGCCCTGGGAGGAGCCTTCTTTGGATGAAGCTATCGGTGACCTCGAAGACTAGGGTGCTGAGAAGAATCGCCTTCGGGATCCGAAAACAAACCCGGGATGAATCCAAAGCGATAAATCAAACACAGGAGAGCGCGAAAGGGACTCAGAGTGGCTGCGTCGTAAAAACCAAACCCAAACCACTCAACTCCTGACTCGGCTCAAACCCACACCTTTCCCCGACTTTCTAAGACTGTAGAAGGGGCGACTCCAAGTGTGTCCGCTCCCTCCGACCTGCCTCCTACTCCAGGTAATTATAAATCTCTATGGTAATTATAACGCCTCAGGTGCATCAGCCTCGAAGCATTTCTTCGAGGATCCAGGACAGACGAACAGATGGACAGAGAGAGATGCACACAGCGATACAGCAGCCCATCTGGCAACGTTTTTGATGAAAATTCTCTAACAAATACTAGGAAGAAAAGAATTGATTCCTCTAAGCCATAGGGAAAATAGTAAAATTACCAAGCCTGGGAAGGAACAAAGGCCACTTCTCTAAGAGATGGGGTGCAGGACCCACAGCAGTCTTGACTTCTGACACTACCAGGGCGTTCCTGGCAGTCTGCTCCTTTAAAAGTACTATTCCTGCTAGGCGGGGATTTTCATCTCTTTTAGCAAAGTGCTGAAGTTTTTGCAAAGACTGGCTCAGAACGGGAAAGAAGAGAGAACAAAAGATTATAATAGGAGAGGAGAACAAAAAATGACAAAGACACAACAAAAACCATCTACACTTTCTCACAAGCCTTCACAGACTGTGCAGCAGGTGGTAGAAGACAGGGTTTCCCTATGTATCTCCTGGAAAAGTTGAAAAATTGCTCTTCACTTCTTTGAACAGGCTCCTCTATGGCTAGCATCCTTTTTCTTTATCTCTCTCTCTCTCTCTCTGTCTTTTAAAATTATATCAATTTAAAAAATACAGAAAGCCCAGAAGCAGGTACAAGCCCTCAAACTCTAAGACACCTGCTATCTGTTCTTTCCGTTTCTCTGATTGTGTCTTTATTCTTTCATTCCCCTCTGTATCTTTATTTCCATCTTCCTATACATTTTTTACCCTGGTAGCATGCTTTTCGGTTAGCTTTTTTGATGCATGATTCACATATATCATTACCAACTTTAAGTGTATAATTTGATAAGTTTTGATAAGTGTATAGAGTTATGTTGTAAAGCAAATGACAAGCTGTAGCTGATACTTCAGGCAACACAACAAAAGAGATGATTATTCCTTTAAAAGAAGCATATTTATGAAATTGGCTTGAAAGCCTCACAGTGAAAATACACAGATCCACATTATTGATCCAAGAATATACCTTCCCTGCCCAGAGATCTCTAAACACTATGGAATAATGGTGAAGAAATTGTCAAAAGAATGTTTTATTTCATAACACAAAGTTAACATACTCCCACATCCAGCTCTCATGAATGCCCACCTTTTTCCAAGCTCCTCTCCCATAAAGGTAATCACATCCAGGTGATTAATATACCCTGATATTAATTATAATTTCTTAAAACTTATATAAATAAAATAATATAGCACATACTCTTCTGTGTGTGATTTCTTTTGTTTAAAAGTATATTGGTGAGAATTATCCACTCTATTGCATGTACAATTGCCTTTATTATTTTGTTTTACAGTATTCCACTATGACTATACCACAATTTACTAATTCTACTAGATAGTGATGAACATATTCATTTCGACCGAGTAAGCATAAATAGTGCTTCCATGAACACATTGCACATACCCCTTTTTGACCTATGTACATATTGTTATTGGCTGTGTAACTAGGAGTGATATCGTTGGATCGTAATGCATAACTTATGCTTAATAAAAAGTTTGCCAAAATGACTATGCCACTTTACAACTTTTAAGCAATAAATGACTGTTTGGTTTCTTACATTCTTTTGCTAACACTGGAAATTACTTGTTTTTATATTTGTGTCATTCTGTGGTTGACATTGTGGTTTTAGTTTGCACTTACCTGATGATAAATGCAGTTGAACACTTTTTTATAGGCTTGCCAGACTTCTGGAGTCCCTTTTTTGGGGGGGACTGTTCATATGACCCCTCCCCCCATTTTTCTACCAACTTGACTTGTCATTTCTTATTGACTCTTGGAGTCCTTCCTATTTCCTTTGTAGAGTCATTTGTTGGATGCAGATATGTCGAATATCTTCTTCCATTACTGCCTTGCATTTTCAATGGTGTTTCATTGCACAGAAGTTATTAATTTTAATGCATTCCAATTTATTTTCCTTTACATTTAGTATTTTATGTGCCCTACTTAGGAAAACGTTCTCTGAAAATACATACTCCTAAAATGTTGTAAGAGTTTTATTTTTATTTATTATTCTTTCTCACAATCATAACTGCAATGATGTGGAAATATTTTTTATGTCATGAGATAAGGGTTAAGATTCCTTTTTATTTATATTTACAATCATAATTGACTCAAAACTGTCCTTACCCTTTTATAATTCACAGATTATTATAAAAAAAATCTAATAGAGAATAAATATTTACTCATGGTATGGGGATTACAAAAAAAGTACAGCATCAGTGGTCAAAATTACTC
>NW_011888865.1:4744773-4749676 GCF_000151845.1 Pteropus vampyrus
TCCACATTATTGATCCAAGAATATACCTTCCCTGCCCAGAGATCTCTAAACACTATGGAATAATGGTGAAGAAATTGTCAAAAGAATGTTTTATTTCATAACACAAAGTTAACATACTCCCACATCCAGCTCTCATGAATGCCCACCTTTTTCCAAGCTCCTCTCCCATAAAGGTAATCACATCCAGGTGATTAATATACCCTGATATTAATTATAATTTCTTAAAACTTATATAAATAAAATAATATAGCACATACTCTTCTGTGTGTGATGTCTTTTGTTTAAAAGTATATTGGTGAGAATTATCCACTCTATTGCATGTACAATTGCCTTTATTATTTTGTTTTACAGTATTCCACTATGACTATACCACAATTTACTAATTCTACTAGATAGTGATGAACATATTCATTTCGACCGAGTAAGCATAAATAGTGCTTCCATGAACACATTGCACATACCCCTTTTTGACCTATGTACATATTGTTATTGGCTGTGTAACTAGGAGTGATATCGTTGGATCGTAATGCATAACTTATGCTTAATAAAAAGTTTGCCAAAATGACTATGCCACTTTACAACTTTTAAGCAATAAATGACTGTTTGGTTTCTTACATTCTTTTGCTAACACTGGAAATTACTTGTTTTTATATTTGTGTCATTCTGTGGTTGACATTGTGGTTTTAGTTTGCACTTACCTGATGATAAATGCAGTTGAACACTTTTTTATAGGCTTGCCAGACTTCTGGAGTCCCTTTTTTGGGGGGGACTGTTCATATGACCCCTCCCCCCATTTTTCTACCAACTTGACTTGTCATTTCTTATTGACTCTTGGAGTCCTTCCTATTTCCTTTGTAGAGTCATTTGTTGGATGCAGATATGTCGAATATCTTCTTCCATTACTGCCTTGCATTTTCAATGGTGTTTCATTGCACAGAAGTTATTAATTTTAATGCATTCCAATTTATTTTCCTTTACATTTAGTATTTTATGTGCCCTACTTAGGAAAACGTTCTCTGAAAATACATACTCCTAAAATGTTGTAAGAGTTTTATTTTTATTTATTATTCTTTCTCACAATCATAACTGCAATGATGTGGAAATATTTTTTATGTCATGAGATAAGGGTTAAGATTCCTTTTTATTTATATTTACAATCATAATTGACTCAAAACTGTCCTTACCCTTTTATAATTCACAGATTATTATAAAAAAAATCTAATAGAGAATAAATATTTACTCATGGTATGGGGATTACAAAAAAAGTACAGCATCAGTGGTCAAAATTACTCTCAAAGAATGGATTATTAAACTTGAATATGATAGATAAGTAGGATTTAGTTAGAAGAGATGAGGAAAATTTTTCCAGTTGACACAAGTGTGTTTGGAAGAAAAGTGCCTTTCTTGTACTGAATATTAAACTTCATTAAAACATGGATTTCTTTTCACCTATTTATAATAGAAAAACTAAGACAAGAGCCACTACATATATTATGCGCATTATATCATAGATTATGATTTTTCACTATAATTAATACACAAATTTCAAATTCATACATTTATATTGCCACCATACTTAATATAAAATGATGGTTTTTTTTATTACATTAGCGAGAGGTTGAAGGCAATCAGATATCTATTTGTTTTGTTCAAGATTGCACAAGCAATATGGGTTCCTCAGATTTTGGCAGTCCCCTGACATTAGTACTTATTCTTGATTTGTCTTTAGTCAAATGTAATTATAGCAAAAGATACGCCTAAGAGGGAGAGAGAAGGAGCAAGATGGGATTGCTACCTCTAAGGGAACTTTGGGAAATATTAACAAAGCTTACACTTCTAGTTCGTAATCCAGGAATGCTCAAGAAATCAATCTTGAAGCCTATTGATAAAAGTGGGAGTGTGGGAAAGAGATTATATATAATGAAGTTCTCCATAATACAATCAAGAAGAAAGAGTCCCTCTTTTTCACCCACTATGTCATTTTGATACATCTATCATTTTCCGGGAGACTGACCTGAACTCTTGGCCCAGATCTTCATAAATTGCCATCTATTTGATGTCCTTAGCCTTGGACCACCATCCTGAGCCAGAGGTACCAGAGGTAACAGGAGAGCCAGCGCGTGACTGGCACTGTGTGACCCGGGAGAATTGTAAAGGCTTTGTTTGCAGATCACATATAAATCATCTTTTAGCTCAATATCACGTTGATTCTATACTATAAAATAATAAATTGCTGTCATCATTTTCTTAGTGTTTAGGTTGCTCTTCTTTGACATAAATTGAAAGTGAGAGTGGAGTGAAATTACTGAGAACATATTAAAAAATGAGGAGTGAGCAGTCCGTGAAACATTTAACTGGATTTTTCCCATAGATATTTAAAAATACAAATTTGGAACAAAAGGGATATCCTCTATTTGGAGATGTAGGTTAGAGAATTACAATTGAAGCCACAGGATGACGAGATCATTGCCACAGACATGCAAAGTACACTTAGAGAGCCACAATATATAAAAGATAGCTTTTAATAAAGGAGCCAAGATGAATAAATGAAAGCAATAATCAGAAGGAGGTAGAAGAGGCAAAAGAGTTAGGCACAGGAAGTCAAGGGACCAGTAGAGTTTTACAAATTCAGGAGTCCCTCCTAGTCCTCTCCCTGCCGCCTGCTCTGGCCCAGTGCTCCGTTTCTCTCTCCTTCTTCCTTGAAACTCTCATTCTCAGTTTTCAGGCAAATTAAAACTACCTTAATTAAGGGAGATGAAAAATTATATATATATTTGGATCAATAAGAAGAGAGATCTGAGAATTCCTACTTGGGAGACCGAGGCCATTAGTAACTATTCTACTTCTTAGCATATGAACAGTTTGAGATCTAATCTGGGTTTCATATAAATAGTCTAAGACTTGTAATTTTTACTTAGATGACTATGTCAGGAATTCTATTGATTAGAAAGTATTTATTTGGATAGAAATTATGGCTTGATTATTCTCCTATATAGAGCAAGACTTATAACTGAAGAACACATTGCGATAAATTACTCAATGAAACTGTGCATAGAATAGAAAAAGAAAAGTAGCAAGTTCTGTTCAAAATGACTTCAAAATGACAAAGCCTGGAAATGGGTTCAACAATAGTTTATATCTATCTCATCCTTATTTAGAATTTGAGCACATGCTTTTCGTAAATTGATTAATTTATTTGTATCTATTGTCATTTTGTTTCATTTTCATAACTTAGAAACAATTTTCATTGTGATTGTGTTACCCTTTAAAATAGCAAATAATTCTGCTTTTTAAAAGTGGCAATATAAATTTTTCTTTTAAAAAATAAATGTATGGAGTAAAAAGCGTAACTGGTGCTATGGAAAAATACTGAATCAAAGGTAGGAAATAAAGGCTTCAGGTTCCCAGATCAGGCAAAAGCCCTACAGGTGAACCCCAACAGCCCGGAAATCCTCGCCATCCGGGTGGGAGCAAAAGCAGAGGGCCGCCCTCAGACCCCTCAGACCCCTGCAGTTTGGAGATTCCCAGGCGCTCCGCGAGTTCAAGGCCGCTGCTTAGAGACCGAGTTTTCTGAGTCCACCTAGGAGGTGGTTCCCTGGTTCTCCGGCATCCTCGCTGAATGGAGCATCCTCCTTCCAAAGAAACCCGCCCACGCAGAGAAACGCGTGCGTTTTCAGGAGAATGTGGTGCCGCTTTGGATCGGAGTTTCCAGGGCCAGCGCCGCTCTGCGTGGCTCTTGCCGCCCACCCGCTGAGTGTGACGCGGGCGGTGGGGCGCTTGGGCCTTACCGCGCCCGGGTCTCCGGCTCCCAGGAGCTTGGCGAGTGTTGCATGCTGTCCCCACTAACATGTCCGATCGGTCACACATCGGTCTGGGAAAGGTCTCAGATTCTGTTTGGCCAGGGATCTCCGGGACCCATGGGGAGTTAGAAGGCGTGGATGGGGTGGGAGGACGGTCATATTCTTGATTGTTAAATGGGCTGTATTCCAGGAACCCAGAGGTCTGCTTTTTTAGTCCAGAAGCACCTGGCAATGCCAAGCAGTTCTGGTCGTCCCTTAGGACACTGGACGCGGGATTGAGGTGGTTTGAGTGTCACAAGGGAGGCGGGATCTGTGGGCACAGCCAGACTGGTTCCTGGAAACAGGGCGCAGGAAACCTGCGTGACCTTTAAGTGAGAGGGATTCGTGGTATCTTTGTGACTGTGATCTCAGCGCCCGTCTCCTTGTCCAGTTCCGCTGACGTCTAAACCCTCAGGGCTCCACGGGACACTCTCTGCGGAGCCCGCTCCAGTTAAGACCTGCTCAGGCTCCTTTACTGAGCGCGTCCGGAGGGACCGCTGGGAGAAAGGCCCCGCCGGTTCCATGCCTGGAACCGTGGGTGATCCCAGCGCTGGTCTTCCTCTGCGGTAAACGACAAGCAGGATTTCTTGATTTTCTTTTATTATTTTTTTTTAGAAATTATTCTGAGTGAGAAAGAGAAGCCAGACTAAAAAAGAACAAGAGTACATCCTTTATAAGTAAATTTATATAATATTCCAGAAAATGTATCTAATCTATAATGGCAGAATACAGATTGGGGGTAGCCTGGGGGTGGGACTGGAGGGTGTGTGTGATGGGGTGTTGTGTGGGGAAAATTGGGTGAAAAGATTATAAAAGGACAAGAGAAATTTTGAGGGATGATGAATGGGTTTATTATCTTAATTGTGGTGATGGGTTCATGGCCGCATACGGATGTGAAAACTTTTGAAATTATACACTAAATATGTGCAGTCTGCTGTGTGTCAATTGTATCTCAATAAAACTTTTTTTTTTTTAATTAAAAGGCAGAAACTGAAAAAAAGACAGGGTTTAACTTCTTGGTAAATATGTTCACAATTCGTGTGTGTGTGTGTGTGTGTGTGTGT
>NW_011888865.1:4750741-4753271 GCF_000151845.1 Pteropus vampyrus
TATTTATTTTTATTTATGCTGACATTGGTTAACAAAATCCTGTAAGTTTCAGGTGTACAGTTTAACAGTAAGGCATATATACATTGAATTGTGTTCACTGCCCATAGTTAGATTTCTTTCTGTCACCACATATTTGACCCCTTCTGTCCCATCCACCTTCCTCCTACCCTCTTTCCCCTACCCCCTGGTAACCACTAGTCTATTGCCCATGTCCATGAGTTTCTGTTTGTTTGTCCTGTTTTTTTTTTTTGTTTTTAGGTTCATGTTCCGCATATAAGTGATATCATGTGGTTTTCAACTTTTCCTGTCTGGCTTATTTCGCTTAGCATGATTATCTCGAGGTTCATCCATGTTGTCGCAAAGGGCAGTATTTCATCTCTTCTTATGGCTGAGTAATATTCCATTGTATATATGTACCACAGCTTCTCTTTTTTAAAGATTTTTAAATTTATTTATTTTAGTTAGTTTCAAGTATACAGTACATAGGTTAGAGATCTATATACTTCACAAAACGATCCCTTCAATTGCTCCCTCTCTCCTCTGGTAAAAATTATCTTCTTGACATGTTCAAATAAACTCACACTAGTGATGTAATCACTTCCAGCTGTGTAAATGTAAAAATACAAGAAAATGTGTCATATGCTTACCTATTGCTCTGTTACTCCATAATCATAAAGAGAAGATATCATTTTAGTGAATACTTACTGCCCATTCTTTCTATTCAGCATAGAATTGAGTTTCATGATTTAATTGGACAACATTTTTTTAATAAGGGAGTTAAGTGCATTTACTTTTATTAATATGAGAATTTTGTTCAGTTGTATTGTGGTTATAGCATTTTATACTATGTGTTATATGCACATATTTGTCTTTCACTATCTTGTTTGTATTTGTTGCTTTTGTTTTAGTGTTGAGATATTTAGGAAAGTTGGATTTTTGTTCTAATGGCTACCTGATATAGTTCCCTAGAGTCATCTTTCTTTAGACAAGTCATTGTCTCCGAACTAAGGCAGCACTCACTTCCATTCTTTCTTCTCTTTTCATGTTTTCCTTCGTCCCCCAATTTGACATAATACCAAATTAAGTGTTTCCCTCGGTGGTAATAAATATGCCTGTGAGTCTACAAACAAAATTTTGGCTCCCAGGCATTAGAGATGAGTCCATCAGTATGCTTATTCTACAAAATACCTTCTCATCCTCCTTTTCTCCCATTTTTCTTAATTCTACTATATCTACGTTATCAGATCACCTAACAATTATATTCCTTTTTGTCAGCTAGATCCTGCATTTGCTTGTCTTCTTTAAAGTTAAACATATTTCATCCTCACTACCAGCACACTGGTGGAAGGAAGCTTTAAAAAAATACTGGAGGAGAAAACAAATAAACAACCAAAATGTATGTGATGATGGAATAGAAGGGCGAGAGAGCAAATGAGGGAATGGGAATGAATATGTTTATTCTGATCTGGGAGGGGAAGACACACCAAGTATTGGCTCTAAGACAGCAGGCCAGGATGGTGGAATATGAACAGGTGGAGTTAATAGCTTTTCATGTGAGGAGGCAAGCACTGTCCCCAATAAAAAGTGAGCACAATCAAGCACTGGCAATGTTTCAGACGAGACTGGGTGCATTCAGGGTGGTATGGCCTTAGGTGATGTTTCAGATTGATGTGTCAACCTGGAGGCAGGAGTTTGAGAGACCTTTTTTAGCACCTATATTCCCAAGAAAATTTTAGATACTATTCACTGAGCAACTGTCTGCCGTGTGACAGATCTGAGAAAGCAGAATGACTGGATTAGTAATATGGGTCAGAAGATTATATATTGAACAAAGATTTCATATTTCACATCCACAGCATCTGATATTTCTGGAACTTAGAAAGTAAAGAAGTTATCTGTGCTTGAACTTGCTGAGATCTGCCTTCTCTTTCCCCTTGAACATATTTAATCTGAACCTTCTCTTTTCTTGGGCCTTGGTGTCCTCGTCGAACTCAACTTTTAATTGACTTCCTAAAGTTTCTCCTCAGGACACGGCTTTGTCCTGAAAGTAGTTAATTTGTCGAATTCATGAAGTACAGATCACTCTTTTATCTGCTTTTGCCATAGGAGTTGAGACCTGGGAAGCCCTTCCTGGCTTCAGCTGCTCTCAGGTTCTGAGCTCTCTGTGCCAAGCAGGAATCCCTGAGTTCGGGGATGGTTATCCATTAGCAACTGATTTCTAAGTTTCTCAGCTCTCAAAGCCTTTGAAAACCCCATGGCCTTTTCTAGCATCCTCCAGAACAGTCAGTTGGTGAGTACCCTGGGTCTTCCGTAGTTTAGTACCACTTGCTCAGTGTGGAGTTCATGGGGACACCTCATCACACTATCTTGTCATAGATGCTGCCTTGTTGTCCTACTTGCTCTGTCAGCTTCTGTATCAGATTTGAAGATATTAAAATTATTTCTGCTATTGCTATTGCAGAAAAATCAGACCGATGAGAAACCAAGGACCACTTGGAGAGCTGGAGAACTCAGGTTTATTATGCCGGCG
>NW_011888865.1:4753321-4768013 GCF_000151845.1 Pteropus vampyrus
TAGGTGATGTTTCAGATTGATGTGTCAACCTGGAGGCAGGAGTTTGAGAGACCTTTTTTAGCACCTATATTCCCAAGAAAATTTTAGATACTATTCACTGAGCAACTGTCTGCCGTGTGACAGATCTGAGAAAGCAGAATGACTGGATTAGTAATATGGGTCAGAAGATTATATATTGAACAAAGATTTCATATTTCACATCCACAGCATCTGATATTTCTGGAACTTAGAAAATAAAGAAGTTATCTGTGCTTGAACTTGCTGAGATCTGCCTTCTCTTTCCCCTTGAACATATTTAATCTGAACCTTCTCTTTTCTTGGGCCTTGGTGTCCTCGTCGAACTCAACTTTTAATTGACTTCCTAAAGTTTCTCCTCAGGACACGGCTTTGTCCTGAAAGTAGTTAATTTGTCGAATTCATGAAGTACAGATCACTCTTTTATCTGCTTTTGCCATAGGAGTTGAGACCTGGGAAGCCCTTCCTGGCTTCAGCTGCTCTCAGGTTCTGAGCTCTCTGTGCCAAGCAGGAATCCCTGAGTTCGGGGATGGTTATCCATTAGCAACTGATTTCTAAGTTTCTCAGCTCTCAAAGCCTTTGAAAACCCCATGGCCTTTTCTAGCATCCTCCAGAACAGTCAGTTGGTGAGTACCCTGGGTCTTCCGTAGTTTAGTACCACTTGCTCAGTGTGGAGTTCATGGGGACACCTCATCACACTATCTTGTCATAGATGCTGCCTTGTTGTCCTACTTGCTCTGTCAGCTTCTGTATCAGATTTGAAGATATTAAAATTATTTCTGCTATTGCTATTGCAGAAAAATCAGACCGATGAGAAACCAAGGACCACTTGGAGAGCTGGAGAACTCAGGTTTATTATGCCGGCGATCCCAGAAGAGCTAGCACTCTGATGATCTGGGCCCTGAGCTCAGGGATAACCTTGCTTTTATAGGGCTTATCCGTGCAGTTACAGATGGCAAGCACCAATTGGTTAATTTGTCCTCAGCTGGTTACAGAGCGTGGGAGTTGCTATGGGTTACAGGCAGTTAGAGAGAACAAGCAAAAGGGATACATCTGTTATCTAGACAGAGCAAGCAAAGGGGAGGGTGAGTCTTCAGCTGATCTTGAGGTCACCCTGCCCTTCGGCCTATGCAGCAAGCATATTTACAGAAGCAGAACAAAGAGCTGATTACAAAGTTAGCCATTTGAGTGGAAAATTCCTCTTCATTGCTACTAACGTGTTGCAAAGAATCCCTATTAACATATTTAATATGCATATGATTTGAACCTGACATTTGAATTCAAAATTATCTGAGATACAGAAGACAGCCTCCTTGTCTTTCTGTCTTTGTGCATTACAACATTTTTGATAGAGAAAATAGGTGAACAGTGTAAATGACCCATTAATCATTAATCATTAACTGAAATACTATGCAACTGTTAAGAATGAAGGAATTAATAAAAACTCACACGGGGTAACTATATTAAGTTTTTAAAAAGTAATTTATACAACATGTCCTTAAATAACATCATTTGGTTCAACTTCATTTCATTGAGGTTCAACTTCATTTCATTCATATATTGAGGAGGAAAAAAAAATTGATTGTCAGCTGGGGCCACTGTCTGTGTGGAGTTTTCATGTTCTCCCCGTGTCCCCGTGTTTGTATGGGTTTTTTTCTGGGTGCTCCGGTTTCCTCTCATATCCCAAAGATGTGCACATGAGGTGAATTGTGAATTGTCTACGTTGTCCCAGTCTGAGTGAGTGTGTGTAATGGAAGGGCGTCCTGTCCAGGGCTGGGTCTTGCTTTGTGCCCTGAGCCATAGGGAGCGTCTTCGGTCACTTAACAAACCTGAACTGGAATAAGTGGGTTGGAAAATCATTATCTTACTTGTTTTTATTAGTCTTTCCTAAATGTATGTACAGCTCACATTTATTTCACTTTTTAATATTACAAGCATTTTGGAAATTTGGTGATGTTTATATGACTAGGAACTTCAGTTAGACTATGGAAAATTTAATACATCAATTTAAAGTTGCAGTTTCCAAGAACCTATGACAACATTAAAAAAAATATATATCTATACATGGACATACACTCAAAAAAATGAGTATAGGCATTAAGAAATATGTAGACTGAGTAAATGGTTCTATATTTTAACTTTATGCAATTGTATGTTCTCTGAATATTTTGTATGCTAGAAGCAGGCATTACTATTTACTTTTTAAATTTTGAGGAAATTGGAGAGTCACATGCAGTTGTAAGCTATGATACAGAGAGGTTACTTATGGCCTTCACTCATTTTCCCCAATGGTAGCATCTTGCATAACTATGGTGCATTATCACAACATTGATAAAATTCACAGACCTTATTCAGCTTTCACAAGTTTTATGTGTACTCATTTGTGTGTGTGTTTGTGTGTGTGTACTTTTAAATGTGTAGATTCACGGAACCACCAATATAATCAGGATACAGAACATTTCATCACAAGGATCCCTTACCCTAGTTCTTTATAGCCACAGCCAACTCCCTCATTTTTCTGTCTCGAATACCTGACAAGTACTATTCTGATTTCTGTCTCTACAATTTGGCATTTTGAGAATTTTTAATAAATGGGATCATATAATATGAAACCTTTTGAGATTGCCTTTTTAAACCCAACATAATTCCCTTGGGATCCACCCAAGCTTTACATATATTTATAGTTCTTTTTTATTGCTGAGTAGTATTTCATTGTATAAATATAACATGGTTTGTTAGACCATTCACCCACTGAAGGACATCTCAGTTGTTTCCAGTTCAGGAATATTATGAATGCAACCTATACATATTCATGCATACATTTTTGTATGAACATAAACCCAATTCATATCTCTACGATAAACATCCAAGAGTTCAATTATCGGGTCATATATTTAGTGCATATTTAGTTTTATAAGAAACTACCATATGCCCTTCCAGAGTTACTGTACAATTTTATATTCCCACCAGCAGTGTATGAGTAATCTAGTTCCTTTGTGTCCTTGCAAGTATTTGGCATTGTCACAATTTTATTTTAGCCATTCTGATAAATGTGCAGTGATAGCTCATTGTGGTTTCAATGGACATTTCTCTAATGACTAATGATACTGAATATATTTCCCTGTACTTATTTAATATCTATCATTTTCAGTAAAATGTCTATTCATGTCTTTTTGACTATTTTATAAATAGATAGCTTGTTTTATTTACTGTTAAGTTTTGAGAATTTTTTATCTATTCTACATACCAGTCCTTTGTCAGATATATGGTATGCAAATGATTTTCCCCAGTCTGTAGTTTGTCTTTTCATTCTCTACGGGTCTTTCCCAGGGCAAAGTTTTTAAGTTTAATGAAATCCAATTTTATAAATGTTTTCCTTTTCATAGATTGTGCTTTTGCTGTCGAACATAAAAATTACTTGTCTAGCTCCACATTCCAAGGATATCTATCTCTATGTTGTTGTTTTTGTAAAAAAGTTTTATAGCTTTACATTTAATTCTGTGATCCATTTGAGTTAAATTTTGTTTTTTAGTTGTGAATTTATTCAAAGCTCATTTCCGTGCCTATGGTTATCTAATTGTTCCAGCATTTGTTGAAAAGGTTATCAATTCTCCCTTGAAATGCTTATGTACCCTTAAAAAAAAAAAAAAACAGTTGAGTATATTTGTGCAGATCCTTTACTTTTTAACAAAATAAAAACAACATTCATCAATTATGGAAGACTAATATATTTTTTAAAGGTGATAGTTCTGAAAACAGAATAAAACACCTTTTCATGTCAAATTGGTCAATGTGCATAGCACTATTTCATTTAAACATATTAAAATGAAAATTTAAATCACTAAAGTCACCTAAAACTGTAAGTAATAAAAATTCATTAAATTGCTTGATTCTATACATTGAATGAGTTCCGAAAGGCCCATTTTAACCAGGAATAAGCAAAAGCTTAGGGTAACCCCAACCCCAGAGATGGAATTGATGCACTACTGCCACCTTGTGGAAATATTTTCCCATTACAGGCTATTAAGAAAGCAATGAGAGTGTGTAATCCTCGCAAAAGCTATTTTCTGCTTTCTCAATTCCTTAGATATGATAGAACTTTAGAGAGAAATTTTTACTTTCTCAGAAACAGTTGTAGATGTTTTCATGAAGGAACTGTGGCATTTGTGGTAATATATTTTAATAGTTTAATTTGTTAAATAATTTGTGTCAGATAATTCTGATTTAAAACTACAAACCGATCACGTTTTTTAAATTCTTTCTGAGAAAAATAAAAGTTGACTCTAAAAGCTATATGAAAGCTTTTGGCAAGTATGAAACTGGGGCGATCCCAGCCTCCAGGAGGGCTTCCAGACTCATTGTCCTCCCAGCCCTTCGACCTTCCCCTAAACCCTTTGTGCAGATGCAAAAAAAATTTTTTTTCTCCCACCTTCTAATTTATCCTGGCTGAGCTAATAATAAAATGAGACAGATTAACAGGAGAAAGTAAACAAATTTAATAGATATGCATATTTGAAAATGCCATAAGAATATGAGACCTGAGGATACTTGGGCAGTTGAAGCTTATATGCCATCTGGAGCTGAAGAGAAGGGTAGGTTGTGGATTGAGACTTCAAAAGGCAGGAAGGCAAGTCACAGAGATAGAAAAACAAATTTTTGGTAAATGTTTGCTGTACCATCTTTAACAATAGGACAGAGAAAACTTTAATCAAATGGGCCTTGCTAGGTTTCCCCTTGCCTATCACACTTGGTTCAGATTAAACCTACAGTTAGTTACCCATGATATCTTCCTTCCTCGAGCAGGTCCTCTATCTAAATTCCTTTTAGACAGTTAGGGGGACAGAGTCTTTCTTAAAAATAACTAGCTTAAATAACCAGTATCTCACAAGGCATATATTACTTCCTCTCAATATAAAATGTAAACCGGGTATGAGGTGTTTAGCATTTCAGTTTGTTCACAGGATGAGACAATGAAGATCAAACCATGACAGAACTAGAGAAAGAATGGACTTCAACTTAGAAATGCTAGACATGAAGCTGGTTACAGCAAATCTGAGTCTTCAAGTTGATTCCTCCCATTGTGTAAAAGCAACTCTTTTTCTTTGGCTGTCAAGATCAATCATTCTAGACCAGTGGTTCTCAAACTTTAACATGATCACAATCCATCTAAGTATACACACAGAATACTTAGTTTCTGATTCAGTGGTTCTAGGATTGGCCTGAGAATTTGCACTTCTAACAAGTTGCCAAGTGATATTGATGCTGTTAGTTTGGTGACCTCACCTGAGAAACACGTCCATAGATAATACTCTTAACACATTTTTGTGTCTGTTTTGAGAAGGGGCGGGTAGTCTTGTCAAGTGTGAAAATTATAACACTCCATGGAGATGTGTTTTGGAAATGTAACTATAGGAAAAATAATGTACGTGGATGTTGGGCAGATAAAAGATAGACTATGTGGTTATTTGCTGGCATATTTTATTTTGGTCTAGCATTTGAATCCTTTCTTTCTGGAATATTTCACTCTGTGATTCTTCATGGTTTCAGAACTCTTTCCCTCTAGATGAGCTATAAAGTCTAGACATTTTTTTTTTTTTTTCTGCTCCTGGAAGCTAGGGCACAGGCTCATGATCAAAGTGTTCTTTTGATGGTGGAGGGGACAGTCTCCAGAGCAAGTACTACCCAATGTCCTGCTCCTACAGCCATACCATACTCACCAACTTGTTCCTGTGACATGGTTTTTGCCATAGTTATGGGTGCCTGGCTACCTTGATTTCTGCCCACTTAAATTTTTTTTTTTTAATTTTGAATCTTGCTAGAAATTCTGTGAGCTGCTATTGCTTTTCTGTTCAAGTCAAGTTAGTGTATGTTGCTTGCAAAATCGAATCTGACATATACCAAAGTATTAGCCAGTAATGATGGTTACAGGTAATATGATTGACAGCAGAGCTTTTTTAAAAAAAAAAAAATTAGTATTTTGTTACACTTTACATTGCAGATTAAATTACATTGGACTCATGTTTTTTTCTTTTGGTATAAAAACTAAATTAAACTGAGTATAAATGTCAATGACTTTATATAGCTATAATTTTAGTTATCATGTTTCTGAAAAATTCTTATTGATATTTACCCCTTTAAAATAAACACCAGGAGAATTCTATTTTTATACAGAAAAAATTTGAAAATGTAAAAGAAATAATGGCAAATCAACTTTTAAAGGACAATGGTTTAGAAATATAGAATATAGAATAATCAGCTTCTAAAACATCTGCATTAGAAATCAAATTGTGTAAAATTATTACTTTAAATATGTAAATATTTGCAAATTGGAAATGGAGAAATTTGCAAAATGGTTGATTTACATTTTTTGACTTAAATTGGACAGATTTGGGTAATTGAAGAATGTCCCAACTCTACTTCTAAATACATATGGTGTGTGTATGTATGTGTGTGTATTGTGCTATTTCCACTAATTAAAAGTAGACTGAGTTGGAAGTGAATTGCTTTTTCTCTCTAAAATGAATGGAATCACATGCCATTTAAACTCATATAGAGAATTTACCATGCAGGCTTTGTGAATAAGGCAGATAGAATTCTTCAAATTTTATGGTCTGAGCCCTGACTTTTCCCTAGTCAGATCGTTTAGTGAAGGCGTGCTTCATGTTGCTCACCAGAAGAGCAGGGAACACTGACTCTCTGTGATTTGACATCATCTAAATACAGGACTTCAAAAATTCAACAAAAGGAATAAGTTGAGAAGAATACTCACTATTAAATTCATTTTCAAACAGTCTATTTAACTATATTTTTATAGGACATGTGGATGAAAAAAGGCATTCTATGGAAAGTAACCTTTCCATAGGGTTAGTCTGATTATATTACAGGGTGGTCTGATTATAAAAATCCTGGACAGATCATAGTAGATAGTCGCACCCCAGCCTTAAGTAAGCTCTGCCCATTATTTCTGTTCATCTAGGTTAACACATCTTTGAAATAAGCCATAACTACCCTCAAGAGAACACATAACTGTCTTGTTATATAACCTTGTTAACTATCCTGTAATCAAATCCCCACTTTGCTTTCTTCCACCTCCATATAATCTTCTTTATGTTCTCTCCTTAATTTTAAGTGCTTAAAAGAAGCCGAAAAATTGTTATTCTCTACAGCATTTGAGATCTTGCTCTCCAGCATATGTCATCAGTTTGGCTCAAATAAACTCTTATAAAATTTTTCTACATGTTTGGATGTTTCTAATGTCAACAGACAAGTACCAATAATATCCATTAGGGTATTCGTAGGAAAACCCTAAGTTCAGAATGTCCTGAGTAGTGTCTGTTGGGATTCTGGTTTAACTCCCCTTTCTTTCTTTGCTCTGTTTATCTTCACACTCTGCCCTGCTTCTGTCTCCTATGATATGCAACTCCTAAGCTGGTGATAATGCTGGGTCAGAGCTGATATACTAATTGCAGAGGTGATTGTAATAAAAGTTTCACTTTAAAATATTTTACTGACTTTTGAAAGGCTTACAAACTTATAAAAAGCTGCAAAGATCATTTCTTTTTCTGGAACGATTGAAGAGTAGGCTGTTGACCTAAGCCCTATTATCTTTGAATATGTTAGTGCATATTTCTTATGAATAAAGACATTCTCCTACTTAACCACAACACATTCATCGAAACCAGGAAATTCATAGGTACATTGCTGTTTAATCCTCAGACCCCATTCGAGATTATCCAGTTATCCTAAGTAGTCACCATAACAAAATTCAATTCAGAATCTCAAGTTACATTTATTTGTCATGTCTCTTTAGTTGCTTTACTCTGAAACAGTTCCTCCGTCTTAACTTTCATGGCCTTGATACTTTTGAAGGTGAAAGGCCAGATATTTTGTAGAACATCTCTTAAAGTGATTTTGTCTGTTTCCTCATGATTGGAAATGGATTATATATCTTTGACAAGAAAATCGCAAAGATGGTGCTGTTTTAATTGCATCTGGTCTAGCAGAGCATGATTTCGATGGGCCCACTATCAATAATGTCCATTTAGATCACTTGGTTAAGGCGGAGTCTGCCAGGTTTCCCCATTTTAAAGTTACCTTTTCTCTTTTCACTTAAGTATTTTTGTGGCTTGTTACTTTGAAACTATATGACTAGCTCATTCTTCATTAAACTTTTAAGTTTATTTATTTATATCATTTCAATTTATTCATTTATAACTGTTTCCTCATGATTTCCAATTTTTTCCAGTGTTATAATTAATTACAAGCATCATATATTTTGATGTCAAATTGTTCCAAATTCGATCTGAGACAGGGCCTTCAAGTTGCCCTCTCATGTCCTTTTGATATGTCTCCATTATTCTCTGAGCACTTCCTTGATTTTCTGTACAAGATGTTTCAGAGTTATCTTGTATTTTATTTGATGCAACCTTGGAATACACCATTTCTCTGAAGATCCTTGGTCTATTTAGTGGTGAATGATATTTAAAAACCAGGATCTGGGAAATAACTGTGTTCACTACTATGAAGATGTACTGCTCCCAGGTCCTCTCAGCAGATAAAGCTAGAAAATATATGTATGCATATGTTCCTTTGTTTCCTTTTGTTAGATTATACCTAAGTGAGATCATATAGTATTTCTTTTTCTGTCTGATTTATTTCACTTAGCATAATGCCTTCAAGGTACATCATGTCGTCATGATGGCAGGATTTTATTTTTTATCATGGAATAATATACCATTATATATACCTACCACAATTTCTATATCCACATATCCATTAATGAACACTTAGGCTGTTTCTATATCTTAGCTATTGTAAATAATGCTGCAATGGACACAGGGATGCAGATATCTTTTTGAGTTAGTGTTTTCATTCTCTTTGGATAAATAACCAGAAGTGGAATTGCTGGATTATATGGTAATTCAATTTTTTAATTTTTTGAGTTTTAGTTATAGGTGAAACACTTTTTCTCTCGGGTGAGATGCCATTTCCCAGTGCCTGTAAGTATCCAAAGCAATTTTTAAAGTGAAAGATAAACAGGAATCACCTCACACTAAATTCTATATTTATAGATCAGTTTTAAATTTGGTTTCACCAAAACTAATCAAATAAGAAAAGGTAAAAAATTCAGGAAAGCTGATTGTCTCAGTATAGGGTCTCTCTCCTTGGCTGAATTTTGCTGGGATACGGTGTCTTTTTAGACCAATAAATTACATAGAATCTTTCTTCTCTAAGCAATACAGAAAACACAATGTTTTGATATTGAGATGCCAGCTTTATAGTATGTTTGCTCACCACAACTTTTTCCTTTACAAAGATGATGACAAGAATGACCAAGATAATGGTGTTTTATCTTTCTGAATTGAATGGAATTAAGTTTTTAAAATATTTTTGAAGAAAAACTTGTCAAGGTGTCTGCAGATGGCTATAATCATTTTCTGATTTTTTTTTTACACATCTAAAGTCCAGTTTTATTTAGTTGTAGGGCTTTTATCCTATTCTTCAATATGCAAGTTATACTCAAGTTTTTGTTCCAGCTTAAAGGAATTTTTATGAAATATTCTAATAAAATTCTTATTTATGGAAAGAGACTTTGAAGAGAAGTAAGTAAAATGTCTATGTTGGTTAGAGATTTAATTTAGTTGTGGACCTGTGTTATAGGAATTAGGATAGAAGGTTATTAAAATTTTGGTCTTGGTGAAAGCCGGAGAGCATTCATTGAACTGGTTATTTCACATTCTTTGGATCATATCACGGTTCTCTTACTCTTTGTTTTTTCTTTCCTTGATAGTTTCACCCTCTTTCTGTGTACAGAGTCTGCAATAACTTCACCACTCAATCATTTGAAAACCTCTTTCAATTACTAATAACCTTGCTTGTCTGGGACTAAGAAAAAGAAGGCATTCTTTTTCAAGCTGGTAGTCGTCAAAGCTTGGCAAATGTTAGGCAGCCTTTCTCAGAATAGTCTGAGATTTAGAAGAGAATAAGTGCCGAATTCTAAATATTGGCAAAGCAGTTTAGGGAATAGTAGTGTTGATCTTTATTATGCATAGGCCTTGCAGAACAGGAATTATGTTGCTATTGTTATGAATTATATTTTCCTTGGTCATTCTAGCTGGTCAAGAAGAGCTACCAGTTAAAGAGTCCGATCTCACTGGAGTAAAAACATAAAATAATTTTAGTTTTAATAACCACCTGCAGTTGTAAAATTGTTAAATACCTTTTTCTTACTCTTCTGCCTTGTTAGGGACTCTTGAACCATACTGTGGAAGAAGGCCAGGAACCTTCTTGGCCATTTGCCACTACCAATGCCTCCTCCATCTGTAGACATATGGACTGACTACACTATTGCTAGGAGAGCACAGTCCCACAGCCCTCCCTTGGGGAGTGTCTGGTTCTTTGTGATGCTGGTGGTAGCTGCTGACGTGGGGGTTTCCTGGCCTTTGTGCATTTGACTTGCTTGTGTTTCCTTCCCTCAAAGGGGGAGGCAAGATTCAAAAGCTTAATCAAGTGGGTTTGGTTGAGAAAGCTTTGAGGGATTTCAATAATAACATGATCTGATTGTTACTTCAGGAAGAAAACTCTACAAAGTCAGAGATGGTCTGCACAGGAGCAAGAGTTGGGGCAGAGACCGCTTAAAGGGCTGTTACAGAAGTCGAGATGAGAGATGATTGTGCCTCAGATTGGAGGAATACTGGTGAAGCAACTAAATTCAAGATATATTTTGACTGCAGACACAATAGAATTTACTGGTCGATTGGATGCAAGGTGTGAAAGAAAACAGTGAAGGGCCAGAGGTGCATCCACATCTGCAAAGCAGATATTACAACAACTGCAGAAGGTGGGAGAACTTCTTGGTGCTCAGCTGGGGACAATGATAAGAATAAGAAGCGAATGATGTAATCAGAGGACGGTAGGAACTTCAAAAGAGAATACATAGCAAAATAATGTTGACAGAGCAAAGGTCCATCCTTCCTCTCTGACCCCATGAGTCCCCATGGGACTCATTTCTACTTCTTTATGAAGTGGAAATTTATCTGTTTTTAGGGACAGTGATATCATCAAATGAAAATAGGTGTCAGGTAAGATGGAATAGAATAAAGGCTGTTAGAAGCATAATCAAGAATTAGAGACTTATTTATAATCCTACAATACTGAAGGTCCATACATAGAGAGACTTTGGATGTAAATAAGGTTAGGGGATGAGAGTTTTGGAAGAAAAATCATGAGAGGCCCCCTGATCCTAGCATTATTAGGTAAAAGCTATCATGGAAAATAGACTGAAGGCACATGTTGATAAGGAATGAGAAATACTGAGCAAGAAAATTTGGTTTAAAGGCCAAATAATAGAACTTACCAGTGCCAAGTTTCCACATGGAATGTTGGCATCATGGTACATATATCCTGTGTTGATAGGAGAGCATGAGTGGGGGGTCCTCTCTCTGTTTTACACTTTAACTTGGTGGGTCTTTTCTAATTTATACATTTACTGTTGGGTAGAGTAATTGTGACATCAGAAGGAAATTATCCAATCATGGTTTTCTGCTTTTCTCTTAAAATTTCCTCTCACTTATTAGTCTTTTGCCCTTTCTGTCTACACTTGTGTCTTACTTCTCACCTGCTCTATAGGTTATGGTATACTGTACAATGTACTAACATTCTAACATCTTATTTTAAGTTGAAAATGGATTTTTGGCAGTTTTGGGACCTAGGATTTTAGAAATACTCAACTAGAATGTATCTCTTGTCATGAATCTCAGCCATCATAACATCAACCTTTCACTTTTTCAGAAAGTGAACATTGCTGTCTGGATAACCAGATCGTCATGTCACCTTGTGACATCATTAATGGCGTCATGTTTATATCTGTACAGTGACTGTCTAGGTGATCCCTCTCATGAAAGATAAAGCAACATCTTCAAACAAAACATGAAATCTGACACAATTAAACGTTCCTTCTCTATTAAATCTTAACTATCGGTAAGTTCATTAAGGAACTTACGGATTCTGCTTTATTAGAACACATGTCACACTTTGTTTTCAAACCTCGCTGTGACCAATTGATGGGATTTGAACTCTGAAGTTACAAAATTGCCTCTTCTACATGTGAAAAGGGGTGGGGGGAGATTATGTAAGAGCAATTTAACTTTGTGAATGGAGAAAATAGCTCTGGCATGTTAGAGGCTCACTGAACAATGAGTGGATCAAATGTGTTTTATTGAGAGATGGATTTTCTAATACTGGAAGTTCCTTATACATTTTTTCATTTTAAAGGAAAGGTTGGAAGGGGTTGGCATAAATCAACAATGTTGCTCTAAGTGTGCCTGCAAAAAGCAAATATCTTCCAAGATACAAATAATTAGAAACTGATAGCAGCCTTTTGTTATAAGGTTAATTTAAATGAAATAATGGATCTGTATCTGTATTAACAAAAGGCCAAAGACGTACTGAGCCAGCTAACTGGACATTTTACAATGGATTGGCAAGATAAAGATTGTAGATGCCACCTATTGAGGCAGCGACAACCTTCACATTTAAGGTAATACTGCTCCTTCTTAGAAAACGTTAAATTTAATTACATATTTAATATTTACGTTCTCATTGTATTATAGGCTTCCTAAAGGCAAAAGTCATATCTTCAAAAATTTTCACAATGTCTAGCATGCTGTAGCCTCTCAATAAATATTGATTTAAGAAAAATCTAATTTTAATTTGGGAAGATTAATCAAGTTGGGAAACTGCTAATCCACTGATTTATTCTAATAATCAAACTTTATAAAATTGAGATAGGAGTAGGAAAAACAAATTTCACAAATAAGTCATTTGAATCACTAGTTTCTACCTTTCTTTTCTGCAACAAACCTTTTTCTAGAGATGATTTCAATCTGCCTTTGGAGAGAAATGTAGTCAATAACCAATGGTCCCGTGGGTAACAGATAGAAAAGGCCAAGGGTCTAGAAATTAATAAATTACATAATCAGTCCTCAAAAGTTATATGTGTAACACCTTTTTGTGTGTATTAACACAAATAACATTTGACATTGTATGTGGCATAGAGAAGACCCTTATCACCCAGCTCTTAAAGTAGAAACTGGGCTTTTACAGCATACGAATATTTTGAAATCAATGAATTCACTAAAGATATTTGTGTCAAAATTAACTATCAGGGATTCCACAAAAATTTCAAGAGAAAAATCATCAAATACATTCGCAAACAATTATAGTGCAAGAAAAAGAAAGTAGACTCTCTGGCAACTCCTTGGGAACAAAGTAAAGTAACTTAACTATGTTAATCTAAAATAAAAAGCAACAAGCATTTATTTGATATCCAAAAAAAATAGCTATTCAGGAGGCACTAATTCAGGCAGAATTAGTGTTCTAATTAGGGAGTCAAAGCAAAGGGTTTTTAAGAGAAAGAGAAAAGTAACTAATCACAGTAATAGAAGAAAGGAATTTCTACTGGTGCTAATAAGTCGAGAAAGGAATTTTTATTGGTTTGGATAAGCTAAGTCATTCTTTAGCTATAGGTATCGGTGCTAAGTCTAAAAATGTCTTGAACTTTCAGTCCTGTAGTCAGAATGTCTGCTTTGCAAACAGTTGTTTGGAATATCATGTCGCTTTGTCTCAGTCTGAAGGTTATTTTTCCCATTGTAAACATTCCAGAGTTTAAGGGGCAAGACATGTAAGGCAGTTCCTCTGGGATGGCAGCCCCAACTCCATTTTGAAGTGGCTCTATTTATATTATTTTTCACAGCTAAGATCACAAAGGGCCTTGGAGAATGCAGCAACGATTGGAAGTGTAACCACTAATGAACTGTCCCTTTCATAATCCACTCAGTAGGCATTTTTCCTTTGGCTGCAAAACTACTTTTGGTTGGATATGAGGTATCCAGTCATGAGTTGCTAAAGATTTCCTCTGGGGTGAAATGGATGGGTGCAGGAATCCTGTTTGCAAGGACCACCATTTTGCAAATTTTCTAAACACTTTTTTAAAAGAAACATCTATAAATGTCGGAGCAGGAGGACAGAGAGGGTGACACTTGTTGAGAACCTCCTGTCAGTTACGGAGCGAAGCACGTTCAATGGGTTAATCTTATTAATTTGAACCCACAACATTCTAGTGAGGTAGTGAAAAACCCCAGTCACAGTAGAAGAAACAGGATTACAGCAATTTGGAGGCTTGTTCCATTAAGGGGGAACAAAAGAACTCAATCCTCTATCAGTTTTGATGCTGATGCCTGGTGAAGGAACTCTGGTGTTACAGTGGAGCAGCCAGGACCCTAAATGCTTCCCGACCGTGACCAATTAGAAATCAGGACAGAATACGGTTGCAGCAGAGTAATCTACAAATTAGAAACAACAGGACTTAAATGTACTCTGCAGCTGAAATTCAGCGAGTCCTGGAATGGGAGTGGCAAAGAGGTAGTAAAATAGGTAGAGTGCTTTAGGAAACAAGTAGAGACATTTTCAGTGGCCCCACGCAGACTTTGTCCGGGTTGCTGGAAGAGCAACAGACTGGATCGCCTGCCAACAGGAAGAATGCTCCTTCCCTCTGGAGGGCTTTCTCTCTCCCCTCCAGGCCTCCGGGGGACCGAAGCAGCCAGGAGTTGTTTCATTCGCCTCTGCAGGGACCGGGAGGGCGGAGGCTGGGATTTGCAGAAGGTCAGCGGTGGCCACG
>NW_011888865.1:4769458-4778521 GCF_000151845.1 Pteropus vampyrus
TTTATGTTTCTTTACAACTTCATGTAACTTTGGGCTGATAATGTTATTCTTTGCTCCCCATGCCTGGATTTAATCAGCAATGTTATGTCAGGAAGACTTACGTTGTAAACTCTGATTTAGAGGAAAGGAGGTTAAAGTTTCAGATTGCCTGCCACAAATTAAACTTCTATCCCAGTTTGCAAATATAAGTAATACAAATAGAAGAAAATGGAAGCAAAAGAGTCAGTGCAAACCCACCAGTCTCTAAGCATGAAAAAGAGTGATATTTGGGGGAGTGATTAAGAACTCGTGTAAGGTAGTCACCATGACATTTATTTCTATATTCAGACTCTTAAAGGAGTGTCATTAGAAATACCTCAGCTTTTTCAAAGTATAATTTACATAAATAAACTGCATCATATATAACCTACATTTTGAGAGTATTGGCAGATGCATACTATACTCAACAAACTATCTTCTCAGTCATACAGAAAATTTACTTTATGCTCTTTGCAGTTTTTTCCTCCCTTCATCCATCCCCCTAGGCAATTAGTTTTATGACACTATGAATTCCTTTACATTTTCTAGGATTTTATATAAATGGAATCATACAGTTATGTGTTTTTTGTGTCCATTTTCACTCAGCATAATGAATTTGGAATTCATCCAGATTGCATATATCAGTAATTTATTGTTTTTTACCCCTGACTAGTATTCTATTGTATGAATATACTACAATGTGTAGTTGATGGGCTTTTGGGTTGTTTCTAGTTTTTGACTAGTGTGAATAAAGCTGCTATGAACACATGTTTACAAGTTTTTATGTGGACATGTTTTCATTTCTCTTGGAATTGATGATAAGTACATTTTCAACTTTTTAAGAAAATGCCAGATTTCAAAAGCGGTTGTATCATTTCCAATTTCTACGGAACATGTGTGAGTGTACCAGTGCTTTGCATTCTGGCCAACACTTAGTATTGTTAGTTGTTTTAATAATAACAATTCTAATGGGTGTACGGTGGCATCTCATTGTGCTTTTAATTTGTATTTTCTTGTTGTTAAGGATCTTTTCCTGTGCTTATTGAACTTTGTATATCTTATAAAGTGTTTACTTAAAAATTTTTCCATTTCTAAATTGTTTTCTTATTGAATTATAGTGTTTATTTATATAGTCTGGATAGAATACCTTCGTCAGACATGTGTTATGAATATTTCATTCTGTTCTATGGCTAGCCTTTCATTTGTTTGTTTGTTTACATAGTGAAGTTTTTGAAAGGCAGGAATTTTTAAGCCCAGTTAACCAATTTTTGTTTTACGTTTAATACTGTGTGCTATCTAACTTTGCCTATGAGAATTTGTGAAGATTTTCTTCTGTTTCCTTTTAGAAGTTTTATAATTTTAGCTTGCACATTTAGGTCTGTGATTCACTTTAAGTTAATTTGTGTATGGTATGAGTTGATGATTTCTTAAATACAAATATTCATTTATTCCCACAACATTTTTGAAAAACCTGTTCTTTTCCAATTGAATTGACTTGGCATCTTTGTTCAAAATCATTTGACCAGAAAATGTGTGGCCTGTTTTTGGATTTTATATTTTCTTCTGATCTCTTGATCTGTATGTCGCAATATCACAATATCTATCTTGTTTAGTGTAGTTTAATAGTAAGTTTGATAATCAGAGTTAACCCTCCAAATTTCTCTTTTTAAAAATTGCTTTGACTATTTTAAGTGATTTGTATTTCCAAATAAATTTTAGAATCAACTTATCCATTTCTACCAAAAAAAAAAAAAAAAGAAAAAGAAAGAAAAGAAAACGAAAAAACCTGCTGGAATTTTGATTAAAATTGAGTTGAATCTGTAAATGAATTGGGAAGAAAAATAACATTTTAAAATACTGATGCTCTCAGTCCCTTTATTTATTCATCTTAGGGGATGTTCTACAGTTGAACTTTTCACACTCATTGAAGGACACTGGCATTTTCCCCAGTTTTTGGATATTATAATTAAAGCTGCTAGTAACATTTATATACAGGTTTTATGTGATCACAGGCTTTCATTTCTCTGGGACAAATGCCCAAGAGTGAAAATTGATAGGTTGTACATTTTTAGTTTGAGAAGAATTTGCCAAATGACTTTAGAATATGACCGTATTTTAGATTTTCCATTGGCGTTATCACTATTTTAAATTTTACTCATTCTGACAGATGTATAGCGATATCTCACTGTGATTTTAATTAGCATTCCCGTAATGATTAATTAATAATATTGAACATCTTTTCTGTGCTTATTCATCATCTCTTTAGTGAAATGTCTGTTCATGTGTTTCGCCTATTTTAGTTTTTTTTTCCTTTTGAGCTTTAGAAGTTTTTATATTTTCCAGATACAAGTCTTTTGTTGGCTTTGTGGTGTACAGATATTTTTCCCAGTCTGTTATTTGTCTTTTCATGTATTAATAGGGTCATTTGCAGGTCAAAAATTTTTAATTTTAATGAGGTCGTTTATTGGTTTTTCTTTTTATGGAACATACTTTTGGGTTCATGTCTAAGAACTATGTGACTAGCCCTAAATCCCTTTTTTCCTCTCTGCCCCATTCCCAAATTTTATAATTTACATTTTGCATTAAAGTTTGTAATTCATTTAGAGTTAGTTTTTATTTAAGGTATAAGCTTTGGTTGAGGTTCATTCTTCTGCCTGTGGATGTCCAGTTTCTAGCATCATTTGTTGAAATGCTATCCTTCTTCCTCTTAATTACTTTTGCATCTTTGTCAAAAATCAGTTTGGATATGTTTTAGTTTTTTTTCTGGGTTTCTATTCTGCCTTGTTGATCTATGTATCTATTCCCTTCAGTACCACACTCTTATTTTTAATTAAATGTATTGGGGTAACATTACTTTATAAAATTATATATATTTCAGGTGTGTAATTCTATAAAACATCACCTCTATATTGCATTGTGTGTTCACTACCCAAAGATAAATCTCCTTCTTTCGCCATGTATTTGACCCCCTGTACTCTCTTAATTCCCCACCTCCCTCCTCTCCTCTAGTAATCACCATACTGTTGTCCATGAATTTGTTTGTTGCTTTCTGTTTTATATCTCACATATGAGTGAAATCATATGGTTCTTGTCCTTTTCCATCTGACTTATTTCACTTAGCATGATACTCTCAAGATCCATTCATATTGTCAAAAGTGGCAATATTTCATTATATTTTCTATGGCCGAGTAGTATGTCATTGTACATATGTACCACATCTTCTTTATTGAAGGACATTTAGGTTGTTTCCATGTCTCAGCTATTGTGAATGATGCTGCAATGAACATAGGAGTACTGATATCATTACAAATAAGTATTTAAAAATTTTTTGAGTAGATACCCAGAAGAGGATTGCTGGGTCTTGTGGTAGCTCTGTTCTTAATTTTTCAAGAAACCTCCATACTGTTTTCCAAAAGGCTGCACCAATTTACAATCTCACCAGCAGTGAAGAAGGGTTCCTTTTCTCCACATCCTCTCCAACACTTGATATTTCTTATCTTATTGATAGTAGCCATTCTCACAGGTGTGTTGTGATATCTTATTGTGGTTTTGATTTTCATTTCCATTATAGCTAGTAAAGTTGAGCATCTTTTCATATATCCGTTGGCCATTTGTGTGTCTTTTTTATTTCTCCTTTATATCTAAAGCAGCAGTCCACAGCCTTTTTTGGCACCAGGGACTGGTGCTCCTATGAGAATCTAATGCCTGATGATCTGAGGTGGAGCTGAAGCAGCGATGCTAGTACGGGGGAGCGGCTGCAAATACAATTGAAGCTTCACTGGCTCACCCGCCACTCACTTGCTGTGTGGCTCGGTTCCTAAGAGGCCATGGGCCAGTAGTGGTCCATGGCTTAGTAGTGGCCCATGGCTCAGAGGTTGGGAGCCTCTGATCTAAAGGACTGCTTTGCTGAATATATTATTCTTGACTGATGATTTCTCTTTCAACATTCTGAATATTCAATTCTAATATCTCTTAACTTGTAAGGTTTCAGTTTAAAAATTCAATGATAACATAATGATGTTTCCTTTATAGGTTAGTCTTCCCCCCACCCAGCTACCTTGAAAATTCTTTGTCATTAACTTTTGACAATTTTAATATAATGCGTCTTAAAGAGGTCTTTTGGGATTGAGATAATTAGATGTTTTGGTAGCTTCTTGGATTTGAGGGTTCATCTTTTTACATAGGTTTGGGAAGTTCTCATAGATTGAATAGGCTGTTTTCTTCTACCTCTTTTGGTATACCCATTATTCTTATATTTTTCTTTCTAATGTAGTCATAGTTCTTGTAGACTTAATTTTTTATTAACTCTCAATTCTCTTTTTCTACCCGATTCATTTCTAGATTTTTATTTTTAAGATCATTCTTTTTTCCACCTGGTCTGTTGTATTTCCTAAACTCTCTAATTCATTCTTCATCTCATTTGAGTTCTTTAGCTCCAGAATTTCTGTTTGGTTATGTTTTATAGTTTCCTTCAATCTCTTTAGTGAAGTACTACTTTTATTCCTGAGTTGATTGAAATTCCTGAGCTCATTGAACTGCCTTTCTGAATTTTCTTGTATCTCCTAGAGCCTTTTTAGAACTGCAATCTTGAATTCTATCATTTAAATCACAGTCTTCCATGTCTTTGAGTTTGTTTTCTGGAGACTTTTCATTTTCTTTTTGAGCCACTTTATTAACTTGGTTATCTATGATACTTGATAAATTATTTCTCTGCCTGGGCATTTTAGGGATTTACATTTTTTTAAAATACTGTATTTTGCTTTTAACAGTTTAGCAAGTTGATAAGTAGAGATCTTTCTTTTGTTTTCTAATAGGTGTGATATAGTAACAAGTTTTTGTTTTCTCTTACCTGCACTGCTGGGAATTCCTGGATCTCTGTGGGGTGATGTCACCTTAGCCATTAAAAATGCCTTTTATTCCACCAAAGAGGTGGGTGTCCCCTCTGTGACTAGATCCTCTGGGTCTCAGGGCACCACCCATCTGTGGTGGAATGTGATGGGGCTTCAGGCCTGTGAGTTTCCGGTGCTGCCTTCCAGCAACCAGAAGCCACCAGTTGCACTGTACTATCTGAGGTGTCAGTTGCTACTACCTGGTTCCACCAGACAGGGGGAGGTATGAGAGGGGGAGGCGGGTTGGGTTGGCGCATCTGAGACTTTGCTTTTTCCACTCAATTTAGCCACAATGTGTATGGCTGCTCAGCCTGGAATGTTGCTTCTGCCCCTTCTCAACCTGCTGTAATCCCGACACCTCCACCGCTACTGCCTCTGTTGAAGCTGGGCAGGGGCAGTGGAGGAGGAGCTGTAGTGGATTTGCATGTCTGTGGCTTTGCTTTTTTCCCTGGTGATGGCAGCTGCTCTGTCCTTCCTCCCCTGCTTGCTCAGATATGTCCAGTTTCGGATGTCTCAATGCACAAATCTCTTGAACATGTTTATTTGTTAACCAGGGAATCTTTTATTGAATTATAGTTGTCTGACTTTAAGGTGAGAGACCAGAAAGTCTGACATTAACCATGCTGCTAACGTCACTCTGTCCACACTGTCTTGATTATTGAAGCTATATCATAAGCCTTAATGCATAGAATGATTCCTCCCACTTTATTCTTTTAAACAATTATTTTAGCTATTCTACATCCTTTGCATTTATATATAAACTATAAACACATTTATGTCTAGAAAAATCCTTCCGGGGATTTTGATAAGAATTGCATTAATCTTATAAAGCAGTTAGGGATACTTATCTTTACTATGTCCAGTCTTTCAATTCATGAACATAGGAAGTCTCTCCCATTACTTAGGTCATCTTTTATCTCTTTTATCAACATTTTATAATGTTCTGGATACAGATTCTGTATTTGTATGGTTAGGCTTATATCTAAGTTTTTTATCATTTTTGGGGGGCAAATGTAATTCATATTGTTTTTAATGTTAGTTTCCACGTTTATTGTTGCTATGTAGAAACACCATTGGTTTTTGAGTGTTCTTGTGTCCTATGGCCTGTCTAAACTCACATTATGAATGTTTTGCAGATTAATTAAGATTTTCTATGTAGACAATCATGACATACTTAAACAAGGACAATTTCCAAACTGTATGCCCTTTTCCTCTTCTTTTTCTCCTCCTCCTCCTTTTTTTTTTTTTTTTTTTTGTACTGACTGGAATTCCAGTACTAAGTTGAATAAAAATGATGAGAGCCAACATCCTTTCCATGTTTCTAAACTTGGGGAAAAGCATTCAGAGTTTTACCATTGTGATATTATCTGTAGATTTCTTATAGATGTTCTTTATCAAGTTAAGGAAACTCTCTATTACAAGATTGCTAAGAGGTTTTTTTGTTTGTTTGTTTGTTTGTTTAATCATGAATGGATATTAAACATTATCAAATGGATTTTCTGCATCCATTTACATGGTTATAAATTTCTTCTTTAGCCGGTTATAGTACTATTTCTTTACTGATTTTTTTTTGTTTGGAGGGTGATCAAATTTTATCAGGGTGTTCAGATCTCCTCTGGGAATTTAAAATTGTCTATTTTCCCATTAATTCTGTTAACTTTTGCCTTATATATTATGCTCATTTATTAGGCATATACACTTTAATGGTATTATGTCTTCAAGGTGGAACTACTTTTTTCTTTATGAAATGTCCTTCTTTATCTTTGGTAATAATCTTTATCTTTATTTTATTTGGTATAAATATAGCCACACCAGCTTTCTTGTACTATGTTTGAATGGTACATTTTCTTTCATCCATTCACTTTTAACCTATCATTTTCTTTACAATTAAAATATACCTTCTATAGAGAACATATATTTACCATTTGCTATTTTATCCATTTTGGTAATCTTAATTAAAGTATGTCCTCTGTAGGCAACAGATAGTTGCAACTTGATATTTTATCCATTCTGGTAATGTGTGCCTTCTAATTTGAGTAGTTAGTCCATTAACATATTACTACTGATACGGTTAAACTTAGGCCTACTTCTTCATTGTTTTGTTTGCTTTCTTTATGTTTGTTCCTTTACTTTTCATTTTATGTTCTTTTTTTGGTAGTGGGGAGAATATTTGAAATTTTATTTCAGTTTATCTCTTTGATTTTTTTAGAAGATGCTCTCAGGATTACATTACACATCTATAACTTTCCACTGTATTCTTAATGTTACTATACCACTTAACATAAAATGCAGAACTCACATTCCTGTATGTCCATTTACCCTCTCCTCTACCATTATCTTATAGCTGTCAGAAATATCATATGTACATACAATATAAACCTCACAAAAAAAGTTATAATTTTTTTCTTTGGGTAGTTGTATGTATTGAAAGCCAATTAAGTGATAAACATTTCTCAGATGTTTATTATTGTCAGTGATCTTTATTTGTTTCTAAAAATTTAGGTTATCTGTGGTATTTCTATTTAATCTGAATAACTTTCTTAAGCATTTCTGGTGGTAACACATTTGATTAGTTTTCTTTACCTATAAAATCATTATTTCATCTTAATTCTTGAAACATATTTTCCCTATATGTAGAATTCTAAGATGATTGTGTTTTTATCTGCTTTCAGAACTTTAAATCTTTTTTTTTTTTTTTTTTTTGGTCTTCTGGCTAGTATTGGCATCTGATGAGAAGTCCGCAGTCATTTAAGTTATAGAACATGTCATTTTTGTCTTTAATTTTCAGCAGTTTTACTACATGCCTAGGCATAGTTTTCTTCAAATTTATTCTGTTTACAGTTCTCTGAGCTTCCTGACTTTGTAGATTTATTTATTTCACTAATTTAGGAAGGTTTTGTTTATTATTTCTGCAGCATTCTTTCTCTTCTCACCTTGAGACTTCATTTAAACTCTAGAATCAAATAAGCAAAGTGCATACAGTAGAGATCAGAATATTATATCTTAGTTTCCATGGATGAACTAGAGAGACTTAGTGTAATGAGGAATGAAAACAGCTATACTGTTCTTATGAAATTTGAGCTGATTTATGACTGAAGCACATCAGATATCAGAAAGCTAATTCAAAAATGTCTGTTTTGAAGAGTTTATTTGGAGATATAGGAAAAGAATCAGTAGGATGTGTCCAAAAGAAATCACCTAGAAAATTACGTGAGGTGTCAGAAGCAAAACTTGGTGATGCTCTTGACCAAACATTGAAACTTATATCTGTTTCTTGTAGCACTGCTTTGTTTTAATGTGTAATATAGCATAAAGTGGTAAGTTTCATATGGATAGTTTGCATGATGATTGTCTCTTTGGAGTTGCCTTTTCTTTCTTTTACATCCAACTGAATACAGAAATTGCTTACCAAGAATGATGAGAGAATAAAGGTAGAGTGAAATACATTGAAATAGGAGCCCAATACTTGAATGAAGAGGAGTTACCCACAATTTTCATAGCACCTAGAATATGTAGAAGGTGGTGACTTTTGATATGAGCTTCAAAAGAGTTGTTAGTTTTGAAAGAAGTAAAAGGAAAAATATTTGGAAGAGCCAATGGAGAGTAAGAAGGACTCCTAGCTGATCTTTTAGCCCTGAGATTTGGGAGTGGGGGTGGACATGGGAAATAAAACAGTCTACAGGAGAGCTGGGTTCTCTGAAGAAACCAATTAAGTCAAGGAGGTCAGGCAAATATTCAGAGAAGGGAATAAGGATAGAGAACTGTTGATCAGAGATCTGGAGGATTTATGATCAGTGCAAGAGTCTAGGAGCATAAGGAGGATTCAAGATTGTGTTAAAAGAATTAAGTATAGTGGAAATTCTTTGATTTTTCTTCAGCCATTTTCTTTTTGGCAGAGCCTTAACTGTTGGGTGTTTGCCCTTCTTCAGGAGGGTATGTGTTCAGTAAGGATTATTTTCCTTCCAGCCTGAGGATCTCTTGATGGGTCTATAATCCAATCCTTATACCTCTCTTCCCTCTGGCAATGGTTAGTTTGAGAAGGGGTATATAACCCTATTATGCCTAATGAAATGGGAGGAAAATTCAGTGGATATCATCTATAAAAAGCTTTCCTCTGTTAAAAGAAATGCAAAAGAGGAAATAGCTGTTCTCGTTT
>NW_011888865.1:4778616-4783778 GCF_000151845.1 Pteropus vampyrus
CCCTGCTGCTCTTTTTTGGACTTCTGTATTTCATTTCAGTGTGTTCTCTAAAAGATGGGAGGCAAAAGTTCATGGTTAATCTTTCATTTGAATTTAAGGAAATATATATTTTTTCTAATTATAAGACTTTTATCTGCTCACTGTGGAAAATAAAACAATTACAAATGATACACAGTAGGAATTAAATATTTCCAACCTCACTGTTTTTATGCATATGAAAAAACTTTTGTCTATAAAAACATTAATGCTCTTTTTTTTATAGATACTTTAAGATATTAAATACCTGTAACCTGCAATTTTTATTTAATATTATAGAAAGGGAAATTTTCACAAAGAAAAAGATGCTTGAGGAGTCCTAATGGATGATTAATAGCTTGCAGGTGGAAAAGACGAATGAATAGAGGTGATAGAGGAAGGTTCAGGTAAATAGGACATTTCTATTTGAGAGACAACCTTGTGCAAAGGCTAACAGGTGGTCACCTCAAGAGAAAAATGAGTATAGAGCAGAGAAGTTTATAAGGAGTGTGGTGGGATGTGAAGCTAAAAATGTTGAAGGGTGGATTAGATGAGAAAGAGTCCCATATGCCATGTTGAAGTATGAAGTTTATAATGCAGGGTGTAGGGAGCCAGAAGATTTTAAGCAATTAAAAAATATGATCAGATGAATGTTTTTAAAACATCACTATTTCTCAAGGTCAAACAACTGACTTTCAGATTCTAGTCTTGGCATTTAATAGTTATGAAATCATGAACAAGTTATTTAAGTACTCTGTTGCCTCATTTTCAAAATAGAGACAATGGAAGAAGAGTCATGAGGATTAAATGAGATAACCCATGTGAAACCACCTGGTCAAGTTCCTGGCATGTAATACGTTTTCAATAAACATTAACTTTCTTTACTGCTGATCTTTTTTGGTAGTCTGATAGTTAACTAAAAATCTAATTTACAAAAGTATTATTGCTCTACTGATAGGGAGAAGAAGTTTGGGAAACTCTTTTAAAATATTACTTCAAAGTGAATCTTTTTAAGAACTATATTTGTGAGATCACTTTGATGCTCCAGATCATTTAAACCAAGAACCAATTGAACAGTGCCCAAATTCAATTCAATAAACATGTATTATATAATTCCTGGATAACAGGCAGGAATTAAGCCCTAAGGGATATAAAAATAAAAATTCATGGACTTTAACTTCAATGAGATAAATAAACAAGTGCATACAGTATGATAAGAACAATAGTAGATGTATATGTTAAGTAGACTGCCCAACTGGTGTCTTGCAAAGATTATGATTTTTTTCAAAACTACTTCATTTACTAATGAGCAGTAGGAAGGTACACTGTTGATATAGAGGCATGACATTCATCCAGGGTGTTTTCTCATACCCAAGCCTTTGCTGATTGTGTTTACCATGGAATGTGTTCTTTTCTGGGAAGCATAATGTGAAAACTGCAGTTATTCATAAATATTTAAAAGCTGGAGTGGGGCAGAAAAATAAAAATTTCTCCTAGTTTTTTTAAGTTCTTCTGGCTGGACTAATAATCAAATTAACATGAGACAGATCAACAGGAGAAAATAACAAAATTTAATACATATGTACACATGGAGTTCCAGTGGAGCCTGATGACAAATCAGGAGTTAAGGTTTATATGCCATCTTGAGCTAAGGAGAAAAGGTGGGGGAGGGGGTTGTGTTTCGAGACTTCAATGGATAAGAAGGCAATTTAGAGGGAGATAGAAAAGCAAATGTTTGCTAAATAAATGTTTGCTGTGCCATCTTTAACAATGGGACATGGAGAGAATTCCTATCAATTAGTTTTGCTAGATTCCTCCCTGCCTATCACACTTAGTTCAGATTAAATTCTAGTTTCAATGACGTCTCCCTTTCTGGAGCAGGTCCTCTATCTAAATTCCTTCTAGGCAATAAGGTGGAAGGTCAAAGGTTTTTTCTGAGACTTTTGTTTGTTGGAAATAACCATCTTAAAATAATCAATGTCCCCAAAGGCACATTTTGAAGAGTGCCAAACTCTGTTCTCTCTCACTGACAAGTCTAGAAATTGGTATCTCTAGATGAGTTTTTTATATCTCTGATATAGAAATGAGAATGTAATGCCTAAAGTATAAATAATGCATCTAAAATAGTTCTTAGGCACATCATCTGAATATAGTAGTCTTTAACTCCACTTGTATTTTATTTTCACTTTAGTTCTTTTACAAAGCTCCCTCATCTGGCAGGAACAGAACAAAATTTATTGCTTGCCAAGAAAATTCAAACCCAGTGGGAGAAATTTGGACTGGATTCGGCCAAGCTGGTTCACTATGATGTTCTCCTATCTTACCCTAATGAGACAAACGCCAACTATATATCAATCATGGATGAACGTGGAATTGAGGTGATGTAAAAGTGTTGGTACTTCTTGTACTTTACAACTCCACCTCTTAATGTGAATTGAAATTTAGAGTCAAATAAAAAGAAACTTGTTAATAATGCAATGAAACTCATATTTTCTAGATAAGTTATTAAGTTACAAACTAATCAGTGTCTAATACAGAGAAAACTTTAATAGTGCAATGAAACTCATATTTCCTAGAAAAGTTAATAAGTTACAAACTACTTATTCAGTGTTTACTATGTGTTAGGCATAGTACTAGGTCATGAGGCCAGAATGAAGAGTAGGACATGGTTCCTTTGCTTAAACAAGGTGAGGCAGACATGGAACACATCATTTCAAACCAGTATGGTAAGTGCTATGAAGAGCATGGTTAGGGTTCTTTACAAAGAAAGGGCCACAGACCAGTGTAGACATAAGAACATTCAAACCTGTAGAGAATCTTTATGAGTTTATTTGAGCCAAACTGACGACATATGCCGGGTTGCAGCTCTTTATGTATTTAAAATTAAGGAGGGAACATAAGGAAAGTTACGTGGAGGTGGGAGAAAGCAAGGTGGGGATTTCATTACAGGATAATTAACAAGGTTATGTGCTCTCTTGAGAGTGGTTACTGCTTATTTCAAAGGTGTGTTAACCTAGATGCACAGAAACAATGGACAGGGTTTGCTTAAGACAAAGATAAACCTTTTACTTAAAAAGTTATATGCCTGGAATGTGACCTGCCCAGCTAGGAATTTATGATTAGAACACCATGTAAGATTATTTTCCACAGATCTCTTTTTTTCATCCATACCAGCCTGGGAGTCAGAGAAGAGTTGATGAGTCATGAAAAATTCTAAAGAATTTATCATGGAAAAGCAAGATAAGAGAATTCTAGGCAGAAGATTTATCATGGAAAAGCAAGATAAGAGAATTCTAGGCAGAAGATTATATTGGCAAAGGCTTGGAGACATATGCTAGTTTAGTACTATTGAGAGAATTTAAAGATTTTTCTGTATGTAAAGAATATAAAATACAGAATGAGCCATGATAAGAGATAAACTAGTATACAGTTGACCCTTGAACAACATGGGAGTTAGGGGTGTCAACCCTTAACCTATGTATAACTTTGACTTCCCAAAACTTCACTACTAATAGTCTGCTGTTGATTGGAAGCTTTACTGATAGCATAAACGTCAAGTAACACACTTTGTTATATGTATTTTATACTGTATTCTTACAATAAAGTATGCTAGAGAAAAGATGTTATTAAGAAAATCAAGATAAAATACATTGAAAATGTATTTATAGAATGTATTTATTGAAAAAAATCTGCATATAAGTAAATGGACTGCACAGTTCAAACTTGTGTTGCTCAAGGGTCCACTGTATACGTTTTGGGGAAAGGTCATAGAAGGGCTATACACCAGTCCTAAGAAACTTAGAATTCAATTTCAGTCAATGGAAACCATTGACAAGTCCTAAGTAATGGAAGTGTGTGTCTAGAGAGGCATTTTAGATAGTTTGGGCAGTCTGTAGATTACACCTGACTAGGCGATGGGTTAAAATTGGAGTCTTAAGACAATAGTCCAGGTAAAAGAAGACAAAGCCCTGAATTAGGATGTTAGCAGGAATGAGGAAGAGGGATAGATTTGAGAAATAGTTAGGAAGCAGTATTGGCAGGATTTGATTAGTGTGATTGCCTGGAGGAAGGAGATGAGGACAGAGTCCTGGTGTCTGGTGTGTGGCTAGCTAGTGATGCTAATAGTGGTAGGGAATGCGGACCCAGAATCAGGCCTGGAGTGAGAGAAGGTAAATTCATATCTTGCTGGTTTTAGTTTGGATGTCCAAGCTGAAATGTGTATCAGGCCCTTAAATATAAAAGTCTTGAAAGCTAGGCATTGTAAGCATATGGATAAAATTTTGAGAGTCAATGAAGGAAGAGAATATAAAATGAGGCTAGCAGTATACTGGGGAAAAAACATAGAGAAACTTTATTTAAATGCAGTTGAAAAAAGAGGAGCCCAAAAAGAAAGCTGAAAGGAATAGTTGGAAAAGGAAGAGAATCATGGGAGTACCACCCTTTGAAGCCTGTTTTTATGCTTCATACGGGAGCTTTTGTTTACCTGAGATTGCATGCATTTATATCAGTTTCTACTATTTTGAAGACAACAATAATAATAAAGCTCTTTTTTGTTGTTGCCAGTGAAATTTATCTGTTTAATAACAGAACCTAGTTTGCCTTAAGTGGATACTTGAGGCAAAATACATTATTCTTTAATAACAATGCAGAATATTTCCAACTTCATGTGTTTTGATGCTTGCTAGATTTTCAAAACATCATACCTTGAGCCTCTACCAGATGGATATGAGAATGTTACAGATATTGTACCACCATATAATGCTTTCTCAGCCCAAGGCATGCCAGAGGTAAAATAAAAGACATTTTCTTATTCAACTCTTTAAACCTTCCTTTGTTATATAAAACCTCTGTAGAGGACTAAGCCAAAATTAGGAAGATCATACATCCTGATCCATACTTTGAGGTTCAGTGCTATGTATACTCTACCTAAAAATAATTTAGGAAAAAAGAAAAAAAAAAAGGATACCAGAAAAAGAAAGAAAATAAATACATAAAAATCAGACTCTATTGAAGCAGATGCTACTCTTTGAAATACAAAAAAACGTGCCTTTAATTCAGTAAGGGTGGTAGATGTTTTTAGAAGCTTTTTCCTTTGTTTGTAGTCTGACTTCATTACAGATTTATAGATATGATTTCATAGATCACAC
>NW_011888865.1:4784643-4790623 GCF_000151845.1 Pteropus vampyrus
TATCTTTTCCTGCAGTACTTCTGGTAATGAAAAATTCAGTATCATATAGGATAGATTTTCTTATTTGTGGTCAGTTTGGATTACAAAAATGTTTACAAAAACACTGTGGGCAATTTTTCACATAGAATTTTAAATTAATGTAGTTCCACAAATATTGTAGAATGCTTACTCTATAATGTGCCAGATTTTGGAGGGTGGATAGCTAAAAGTGATTAACACATGGTCCTACTTCTCAGAAACACTCTCAGTTTAGTAGGGGAGAAAGATATTTAAACAATATATTTTAAAATACTTTTATCCATCCTAAAGCAAAATTTTATACACAATATAGAAGTATAACGAAGGGAGACATTAATTTTGCAGTTTTAGGGTCAATAGGAATGTTTCACAGAAAAGAGGTGATAACTTGTTTGAAGCTATATAGAATAAATGAGAGTTATTAGGTCTACCAAGAGAAATTGCCTTCAAGGCACAGAGAACTAAATGAGTAACAGCATGATAAAAAGCATTGTTTAAATTTCCTAACATTATTAAATTGATTTTCTCTTAGATGAATAAGTCAATCATTTGCCATTTTTACATCATGAGTTGCACATTGCCCCTGCAGGTTAAAAATGCCATGTCAGCAGGAGCCATAGGAATCATACTGTACTCAGATCCAGCTGACTACTCTGCCCCGGAAGTACAACCATATCCCAAAGGATGGAACCTTCCTGGAACTGCAGCCCAGAGAGGGAACGTGTTAAATTTGAATGGTGCTGGTGACCCGCTCACTCCAGGCTATCCAGCTAAAGGTAATGGATGAGCCTGCCATGGTCCACCCATTTTTTCAGAAATACTACTTCCCCTTATAGAAGACATAAAAGCAAGCATCTATAGATAACAGTAAAACTGTGTGCAGTTATAATATTTTGGATGACTATTGCTAGGAATTCAGAGATATTTCCCCTGTATTGCTTTAGTTTTAAGTTTTAATGAGTTGTGGACATGGAGAAGGGAAGGTCAGCTCAATTCTCTCTCTAACTTTAGTAGAGGTTCAGAAACACAGAGCCTCATATCAAAGTAATACTGCTCTTACCAAACTAGAATGTGGGGTCTCTGTGATTTTATCCTTCTCTAGATCATACTTTTCTATTTTTAAAAATACCAATGAGTTTTTTTGTTATTTAATATGTAAAATGTGAATTTTTTTTGTGTCATTTTATGAAATGTGAAAACCATCTCCATGATCAAGATAATGAACATATTCATTACCCAAAAAAGCTTCCTCTCTTCTCTTTGTAATGGCTCCCTCTCAACCCTTCCTGCCTCTTCCTACCTTCTGCCAATCCCTAGACAACCAATGATCTGCTTTCTGTCAGCATATTTATTTTGAGGTCTATCCATATTGATCTCTGTCAAAAGTTCATTCCTTTTTTGCTGAGAAGCATTCCATTGAATAGATATATTACAGCTTGTTTATTCATTTACTTGTTGATGGAAATTTGGATTGTTTTCAGTTTTAGGGCTATTACGCATAAAGCTGCTTTGAACGGTTGTACACAAGTCTCTTTGTATACTTTTATTTTTCTTGAGTACCAACATAGAACTGGAATGGCTTCAATAATATGATAGTGGCATGTTTAACTTTTTAAGACATTTTCAAATTGTTTTTTAAAGTGGTTGTATCATTTTACAGTCCAGCAGCAGTGTAAGAATATTCCAGTTGTGACATCCTTGCCAACATTTAGTATGTCAATCTTTTTTAACAGTATATTCTAATAGAAATGTAAGTTCTCCAAGTTCCAATTCTTTTTCAAGATTATTCTAGGTCAATTCCATGTGAATTTTAGAACCGATTTACCAATTTCCACCGAAAAGCCTCCTGGGAGGTTGAATAGTCTATAGATCGGTTTGGGGAGAATTGATATCTTAAACATACATACATACATACATACATACATACATACATACATACATACATACATAGCGGCTCTTCAGTTCCCTGAATGTGGTAACAACTCTTGATTTATTTAAGTTTTCTTTAATTTCTCTCAGCATGTTTAAAGTTTCACTTCACAGATCATGCATATCTATTTTCACATTTATCCATAAGCATTTCATAGTTTTATGCTGTCTTAAATTACATTTTAAGTTTCAGTTTCCAATTGTTTATTGCTACTAAGTAGAAATACCATTGTATTTCTAAAGTAAATATATTGATTGTATATCTTGCAAATTTGTTAAACTCATTAATTAGTTCTATTGGGTTTTTGTAGATTCTATCAGTTTTTACCAGATGATCATGTCACCGGCAAATAAAAACATTTCTTTTGTTTCCAATCTGGATGTCTTTTATTTCTTTTTGTCTTATTGTATTGGCTAATACTTCTAGTATATTGCTGAAAAAAGTTGTTAGAGCAGATACCCTTGTCTTGTTCCTGCCCCAAGGAGAAGTCTTTTTCTTTTAAGTATGTTTTTTATAGATTATTTTTGTTCGATTGAGGAAGCTCATTTCTATGCTAATGTGATAAGAGTTTTTATCTTAGCACATATATCTATGAATAATATTGAATTTTATCAAATGCTTTTACTACATCTATTGAAATGATCATAAGTTGTTATTATTTTATTAAGTTGCACTGATTGATTTTTGAAAATTAAACCAAACTTTCCATTCTAGGATAAACTTCATTTGGTCACAATGCATTATCCTTTCATATATAGTGGGCATATTGTTAGATTTGTGTTAAAATGTTGTTAAGAGTATATCTGTCTTTAGTTATAGGGATAGTAGCCTATAGATTTATTGTAATATCTCTGTCTCATTTTGGTATCAGAGTAATATTGGCCTCATGGATTGAGTTAGGAACTATTTTATCTTCCTCATTTTTTATGCAAGAGTTTACAAGAATGGGTTTGGTTTTGTTTATAAATGTTTGGTAGAATTCCCCAGCAAATTCATCTAGGCCTGAAGTTTTCTTTGTAGGAATACTTTTAACTACAAATTCAATTTATTTAATAGATATATGGCTGTTTAAGTGAAGTATTTATTCTTGAGTGAGCTTTGGTAGTTTGTGTCTTTCAAGGATTTTGTCCATTTCATCTAACTTATTGAAATTATGGGTATAGAGTTGTTTATAATATTCTGTTATTTTTTGTTTGTTTGTTTGTAGATACTAGAGTGATACTATCTTCTTTATTTCAGATACTAGCAATTTGTCTTTTTTCTTTTTTCCTGATATCTTGCTAGAGATTTATCAGTTTTATTGATCTTCTCAAAGGACCAGCTTTGCATTTTATTGATAATCTCTATCATTTTTTTTCCTATTTCTTAGATTTCTGCTCTGGTCTTTATTATGTCCCTTTTCTTCTTTTTCCTCATTTACTCTTTGTTCTCTAGTTTCTTAAGGTGGAATTTGTTTCTTTTTTCTAAGATAGGTATTTTAGTATTATACAGTTCTGTTTTGGCTAAAAGCCAAAGTCCCAGTGAGATTTTCAAGCCTGACAATATTTTTCAATATTTCTTTAAAGATAATATAGTGTTTGAATAAGATTTTTCATGTATTCCCAAGAGATCATAAATTCCCCTTAAATTTTTTTACAGTTATTTCTAGGTTCAGATTATGGGACACATTTTCCAGACATCTGGTTAATTGAAGCTTCTCTAAGGATTCAAGATATCCTTGAGGAAATAAATATTCCTGTAAAATTCAAGAGAATTATGTGAAATGTCAAAACAAGTTTGAGAATTTATAATACCTATAATTGATTTTATCTTAAAATGTAAATGGCTTAATTTCTTACTGTTGAATTAAATAGACCATATTAGATAAAACTAACACTGACTTTAGTGGAACTTTAAATTTTGTATATAATGTTAAACGTATAGCAAATCTGAAATAGTAATAGAAAAAATTTCTTTATACCCTTCGCTCAGATTCTTTGTTTTCATTTTATGCAATTGATTTTTGCAGAGTACTCCTTTAGACTTGATGTTGAAGAAGGAGTGGGAATGCCCCAAATCCCTGTACATCCCATTGGCTATAATGATGCAGAAATATTATTACGGTATAGTTTTCTCATTGGATATGAAATTAAGATATTTTGCACTAATGTATTCATTTTCTCTTCTAAAACCAATGTAGTTTTGCTAGTAGTAAAGCCTTGTAGCTTAAGCTCCTGAAACAAGAGTAACAGAGCACACCTTTTTTATTTTCCTCACTATTTTGTTTTATTTTAATCCTTAGCTCTTATCACTAACATATGAAATGCTTTGCTTATGTATCTCAGTTATGGCTCTCTCACTAGGTTCTTAGCTTCACAAGTGAGGGGAGTCTTGATAGTACCTGGCACTTGGTAAATGCTCAATAAATATTTGTTAAATGTATGAATGAAATATCTCATTGTCATACTTGATGATTTTTTCTAAGAAATTGTGCTCAGCATTTTTCTGCCATTTTCATTTTCTCTTGCTAGCCATATGGGAGGAACTGCTCCGCCAGATGACAACTGGAAGGGAAGTCTGAATGTGGATTATAATATTGGGCCTGGCTTCATAGGGCATGATTCTTTCAGGTAATTTTACATTACTTTAATAGCCTGAAAAAGTTTTATATGTTTAATGGAAAAAATCAAGATAACTGTTCTGCCAAGTATATTTTGCTTATCTTCTTTTTTCTCATTTTTCATAATGAATAAACATCTTATGTCGCTTAAGAAGTACTTAGAGAATGATGTATCGAATTTCTTCCAATAATGGTGCTATAACATTTATTCTATAAAGTCTCAAAAATTGCTATACTTGAATTATAGGTTTAACCTTTAACTTCCCTTTTCACTTAAAGTTTTAAAACAGTTTTCATATAACTTTCAAAATGTTACACATGTGGAAACTTGCCAAAATATGGTAGAATGAGAGATGTCCCCAGATCTTTCCCCTTGAAACAACAATAAGCTGAACATCTAGAACGCAACAAAAAAACACCCAAACTGCACACCAGCATGTCTGAGCGTGGGATCTGTGCATAAGAGCTACCACAGGTCAGAACTCTAGGTGTCAGGCTGTGGACTAGGAGAAACAAAGAAGCTGCCTCTCGCACCCAGAGCTACTTGTAGGAGGAGAAGGAGGGAAGAAGGTACAGAGAGTTACTTGAACAGCCTTGCCTAGGAAAGCTGTGAGCTCCATGTGGCCAGCAGCAGTGCCCAGGCATCAGCGCAGAAGGCAGAGAAAAGGAGACAGTAGAAAAGCAGGGATGGCAGAGATTTTTACTAACTGCGGTTGCAAAATTGAGGCTGAGCTGCAGCCCCCATCTCCCAACCCAGAGGGCCCCTCCCCACATACCCTCCGAGATAGAATGTCACATAAGCCCAGAGGAATCTGAGCAAACGCTACTGAAACTGTCGCTAACACTGACAGGAACTGAGACTGAGGGTAGCGAGTGTGATTAAACATCTATAAGGAAAAAAAAGACATTATTAAGACTCTATATAAAGCAGAGATCCAAGAGTCTTAGATGCCATCTACTGGAAACCAAAAGAAAAACACCTTATTGCAACAGGCTAGGGACCATTATAAAATAAATCTTCTTTCTGAGAAAAAAAAGCAAAACATACTTCCATTAATACAAATATGAAGAAACAGTCCATTAAACACCATGAACAACCAAGGTGACAAGGCATGTCAGAAAGAAAGAGAAAAATCTCTAGAAAATAAGTTTACAGACATAGAAATATGTGACTTAAATGACAGAGAATTCAGGATGGTACTTCTGGAAAAACTCAGTGAGATCCAAAACGAATCATATCGACAGGAACTGAAAAAACCACTAGATGAGCAGAATGAGTTCTTTAGCAAGGAGATTGAAACCCTCAAAAAGAACCAAATAGACCTTCTAGAGATGAAGTACACACTGCAAGAGTTGAAAAATGAAATAACAAGCTTGGGAAATAGAGTAGACCAAATGGAGGAAAGGATCAGTGATATAGAAGACAGAAATCT
>NW_011888865.1:4791053-4796770 GCF_000151845.1 Pteropus vampyrus
AGTTTTGTTTGCTGACAGTTTACCTTAACAATGTGATCTTGGATTCTTAGAGTGTTTTTTTCGTTTCCGTAATTTATTTTTCATTTCAGAACTTTTACACTATTAGTTCAATTTTCTTATTTTCCAGGAATTTTAGAATTTTTTTAAAATATAAGTGCTTATTTATCTCTATAATTCATTCAGAACAGAGTAACTTTAATATAAGAAATTTTATTGTATAATTTATTACCCTCCAGAAGTAGGAAAACATATACAATGAAAGATAAAGGACTTTCTGATTTGCAAACAGAAAACAGAATATATAGTTTCAGTTCTAATATCAGTCACAGTTCAAGAGAAAACTCAAAAACATAAAACTTCTCTGGTCACAATACCAAAAAGCTGTTCACCTTTCACTATGGACACAAAACTCTTAGTTGACTTGAGCTCAAAATAAACAAATACACAAATTAAGAAAATTGCTGACAACCACATTTTCTGTATATCTCATCCCCAAAAGATCTTGATAATTTATTAATCCATTTGCAGAGATTACTAAACTACAAAACATGAGTTCAAATTCCTAACCATTGCTGCCACCAATGGGGAATAACTTATCTACATAAACAAGCTAGAAACATAAAACACATAATCAATAGAAAAAAAATTAAGTGATACAGAGAGTCAGCAAAGTTAAAATTTTATTGATACTTGGGATTTTACTTCTGAGAACCAAAAGAAGAAATGTCTGGGTTTAAGTTGCCCATACGTGGTCGTGAGATGAATCCATCGTACATCTCAGTGGGATCCAAAAATGATAAAAGGTGATTTTTTTTTTAAGTAAAACCATACGTCTTATACAAATACAAAATAAAATGTGTCTAAAATCATATTAATTAATAAGAGAAACTGAAAGGAGTTAAAATTAGTTCAAGGGAAAATTCAAAGTTGATACAAAAAATCAGCTCATCAGAAATGGTGAAAAACTGATTTAATAGCAGAACTGATTTCTTCCACACTGGGGGAGGAAAGTCAGTTGAATATTCACTAAACAGATTGTACATTTCAGTGAACATGAGTTATTTGCATTACTATCATGTGTCTACAGATTAAATTCTGTCTCTACAGAGCTGTAAAATCATCTGGCTAAAGACAATGATAGGCAGACAGGCAGGAGAAAGGAAGGAAGAAAGAAAGAACTCTGATGGATGAACTAAGATCTTTCTCAATTTTTCCTTACAGGAGAATATTCATTTTACAAATACTTATTGAGCATTTACTATACCCCAGGCACCATTCTGGGTACTGGGGCTTCTGCAGAGAACAAAACATTCAAAAATTCCTGCCCTATGGGTTCAGTTTATTGGGAACATGATGAGTTTGAAATCATAATAGGACAAACAAGTAGATATTTAGGCATTTCTGGAGTCAGTGATACTAAAACCTAGAAAGGCATAAGGATTAAAGATGTGGATGAGCTTCTTAGAGAATCTGAACAGATAGCTTATGTTTATTTTCATTAAAAAAAATTTTTAATTAAAAAGTTAAAAAGTATAGATTTTTTGCTTAGCCCTCATTGTTACATTCTTTCATTTTCTTCATTTAATGACATAATATTGATGAATTTGGGTTTCTTACCAATATTTCTTAGGCTCATATTTTTAGAAACACTATGCTATACAATGTTTCTAATTTTCTGCTATTAAATTTTAGCAGCAGCAAAAATAAATTCTTAATGTCTTAAAATGAAAAGACTACCCATTGATTAGTTTTTTCCCAAAGGCACTTTTAGTTGAATATTGTACATGAATTAAATATGCATTTGGAAGCACAATATACTTTTGGAGGGAAAAACCAGAATCTGCACTTAACAATATACAGGTTTTGACAGCTTGGTAGTTCTTCTATTAAAAAATGAACCATATATTAGAAACTGCTGAGATCCCCCTGCCCCCAAGTCCCTGCCAATAGATAAAGGCTTATATTGGTCCCTTGTGAAAAAGAGGCTCAAAATTTTCCATGTCATTTTGGATTCATGAAATGTGAATATTTTTTTTTCTCTCTGAGCTTGATTGTATTTTCCCTTGAATTCCAATTTGGTCGATTGTAATTCATGAATGAATATTTAAAAGGCAGGCCCTGATCAGATTCAACAGTGATGGCCTGGAAGTTTCATTATATGGTTGTCATACATTTTAGCAGATGCTTCTCAAATTCCCATTTTAACAATAAAGTTTTACCATGCTTCTTACAGGCAGCAATTAGGCAGCCGTTGAACTGATATACTACTACAGTTATCTTGAAAAAAAGTTACTGAACAGCAGCAATTAATGTAAATACAAGAACACATTAAAAATAGGCTTATTTGTTCTTAAATACATAATGAGCTGTCTTCCTTATTTTTGTAATTAAGTATATTTAAAGTTTTAGAATACTCAAGACATATTAAATAATATTTTGAATTTAAAATAAATTATCAACAATATAGCTGTGAGGGAGGAGGAATTTAAAATATTGACATTCAGTTTTTAAAATTTTACTTTAAGGGCATGTTTAATACTTAGGAGTAAAATGTCATGATGTCTGCAACTTATTGCAAATGGTTCAACAATATTAACAATTATTGAATTTAAGTGGTAGATATATGGGAATTCATTGAACTATTATAGAGTTTTCTGTACTTTTGAGATTTTTCATAATTAAACACTGGAAGAATTCTGTTAGACATGATGCTCTATGTGAAATAATTTATTCCATTTGAATTCTAGGAAGGTTAAAATGCATGTTCATAACACCAATAAAATTACAAGGATTTATAACGTAATTGGAACTATCAGAGGATCTGTGGAACCTGGTGAGTCACAGAATTTTTAAAAATACTTTGTTTTTACAAAGATTAAAAGAGTAAGAGAAAATAAATTTTAGTCAACAATTGACTTTTTTTTTTCTGGCTGAAAAGAAACAACTAAATTTGAAAACAAAAAGAAAAGTACAGTCTAAAAGAAGACTCTAGATATATAGTGTTTATTTTTTTCTGTGGAGGAAACTCAAGGAAGACATTTAATTTAAAAACATAAATTGCAAATATTTATAATGCACTCAAAATTGTAGTTCTTTTAAACACATTGTTTTCCAGACAGGTATGTTATTCTGGGAGGTCATCGGGACTCCTGGGTGTTTGGAGGTATTGACCCAACCACTGGGACTGCTGTTTTACAAGAAATCGTTCAGAGTTTTGGAAAGATGATGAGTAGAGGTAAATAATGTTTCTTTGGTAGGTAATGAAAAAAAGTGACTCACTTTTCTTTTATTTTTAGGTAGGTGTACCTAACTATGTATGTTAACAATGCTTACAGGTTGGAGACCTAGAAGAACTATCATTTTTGCCAGCTGGGATGCAGAAGAATTTGGACTTCTGGGTTCCACAGAATGGGCTGAGGTAAATAAGACAAAGAAAGTTATCTTCTTGGTCAACAGGAGAAAAAATATATGTATCTCAGGCTGATCACAAATAGATTCCATTACTTAATATGGTTTTAATTTGGAGAAAAAGAGAATTTAAGAACTGGAGTTTGTTTTTACTTTTGCAACAGTTTGGCAAAACAGAATAACCTCTTAATTACTCAGCTACAAACAAATTTATTTGTTGTCAAAATATTTTAGTTTCTCTTTGTATTAGTTTTAAGTAAGAAAAATGTGTAAGTTCAGAAAATAGTCAAAACCAGCAAGCTGTTTCTGACAAGTGAATTGACTTATCTTCAAACTTATACATATCCCTAGAGTTAATTTTCAAGTTTTTGAAGTTTCCCTGAAATTCTTCTAAGAAAATATAAGATGAGCTCTTAAGATGACTTGACTTGACTTTGATTATAATTTCACGTTTACAGATTTATATAAAATTGCAACCCTGGGTATATTTTACCATTCACAGAAGTACCTGAGTGTTTAGTATTAGATGATAATTTAGTACATAGAATTATTTTAGGAAATTGCCTTACTTTAGAGTTTACAAGATTTATTTTTTCTTCAGATATGATTGATTTTCATTTGTGACTGGCTCTTAATGTTTTATCCTTAAGTATCTCTCTTAGGCCACCTTCTTTTTTTTTTCTAGGCCACCTTCTTTCATCTTTTTCCATTAGGCTCTCTGTCAAGTAACTTAAAGCTGTTAAATGTACAAAGTAAGCTCATTTTTATAAAGGCAGACACAGTATTAACACTTATTCTCCCTTCACCATGCTCTATTTATCTTTTATAAGTCCAGATTTTATAATGTTGTTTCAAAGCATGTCATACATTTCTTGACATTGTCTCTAGTTCTTATAATGCTTTCTTCCTGACTCATTTCCTCTTACTTTACTTTAAAATAATATGAATCAAATCAATATGGGGGTAAAATCACGCACACAGTTGTTTATCACTTATTCTTTGATTCCATTTATGTTGCAAAGTTTTATTACATTAGTATTATGAACATGCATTTTTGAAGTAAACTGTTTAGATCAATCTAATTTCATTCATTATGGTTGTTTACTTTTAGAAATACATGATTTCTTGGGAAAACATGTATATATAAATACATGCCTCTGCTTCTATAATTTTAGCAGCTTAAAGATAAAAGGAATCTAAGATATAAAATAATATGCTTTGCATTAATTCAAATACATATGGGTTGAATGACAATTTCAACACTGTTTTTAGTTTTCTACCAGAATCTTTATCATATTCAACAGCATACTTTCTGTTATAAATAAGTTAAGGAATCTTCCTTATTTCTCACGTAAATCTGTTATAATAGAAACTCTGACTCTATCTATATAGCTGAGACAACTATCATCTGGCCTGTGTGGGCAGATGCAGAGAAGTGGCAGTCCTCATTTGTGCCATAAACTCTCACAGCTTTAAATGTTTTTTTCATTAAACAAACTTTTTTCTTTTTTAATAACACATTCTTACAAGGTAGCAAGCTAGAAAGAGAAGTAAAGAGTGCTCTTAGCATATTCCTATGTGTGTGTGATATTAGTCTTTATCTTTCTTGGGGGTGTGTGTGTGTGTGTGTGTGTGTGTGTGAGAGAGAGAAAGAGAGAGGGAAAGAGGGAGAGAGAGTCAGTCAGTCAGTCAGTCAGTATAGTGTTTGTTGTAATGTCCTTCCTTCTTCCTCTCTAATTTTTCCTCTGTCCTCCTCTCCTTTTCTTCATCATATTTTTCTTAAAAGAATAAACAGAAATTTTCTATTTTTTGCTTTTAAAATGACACATTTATTTGGGTATCCAATATCAATGGATCTCTCAAACTTCAATATATGCTAGGATTGCCAGGGATACCTTTTAGAAAATACAGATTTCCAGGTTTGTCAGCAAGTCTTATTCAGTAGATCAGGGGTGGGGGCCAGGATCTGGGAGTCTTGATCTTTCATATTCTGGTTCAGGGATTTAAGGACCCACACTTTGAAAATACTTTTTCTCTGGAGTTCCTTGCTATTGCTATAAACAGTAACTACAGCATAATATTTTTCTTTCTTGTTTTAATGGCTTTCATGTTATCAACCAACTAGTTATCAACATTTTCTCAGAAATTATGGTCCAAGGCATAGGTATTTATTTATAAAGGTATCTGCAACCACTTTCATACTAAATTAATTCACTTATTTTGTTTACATTCCTACAATTATAAGTACTATGAATTAAGTAACAACTTTGCTTCAACTATAGGAGAATGCAAAAACACTCCAGGAGAGA
>NW_011888865.1:4797056-4803726 GCF_000151845.1 Pteropus vampyrus
GTTTTTAGTTTTCTACCAGAATCTTTATCATATTCAACAGCATACTTTCTGTTATAAATAAGTTAAGGAATCTTCCTTATTTCTAATGTAAATCTGTTATAATAGAAACTCTGACTCTATCTATATAGCTGAGACAACTATCATCTGGCCTGTGTGGGCAGATGCAGAGAAGTGGCATTCCTCATTTGTGCCATAAACTCTCACAGCTTTAAATGTTTTTTTCATTAAACAAATTTTTTTCTTTTTTAATAACATATTCTTACAAGGTTGCAAGCTAGAAAGAGAAGTAAAGAATGCTCTTAGCGTATTCCTATGTGTGTGTGATATTAGCCTTTATCTTTCTTGGAGGTGTGTGTGTGTGAGAGAGAGAGAGAGAGGGAAAGAGAGAGAGAGTCAGTCAGTCAGTCAGTCAGTCAGTATAGTGTTTGTCGTAATGTCCTTCCCTCTTCCTCTCTAGTTTTTCCTCTGTCCTCTTCTCCTTTTCTTCATCATATTTTCTCTTAAAAAAATAAACAGAAATTTTCTATTTTTTGCTTTTAAAATGACACATTTATTTGGGTATCCAATATCAATGGATCTCTCAAACTTCAATGTATGCTAAGATTGCCAGGGATACCTTTTAGAAAATACAGATTTCCAGGTTTGTCAGCAAGTCTTATTCAGTAGATCAGGGGTAGGGGCCAGGATCTGGGAGTCTTGATCTTTCATATTCTGGTTCAAGGATTTAAGGACCCACACTTTGAAAATACTTTTTCTCCAGAGTTCCCTGCTATTGCTACAAACAGTAACTACAGCATAATATTTTTCTTTCTTGTTTTAATGGCTTTAATGTTATCAACCAACCAGTTAGCAACATTTTCTCAGAAATTATGGTCCAAGGCATAGGTATTTACTTATAAAGGTATCTGCAACCACTTTCATACTAAATTAATTTGCTTATTTTGTTTACATTCCTACAATTATAAGTACTATGAATTAAGTAACAACTTTGCTTCAACTATAGGAGAATGCAAAAACACTCCAGGAGAGAAGCATTGCTTACATCAACTCAGATTCATCAATAGAAGGTAAATTTTATTTCAAACTGATATTAAACAGTATGTCATATTTTAAGTCTGTAAATTCCAACTTATAAACTACCTAAGATTATTCTCTTTCTATAAGATGCCTCAATAATATCTTCGTTTCCTATTTTACCAGAGAAAATCACTACAATTCAAATGAATCAATGATTTATAACTAAGCAATTGATCCTAATTTTTAAGTATATTTACCATATTGGATTACTATTTAAAACTCTAATATTAACCACATTCCTTCTGTATAGATATTAAAAGAATTTGGCTAAAAGATTTTATAATTTACAAATATTTTATAGTTTCATACAGAAATACTTTCTGTATTAGTACAAATTTTGAAATAAGCACATACACACAGAGAAAAGCACAACCTACAGACGTTCTTTTGAACCTAACATGTGACATTTGTGTCTCTAGGCTTTCACTGTATTTTGATTGAATGATGCCTTCTATTTGAAGTCTATTATATCTTATTTATCATTAGAAAATAAAGTTAGAATTAAACATAGATTGGAATTTCATTTGGAAATATTAAAATACTCTGTTTTACTTTTCAGGCAATTATACTCTCAGAGTTGACTGTACACCCCTTCTTTACCAATTGGTGTATAAACTGACAAAAGAGGTACATAAGTAGATCAGTCTTAATGTTTTCTGATGAATGGATAAGTACATAATACTTGTTTTCTTAGCAGTACTTATTTTTAAACTGATGACAGACATAGCTCATTTGTATAAATAACAAGCCAGAACAAAATCTCTAACACACTATATGACATTACAATGAAGATTGTATTGCTAGTTTCTCTGTTCTAATAATAGTTCTTATTAATAGTTCTTATGTGTACCTTGTAATGTATAGGGTATGTAATTTCACCGGGCAGAGGCATTTTGATATAACAGAAAGAAGACTGAGCTGGAATGGAGAAACCTTGGGTTCAAAGATTGCCTTGGCTGCTCATTCATTCATTCAATAAATATTGAGTGATTACTAGATATCAGACCCTATAAAATGAATTCTAGCAGCAACAAAGATAAAATGACAAGGTCACTGAATCCAGATATTTTGTAATCTAGAGAGGATACAGACTTATAAATGAAGAATTATAATTCACTGGAATATTGGATACTATGTACAATGGAGAACAATTATGGACTAGAGAACCTAAAATCTTGGGGTAGCTGAGGAAGTTGGGAAGCATCAGAGGATGTTTATAAAATAATGAGCGCTTGAGCTATAAATGGAAGGATGTTGAAAGTAAGGGAGAAGGCATTCTAAGCAGAGGACATAGTTCTCCCCAAAGATGTGGAGGTATGAAAGAACATATTTCCTGACCTGCAGGTGTAGCTCAATATGCCCTAAATACAAAATGTTCATGGAAAGATGGTAAGAAAGGGGGCATGACAAATAGGCCAAGGAGTTCAGAAACCTGGTGATGAAAAAATTAATGAATCTTTAACGAGCTTGCACATTAGCACGTTTGTTCCTTAGAAAGATCACTCTATCAGTGTAGTGAGCAGGTTAAGCTGTAGCAAGCCTAAAAGCAAAGTGGAAATACTTTCCCATGCTGCTTATCACACAGGAGTATTATAAATACTAGTTATTAATATAGAGTACTCTGAAAACTCTAAAACACTGAGTCTCTAAAAATTATATAATCCACTCATTTTCTGTGAACTTCATTTAGTTCCCTGATATAAAATTTAATTATAAAAATGTTTTTGTCAATTAGGTCTTGCTTAGATGATAGTGTGAATGAAGTAGGTATCACTTTTCTGTAGATGCTATTTCCCAGTCTCTTTTAATCTTGCCCTTTCTCTTTTACTGTCTTTAAAAACTTGTTCTCCCAAATGAGTCTTCCATTATGTCCATCACAACTCTTCTACCATAGAGGGTATCTTATGTCTTTGATCTTTTCATTGGAATGTCCTGTGAGAAACATCCTACCTAAAAGCAAGCTGTAAAGAAAATCCGTGTTGGGAGAACCCTTCTCAGGATATGCATTTATGCTTTGTGTAGTCCTGCAGAGCTGTCTTTGCTCATGAGGTCAGGGATAATAAGAATTTCAGGGCCAGTAAGGGAGAAGTTTGGGTCTATGCCCTTTTGTACAAAAGCAGGTGCTTATTTATGGCCATGTGAAAACTCAGTAGAAAAAAAAGACTTTTTCATTCTCCTATGGCAGCTGCCTGATAGAAGCAAGAAAGGGGACCAGGTGTTGATATGGAGGAGAGATAGCAATTATGACAATGCATATAGTTGAGACAGAAAAGTCTCATTTAGGGCTTCCAGGCCAAAGAGACACAGTTCTGGTTAGTGCTAGACCGAGATAGTGTGAGTCCAGAAAATAAAGATTTTGCAGGGAATTCAATCTAAGCTGGATGTAGGAACTGGAGTAGGATTTCAGCTATTGCAAATTGGCAGGAGCCAAGTAGAGAGTAGAATCCACTCATCTGACTGGAAATGAGCAGAACACCTCTGCAGCTGCCAAATACTGGCAGGGAAGGGGATGCTTCTATGCAGGGCTACAACTGTTTTTAAGCTGAGGACCTCCTACATGATGATGAAGGAATAACCAACTCTATATGAAGGCCAGAAAAGATATCAGAGGAGATGATGTTTAGATTAAGATGGGTACAATTCCTCCCATTTCCACAAGTGAGAAAACTAAGGTTTAAAGATGAGAAGCAATACACCAAAGATTATAATGCTTTCTGGGTTTCTTAAGTAGGGTCTCCTTGGGTCTGTTTTTGAACAAAGCAGAGCTATAAATTAACTTCAGCCAATATATGTGATAATATGGATCTAAAATAGACATGGTTAGACTCTACAGTCCACAATTTTCCACCCACATGGCGTTGCTTTTCTTAGAGTGTGGAAAGAAAAGTAAAGTTCATAAATATACTTTTTTTCCCTTATGAACTGATTCTTTTTATAAATAAGCTTATTTATTTAAATTAGTTTCAAATATACAGTACATTGGTTAGACATCTATAATGTTCATAAAACGATCCCCCCAATTGTTCCCTTCCTCCCCTGGCCTCCACTTAGCTTTCATATTAATGCTAACTGCATTCCCTCTGCCATGCTCCCCATCCCTGTGCCCAACTATCAGCTACTATTTGTACTTCTTTAACCCTTCACCCCATTCTCCCAGCCTCCCAAACCCCCCTCTCCTCTGTCTGTCATCAAATTGTTCACTATATTTATGAGTCTGTTTTTGATTAGTTTGTTCTTTTTGTTCCTTAGATACTGTATATGAGTGAAATCATATGGTGTTTATTTTTCTCTGACTTTTTCACTCAGCATAATAACCTCTAGGTCCATCCATGTCATTGCAAATGGTAGGATTTCATTTTTTTTTTAATGGCTGAGTAATATTCCATTGTATATATGAACCATAATTTATCCAATCGTCTTGATGGGCATTTAGGTTGCTTCCATATTTTTTGCAATTTTACAATTTGCTATTGTAAATTGTGCTGCCATGAATATTGGAGTGCATAGATCTTTACAAATTATTGTTTTGGTTTTCTTTGGATAAATACCCAGAAGTGAAATTGCTGGGTCAAAAGGTATATCCATTTTTAATTTTTTGAGAAACCTCCATACTATTTTCCATACGGCTGTACCAATTTGCAATCCCACCAACAATGTATGAAGGTTCCCTTTTCTCCACATCCTCGTCAACACTTACTGTTTTTTGATTTATTGATGATAACCATTCTGACAGGTGTGAAGCAATATCTCATTGTGGTTTTAATTTGCATTTCTCTGATGATTAGTGAACTTGAGTATCTTTTCATATGTTTGTGAGCCATCTGTATTTCCTCTTTAGGGAAGTATCTGTTCAGATCTTCTGCCCATTTTTCATAAATATACTTTTAATAAGGGTAGTAAAAATGTTTATGTATACACAGAAGCTCTTAAAATTCCCAAATAGAAATCTGAGGTTATGTAGTTTTTTAAACTCTTCAAATTCCAACTTTGTTTAAATACAATCAGACTTTCTAAAATAACATTCCTTCTCATCTCACCCACCTTACAAATCCAGGAATTATATTGACAATTTCAAGCTCAGCCTCATAACCTTGATCTGCTGCCCTGAGGCCTCTTTGCAGGTCTTCTTGGATAGAAGCAATTTTCTAAAGTAAATATTAAACTAAATTTCCCCCCAGATACTTCTCACCAAAAGAAATTTAAGCTGCCAAACATTGAAGTGATGACATTTATTACAAATCTGAAACTCTATTTTAAAAGTTTACCAAAATAAGCAGGAAATTTTATCCTAGGTACACGGCAAAATTACCAATAGGCAGGCATCATAAATGAACAAGAATTTTGGCTGGATATTTTTATTCCCATTTGCAAAAGCATATTTTTCTATGAAGAACATGATGCACAAATGTATATATAGTTAGAAGTAGAAGTTGATGTTAACAAGCATATGGTTTTATGTTGGCATAAATTTAGTTGCTTTTGCCACTAAATTCCCAGTATTTCATTTCTTTCCAGATCTCCAGCCCTGATGATGGTTTCAAAGGTAGATCTCTTTATGAAAGCTGGTTGGAAAAGGACCCTTCATCTGAAAATAAAAATTTTCCTAGGTAAATTACTTGTTTGTATATTTTCTACCATAGAATAAATGATGAACTCCCCTTTGCCCCTTTTTTCTCCAGACATGCAATTCTCAGATGCCTCGTCAACAATGAGTAGTGAAAAGATAATCCTAAAGGATCCCTTTGGCCTTTGATGTGCCCATCAACCAGACAGCCAATCTTAAGTTAGAATTATTTCGCCACATTGTTAGAAATTATTTTTCATCCCTGCATAAAATTTCTTTCCAATATGTATTAAATATATTAATAAATAACTTCAAGTGATAATGATGAAGTAAAAAAAGATGGATTATTTGCTTCTAAATTTAATGGACATTATCAACCACAAAATTGTGTCTTTACTTGTAATCAATTTATATTTTACATAAGTATTAATTTTCTATTTGTTCTCATTCATACAATAGCTTTCCTAAATTTACTTTATATTTGTTTTCTATTGCAATACTATTTCTTTTCTTTTTTATTAAGTTTATTGGGGTAACATTGGTTAATACAATTATATAATTTTCAAGTGTACATTATCATTTGACATCTGTATATTCTATTGTGTGTTTATCACCCAAAGTCTAGTTTCCTTCAGATACCATATATTTGATCCCCTTTACCCACTTCACCCTCTTCCTCCCCACTACAGTTGACCCCCTTTACCCTGTCTATCTCTTCCTCCTCCCCCACCCCACTAGTAACCACTACTCTATAGTCCTCTGGTAACCACTAGTTTATAGTCCATGTCCGTGAGTCTCTGTTTGTTCTACTCATTTGTTGCTTTTAGGTTTATATCCCACATATAAGTGATATCATGTGATTTTCAACCTTTTCTGTCTGGCTTATTTTGCTTAGCATGATTATCTCGAGGTCCATCCATGTTGTCGCAAATGGCAGTATTTCTTATGGCTGAGTAATATTCCATTGTATATATGTACCACAGATTCTTTAGCCAATCATCTATTGTAGGACACTCCATGTCCTGGCCA
>NW_011888865.1:4804341-4806892 GCF_000151845.1 Pteropus vampyrus
AGGTCCTTAATACCTTTTGAGTTAATTTTGGTGTGTGGTGATAGACAACAATCTAGTTTCATTCTTTTGCAGGTGGTTTTCCAGTTTTCCCAGCACCATCTATTGAAGAGGATTTCCTTTCTCTACTGTATGTTTTTGGCTTTTTTGTCAAAAATTATTTGCCTGTATAAATATGGGTTTACTTCTGAACTCTCGATTCTGTTCCACTGGTCAGTGTGTCTGTTTTGCTGCCTATACCGTGCCATATTGATTACTGTCGCTTCGTAGTATAATTTGAAGTTGGGCAGAGCGATGCTTCCTACCTCGTTCTTTTTTCTCAGGATGGCTTTGGCAGTTCGGGGTCTTTTGTGCTTCCATACAAATCTGATGATTTTACCTTCCATTTCTTTAAAAAATGCTGATGGGATTTTGATGGGGATTGCATTAAATCTGTATAATGCTTTAGGTAATAAGGTCATTTAAACTATGTTGATTCTTCTAATCCAAGAACACAGACTGTCTTTCAATTTCTTTGTATCTTCTTTGATTTCTTTTAATAGTCTTATAGTTTTCATTATATAGGTCCTTCACTTGTTTCATTAAATTTATTCCTAGGTATTTCATTATTTTTGTTGAAATAGCAAAAGGAATTATTTTTTCCACTTCTTTTTCTGACACTTCATTATTAGAGAATAGGAACGCTATGGGTTTTTAAACGTTGATTTGTATCCAGAGACTTTACTGTATTTGCTTATTGTTTGTTTCTAGTAGTGTTCTTGTGGAGTCTTTAGGGTTTTCTATGTAGAGAATCATGTCGTCCGCAAATAGTGACAGTTTGAGTTCTTCATTTCCTATATAGATGCCTTTTATATCTTTCTCTTGCCTGATTGCACTCGCTAGGACCTCCAATGTTATATTGAATAACAGTGGCGATAGTGGACAGCCTTGCCTTGTTCCTGATCTTAGAGGGAAGGGTTTTAGTTTTTCACCATTAAGTATAATGTTGGCTGAGGGCTTGTCATAGATGGCCTTTATTATGTTAAAGTACTTTCCTTCTATGCTGATTTTGTTAAGTGTTTTGATCATAAATGGATGTTGTATCTTGTCGAAGGCTTTTCTGCATCTATTGATATGATCATATGATTCTTATTTTTTGTTTATGTGGTGTATCACATTAACTATTTGCGTATGTTGAACCACCCTGTGCCTCTGGGATGAAGTCCACTTGATCGTGGTGTATAATCTTTTAAATATGTTTCTGTATTCTGTTTGCTAGTATCTTATTTAGGATTTTTTGCATCTGTGTTCATGAGAGATATCGGTCTGTAGTTTTCTTTTTGGTATCAGAGTAACATTGGCCTCATAAAATGAGTTGGGAAGTATTGCCTCTTCTTCAATTTTTTGGAAGAGTTTGAGGGGAATAGATATTAAATCTTTGAATGTTTGGTAGAATTCACTGGTAAAGCCATCTGGTCCTGGACTTTTTTGGTAGGTTTTTGATGATTGTTTCATTGTCCATACTGCTGATCGATCAATTTAGAGTTTCCAGTTCTTCTTGATTCAGTCTAGGAAAGTTGTACTTTTCTAAGTACTGGTCCATTTCTTCTAGATTATTAAATTTGGTGTTATATACTTTTTCATAGTATTCTTGTATGATCCATTGTATTTCTGCAGTGTCTGTCATAATTTCCCCTTTCATCCCTGATTTTATTTGTGTCCTCTTTTTTCTTTAGTGAGTCTAGCCAGGGGTTTGTCAATTTTATTAACCTTCTCAAAGAACCAGCTCTTTGTTGCATTAATGCAATGCTATTTCTAAAACCAGCTGATAATGGTAGTTTATGGCTTCATTCTACATTGCAAATAAGTCTATGAAAGTTTAAATGTGTTTCCATTATAGAAGTTTTACATGCTTATTCAAAAAGAAAATTAAAAAATCCAAGGTCTCAATCTCAAAAACACATCTAATAATTTCGAAGTACATAGTTATTTTCTTTATGTATATGTAATTTTATATTCTGCTTTACTGATGTATGATGAACATTTTTCCATGGCATTATATTATTTTATGTGTCTATATATGTATGTATATATATATATTTAGATCTAATTTTGAAATAAGGCACATTTATATTTTTCATAATCTTAAATATAGACTTTCATGGCAATTTTCTTACTAGACTATAATTCTCTGAGGGCAGGGACCATATTTTATTTGTTGTTTCCCCCTCTAAACAAATACTATAAATGCAGAAAATATGGAAGAGAATAGTCACTAGGCTGCTGTCTTTGGTGGCACTGCCAAAATCTGGTTGTAGGCAATGCAGATTTATCACACCAATTTCCAGCAGATGACAGGGAAGTGTCTTGGGGGGGTGGTATACCTTTTCCTAATGCCTACATATGTACCATGAAATTCCTTGCTATTCTTGGATTAGTTGTTCCAACTATTTAACTTCATATTTATTTACGCCTTTTTTTGTGTGTGTATTTATTTTCTATATCTAGAATCAACAAGCTGGGATCTGGAAGTGATTTTGAAGCTTATTTTCAGAGACTAGGAATTGCTTCAGGC
>NW_011888865.1:4806942-4809895 GCF_000151845.1 Pteropus vampyrus
TTATTTGTTGTTTCCCCCTCTAAACAAATACTATAAATGCAGAAAATATGGAAGAGAATAGTCACTAGGCTGCTGTCTTTGGTGGCACTGCCAAAGTCTGGTTGTAGGCAATGCAGATTTATCACACCGATTTCCAGCAGATGACAGGGAAGTGTCTTGGGGGGTGGTATACCTTTTCCTAATGCCTATATATGTACCATGAAATTCCTTGCTATTCTTGGATTAGTTGTCCCAACTATTTAACTTCATATTTATTTACGCCTTTTTGTGTGTGTGTATTTATTTTCTATATCTAGAATCAACAAGCTGGGATCTGGAAGTGATTTTGAAGCTTATTTTCAGAGACTAGGAATTGCTTCAGGCAGAGCCCGTTACACTAAGAATAGGGTAAGCCATTTTATTTTTTTGGATGCATAGTAACTCAACCACTATTCTTTTTGATAAGAATTGTCATTTAGTTGTTTGGCACAGGTACCAGATGAACATGTGGCCTGTGAAGAATTTCAGGAATAGAGAGACAGGCTGCATGTCCCTTTGTGGATGGACTAGTTAGTAATTTGGGTTATTTTGTGAATTTTCACTGCCAGCGTTATTCAATGAAGTGGTAGTTGACAGAGCAATGCCAGGGACTTAGCTGGTTATCAGTACCAAGTAGTTTACATCCTTTTCCTGAGGCAGGCTTTGTTGGAAAAATCTCATTCGTCATCTTGTAGGTTCTGATGTGCTTTTCCTGAGGAAGATGTACAGATAGAGAACATATTTTGGTTATGGGGAGTGCTAGGCTAAGATTTTTTTATTACTAGCTCCTTTTCACATTCCCACTACTGCCCGTCATCTGAGTCCAGAGCTCTTAAGTAGAAAATGAAACAAAGTTTTCTTTCTTTTTTAAAAAAATTTATTATTCAATTAGAGTTGAAGTTCAATATTATTTCTTCTTTTTTAACTTGATACTGTTTTCTGTTCTGCACCGACTGGTCTGCATGATTGCCACTCAAATACATTGAAGATATGCAAGTACTTGCATACGCCAACATATACTATGTTTGCTACAATATAAATTATGTCATAAACCAAACTGAACTCAGATTTGTTAGATTTTAATAATTTTCAAATCATAATTGCAAAATACCGTCTTGCTTTTATAGAATACATAGCCCTTGTAAATTTGACTATCCAGAATACAACTAAAGCAAGAACAGCTCCAGAGTAACCCAAAATAAATGCATAAATCTGTACACTAATACTCACTACACTTAGTACATAAAAGATGTGCTTCACCTCTTTCAAGGTCTCTTCATTTTTATGCTCTGCCATCATTCTTAACAAAGTTATCCAGTTTCTAAGACAATGCAGATTAAGAGCAGAATACTAGACAGGAGATTGATTGATACAGGGGTTCTTTTAGTGATATTAAAATCAATAAGAATGATAGCCTTATAGCAATGCAGAAGATAGGTCTGCCTTTCCTAACTTTGTTTTTCACCTAAGTCAAAAAATATTTAAGTAGAATACTACCATGTGATAATTTATGTTTCTATAATGGTAGCACTAAATTGTGTAATACAGGTTGAACGGTACTTGGAGATGCACTGTCTGAGTAGACAGGGAAGATGCTTAAGAATTTAATCCTTCATCTATATAGGTACTTAGCTGTTCAGAACCTTTCATTCTCAATCAACTGGTAGATAATTTTAAACTCTGCTGAAATACAATTGGAGTATAAACTTCTTAATTTTAATGATCAGAAAAATAAAATTCTCAAGCAGCAGTATTTTGAATGAAGATTACATGAATTATAAAATGAATAATGGTATAATCTTAAATCGCTGAACATTTGTGGTAGTGTTTTAATTAATTTTTTTTGCTTCATTGTGATTAACTTGGTGCCATATAGTTGCATTTTTCCCTGCAATCATTTTTATTAGGAAAAATATTGTAATTCAAATATTTAATGTTTGTACTTGGTCTCCCACTTTTTTTTTTTTTTTTTAGAAAACAGATAAGTACAGCAGTTACCCAGTATACCATACAATTTATGAGACATTTGAACTGGTAGAGAATTTTTATGACCCCACATTTAAAAAACAACTTTCTGTGGCTCAGTTACGAGGAGCACTGGTTTATGAGCTTGCAGACTCTCCAATCATTCCTTTCAACATTCAAGACTATGCAAAAGCTTTGAAAAACTATGCAACGAGTATTTACAATTTATCCAAGAAACATGACCAACAATTGAGAGACCATGGAGTATCATTTGGTAAGAAATGACTAAGTAGGTACTTTTGATGTTTGTAGGATGAATCCATTTTGCTAAGTTAGTGCTAGACATTGGTTTTCCCTATATTGCTGCCTTTAAAAATAATTTTACTGTTATAAGAACAATACTATAAAAATGTAACAATATTACACAAAATTTGGAGAGAAAACCAATTCTACTACATATATGTATTAAAATTGTTTATTATTGCATGTATCTTTTAATGTTTGTCTCATAGATTATTTTTTTACAAAATTTTTAAAGCTTTTCTTTGTATATCTGGCCATTTTGTGGTTGCTGTTCTATACTATATCTCCTACAGAACAGGGATGAAATTTAGTATAGTGTAGTAGCATTGAGCATTGGGTCTGGAAGCAAGTTTCCTGGTTCAGATCCTGGCTCTAATATTTTAATCACTATGTGACGTTGGGAAAGTTACTTAACCCCTCTATGTGTTAGTTTTCTTATGAGTTAAATGGTAAAAACATTTCTAAGATTGCTGTGGAGATTCATTTGGTTGACACATAGAAACAATGAGGACTAACAGTGCTCATAAATGTTACCTACTATTTTATTGTAACCATTTTCTTTTATTCTGAGAATATATTCTTAGTATATGCTACCAAAATTATCAAATATGTACTGTCTACTATGTACCAAGTACTGTGATATTTCCTGGGAGGTATAAGGATGTTT
>NW_011888865.1:4811790-4829021 GCF_000151845.1 Pteropus vampyrus
AGTGATGGGAAGCTTACTATCTCATGAGGAGGTCCACTCCATTTTAGTAAAGATCTACATAATAGAAAGTTTCATAAAGATCTATTACCCTGTAATTCCCCCCTCCCCCCATTCTTTTGTGCTCTGTAAAGTCAAACAGAGTAAGTCTAGATCTATTTCCATGTAACATTTTGGGTTTCTAAAAATGGCTGTTTCTCCTAAAGAAATATCCATTTTCTATATGACTTCTTTGTCGTTTCCTTTCAATATCTTACCTGCATGCTTTTGGATAGTCTCCAGTTTTTCAAGGTAACCTCTCAAACTGTGGTTTCTTGGTGGAAATTAGAAAGGTCCTAGCATTTAGAATCAGAAAATTTAGTTCATTTCTACATGTGTTACTTAGGGCAAGTCACTTTTAGGTGTTCATCTGAATTAAGATGCTGAAAACTATTTTACAAGGCTGTTTATCAAATAACATACATGAAAGTTCCATATGTTACCTTATGAATATTAGAGATTAGTATTTTTACCATTTCACTAATTGTAAATATAGGCTTTTAGAGCCCAGCTCTGCTACACACTGCAAAATATAACTTGGGCCAATTATTTAAGCCTCAGGTTCCCCAGCTGTAAATTGAGATTATAACTGCTCTGGTCCACAGGTTTGAAGATTTAAAGTAAGCAGATTTAGTTCAGAAGGATACACTCAGTAAATGGCTAATATGAACAAAAATGTTAATTGATACAAATAAGTCACCAATTAAGTTTACATATATTTTAATCCTCTTGTCTGTTATTAGTTTTATATATATTTATTAGCCAAAAAATCTCATGAAAATAAATTCACTCTATAGAAGCATATAGAAAAGGGACAGTGCCCCTTCAGTATTCTTATATATCCCACACCCAGTGTTAAAATTTGTGTGAAATTTTTGATGCATTTATGGGCACATGTACATATATTATGTATATATTCATGTATATTTACATAAATGAGACCTTATATCATTTTGCAACTTGATTTAAAATTATCAGAGATCTTTCCATGTCTATATATAGTTGATCCTTGAACATGAGTCCACTTATGCATCTTTTTCGATCCACTGTTGGTAGTTTGCAGAATAGCCAAGTGTATGCATTGATCTATGCCATTTCATACAGGGGACTTGAGCATCGTGGATTTGGGTACCGTAGGGGGCTCCTAGAACCAATCCCCTGCAGCTACCGAGGGTAGTTAAGTTTTTGAGGAGTCAAAGTTGTACATGGATTTCTGACTGCGTGGGGAGTAATGCCTTGAACCTTCCATGTTATTCTAGAGTCAGCTGTATAGTTTTAGTTGTTCTCATCTGCTGCATAGTGTTCCATGGTATGGCTCACATATACAGTTTTTAACTCCTGAGTTTTTAGGTTTCTACTATTATGAAAAGTGCTACCATAGGATGTCCCTGTATTTTACTTGAATGTTTAATATCTCTGTAATGAGTAGCTGAGGTTTCAAAGTCAAAGGGTAAACACATTTTAAATTTAACAATCAAACTGTCCTCTAAAAAGACTGCATTCTGTTTTAAAAATATATTTGGAGTTAACCAAATATTAAGACTATGTTCTGAAGCCAGGGGAGAGGCGGTTCAAGATTGTGACGTAGGAAGATCCTGAACTCAACCCCTCCCACAGACACATTGAATCCATAGCTACATATGGAACACTTTACTGTGAAAAAGACATGAAAACTAGTAAGCAACTCCACATGGGGCAAATGAGAAAAAGGCCACATTGAAGCAGGTAGGAGGTTGAGAGCCAATCTCACCATTAACCCCACCCCCAGTATAATGGCCCATAATCAGGAAGGAACTCACAAACCAGGAGCTTCTCCCTGAGAAGGAAAAGATTCATACCCCAAATCGGGTACCCTAACTATTAAGACCTGCACCTGAGAGATGAACTCTCAAAACATCTGGCTTTAAAATCAATAGGGCTCATATCCACGAGACTCAATGGACTGTAACAAACAGAAATGGCTCTTCAATGACTCGTTGGACTCACCACAGGGCCCAGTGCAGAAGTGGCCCCTGGAAAAGCACCCAGATTTTATGTGAATGAGATTCATTTGCTAATCTTTAACATTGGCCAGAGAGGCAGGCAACTACTGGGATACTCTGGGCCAAAGGCCACTTTTCATCTCTCCCTTTGCAGAGCACTAGGATTTCCTGGAAGGGAACTTTTATCTGCATCTGGTGCCCTGAGATTTCGACTGCTGCCCTGGAGAATACCTCTTGATGGTTTGGCTCCAGAGGCCAGGGGGGTTTGGGTTCCTTGGTCCCACAGGACTATAACAGAGTTCATTCTTGGCCTACCATCACCCCCAAGGTACTACAAACCCCCAGTATTTCTGAGAAAGCCTACGTGTGGTTGTCCAGGAACTCTGGCCTGAGATAAAAGTTCCCAGTCTGACACACTTCTAGAAGCCCAGAATTGGTCTCTGGGAATGGAGGCTGGTGGAAGCTATCTTTGTGCCCTCCTTCTGCCTTGCTCCAGCTTGATGACAGCTCCTAAGAAGGTTATACCCTTATCTGGCACCTCAATTTTTGCAGCTGCTGCCAGGGGAGACTTCTGCCTCACCTGGCTCTGGTGGCCAGCAGGGCTTACACTTGCACGTCCCACAGGTTCTTATAACCGATGTAAGATTGTGTACGAACTATACTTAACCAATGGAGAGAGTTCTTAAACAGCTACCACAGACAGCAGACCCAAGAGCTCAGTGAAAGAGGCATATAAGCTTTTCATCATAGTCATAGCCTGAGGGGCAGGTTTCCAATTAAACATGCATCTAAGGGCGAACTGTAAACCTTACCAGACATGTTGGAGGGCTGGCGCTGTCTTCATGCTTTCCCTCTCCTGTGCTCCAGCGTATTATTATCTCTTGGAGAGGGGCTCTTACACTTGTCTGATGCCTTGGTTTTTGAAGCTGCCTCCCACCCCATGCCCCAGTTAAGGAGAGAATCTTAAAAGCACCAAGAGGAAACAACTTGTTACATACAAGGGAACCCCCATGAGACTATGAGCAGATTTTTCAGAAGAAATTTTCCAGTCCAGAAGGTAGAAGCACAATATATTCAAAATGCTGGAGGGAAAACAAACCTTCTAACCAAGATACTCTACCCAGCAAGGTTATAATTCAGAACTGGAGAAATAGTTTCTCAGATAAGCAAAAAGCAAAGGAGTTCACCACTAAATTGGCCTTACAAGAAATGTTAAAGGGAGTTCTTAAAGCTGAAAAGGAAAAGGGCTAAATAGTAACAAAACATATAAATGTATAAATCTCACTGGTAAGGCAAATATATAGTAAAGATAGTAAATTAATCACTTATAAGACTAGTATTAGGTTAAAAGACAAAAGTAGTAAAAATAACTATATAATTAAGAGATACTCAAGATAAAAAATGGTAAAATGTGACATCAAAAAACAAAAAACCTGTGAGGGTGGGAGAGTAAATGCTTTCAAATTTAAGTTGTTTGCCACTTAAAATACACTTTTAGAGGTGTAAATATTCATGTGTAAGCCTCATGGTAACTACAAAGCAAAAATCTATAGTAGACACACAAATGATAAGAGAGAAATCTAAGCATACCACTAAATAAAGTCATCAAACCACAAAAAAGAAACAGGAACAGGGAAAGGAACAAAAAAGAGAAAGGAACAGGGAAACTATAAAACAGTGGTCAAATAATTAGCAAAATGGCAACTGAGTACATACCATCAATTACTTTAAATGTAAATGGACTAAAATTTTCAAATTGCTGAAAGGATGAAAAAACAAGACCCATGTATACAGTGCCTATGAGAGACTCACTTCAGATGTAAGGACACAGAGACTAAAAGTGAGGGGATAGAAAAAGACATGCCATATAAGTGTAAACTGAAAGAAAATGGAGTAGCTGTACTTATCAGATAAAACAGGGTTTAAGCCAAAAATAAGACACAAAGATGGTCATTATGTAATAAGAGTCACTAACTATATTAAGAAGATATAATGATAAATATACGTGCACTCAACATAGCACCTAAATATATAAAGCAAGTATTAACAGATCTAAGAGAAATAGACAGCGTTACAATAGTATGGGACTCAGAGACCACACTTAGAGAAATGGATAGAGCACCTAAACAGAAAATCAGCAGGAAACATCAGCCTTAAATGACACTTTAGACCAAATGGACCTAAAAGATACATAAAGAACATTCTATCCAAAAGCAACAGAAAACATTTTTCTCAAGTGCACATAAGACATTCTCAAGGAAAGATTGTATATTAGGCCACAAAACAAATTTAACACTTTTAAGAAGACTGAAATCATATCAAATCTCTTGACCACAATGGTATGGAACTAGAAATCAATTACAAAACTGGAAAATTCACAAATACGGAGATTAGAAAACATGCTACTTATTTAATTTAGCATACCTTTTAGATTCATCCATGTTGTTGCCAATGGCAAGATTTCATTGTTTTATTGTATAATAGTCCACTGTGTGGGTATATACATCTTCCTTATACATTTATCTATTGATGGACACCTAGGTTGTTTCCATAGCTTGGCTACTGTAAATAATGCTACAATGCATATATCTTTTCCAATTAGTGTTTTCATTTTCCTTGGATAAATACCTAGAAGTGGAATTGCTGGATTGTATGGTGTATCTATTTTTAGTTTTTTGAGGAATCTTCATACTGTTTTCTAAAGTGACTACTCCAGTTTATAGCCTAACCAACAGTGCGCACAAGGGTTCTCTTTTTCCCACATCCTTGCCAGCATCTGTTATCTCTTGTCTTTTTGATGATGGCCATTCTAACAGGCCTGAGGTGATATCTCATTGTGATATTGATTTGCATTTCCCCGATGATTAGTGATGTTGAGCATCTTTTCATATGTCTGTTGGTCATATCTGTTATGTCTTCTTTGGAGAAATGTCTTTTTTATGCTAAGTGAAATATGTAAAGGCAGAGAAAAAGACAAATACTGTATGGGTTCACTTCTAAGTGGAATCTAAAAACAAAACAAAAACATACTCAGAAACAGACCATAAGAATGATTACCAGAAGGGAGGGGTGGGAGGATGGGTGAAATGGGGACAGGAATATGGTCAATAATGTAGTAATAAGTTTGCACAGTCACAGATGATTACTAGAATTAGTGATCGTATTGTAAGGTATAAAAATGTCAAAGCACTATATTGTACACCTGAAACTAACATAACTGATATAAGATTGTATACCAACTATACTTAAATAAAAAAATTAAAAAGTAAATAAATATACCACGGGGGAAAATATTTAAAAAAAACATGCTACTGAACAACTGATGGGTCACTGAAGAATTTAAAAGATGAATAAAAAATATTTTGAGATAAATGAAAATAGAAATATAACATGCCAAAATTTATGGGCTGCAGCAAAAGTAGTTCTAAGGGGGAAGTTCAAACTGATAAACGCCCACCTCAAGAAAGAAGAAAAATCTCAACATTATACCACAAGGAACTAGAAAAAAAAATAACAATCAGAACCCAGAGTTATAGAAGGAAACAACAAAGATCAGAGCAGAAACAGAAACTAAAAAAACAGAAAAGATCGATGAAATTAAGATCTTATTCATTTAAACAAGATAAAAAATACACAGACCTTTAGTTACATCCAATAGGAAAAAGAGAGGGCTCAATTAAAATCAGAAATGAAAGAAGAGACATTACAGCTGAGACCACAGAAACACAAAGAATCCCAAACTGGACAACCTAAAATAATATAAATTCCTTGAAACATACAAGCTTTCATCACTGAATGAGTAAAAAATGTGACTATACAGATTACCAGTGAGAATGAAAAAGTAATCAAAGTCCACCCAAAAAACAAAAGTCTAGGACCAGACAGCTTCAGTGGTAAATTCTACTAAACATTTAAAGGATTAATACCAATCTTCTCAAACTCTTCCAAAAACAGAAGATGAGTTCCAAACTCATGAGTTCAGCATTACCCTGGTACCCAAACCAGACAAGAACACAAGAAAACAAAATTACAAGCCAATATCCCTGAGCATAGGTGCAAAAATCTACATCAAAATATTAGCAAATCTATTGAGAAAATGCAGAGATGAATATAGCCTATTGTGCAACCATGGTTTCACTTTTCAAGATATCCGAAGCATTTCATTTCTTTCCTGTTTTATTGATATGTAGCTCTGTAAACCTACTTTTGTTGTTTTGATTAATTTTATGAATAAGAATTGGAAATGTTTTCTAAAAAAATATATTAGCAAATCAAATTCAACGATACATTAAAATGATTATCCATCATGGTCAAATGGGATTTATTCCAAGGATGCAAGATGGTTTAACATATGCAAATCAAAATGATGCACATTAACAAGATGAAGGATAAAAAATCATATCATCTCAATAGAGGCAGAAAAAACATTTGATAAAATTCAACATCCATTTATGATAAAAACTCTCAACAAATTGGCAATCGAGAGAACACATGCCAACAAAATAAAGACGATATCTGATAAGCTCATCACTAACATCCCACTCATTGGTGAAATGCTGAAAGCTTTTCCTCTAAGATCAAGAACAAGAAGAATGCCATTCTTGCCACTTTTATTCAACATAGTATTGGATGTCCTAGCCAGACCAATTAGGCAAGAAAAAGAAATAAAAGGCATCCAAATTGGAAAAGAAGAAGTAAAATTGTCACTAATTGTGGATGAAATGATTTTTATATATAGAAAACTCTAAAGACTCTACCAAAAACTGTTAGAATAAAATTCAGTAACATTGCAGGGTCAAAAAAAAAAAAAAAAAATCAATATACAAAAACTATTGTGGTTCCTATACACTAACAACGAACTGTCAAAAAGAGGAATGAAGAAAACAATCTCATTTATAATTGCAACAGAATAAAACATGAGAAATAAATTTAACAAAGGAAGTGAAAGACCTGTATGTTGAAAATTACAAAACATTATTCAAAGAAATTGAAGACGACACAAAGAAATGGAAAGATAGTCCATGCTCACAGATTGGAAGAATGAACACTGTTAAAATGTCCATATTACCTAAAGCAATCTACATAATCAATGCAACCTTTATCAAAATCCCAATAACAAAAAAATGCTCACCTTGTATGGAACCACAAAAGAACGTGAATAGCCAAAACCATCCTGAGAAAAAGAACAAAGCCAGAAGTATCACATTCCCTCATTTCAAACTATACTACAAAGCCAGAGTAATCAAAACAGTATGCCACTGTCAGAAAAACAGACACATAAACCAATGGAACAGAATTTAGAGTTCAGATATAAACTCACACATGGATAACTAATTTACAAAAAAGTAACCACGGGAAGTCTCTTCAATAATTGGCATTGGGAAAACTGGACAGCCACATGTAAAAGAATGAAACTAGAACGCTATCTTATACCATACAGATAAATTAACTCAAAATGAATTAAAGACTCAAATATAAGACCTGAAAACAAAATACACAGAAAAAACATAGGTACTAAACTTCAGTATTACCAAACTTTTTGTAAATTTGATTCCAACAAGGGAAACAAAACTAAACAAATGGGACTACATAAAACTAAAAAGCTTCTGCACAGCAAAGGAAACCATCAACAAAACAAAAAGGCAGGCAACCAAATGGGAGAAGATATTTCCTAATGATACTTAGAGGGTAAATCTAAAATATATAAAGAACTCATACAACAATAAAACCTGATTAAAAATGGGCAAAGGATCTAAAGAGACATTTTTCCTAAGAAGACTTACAAATGGCCAACAGGTCCATAAGATGTTTGACCTCATTAGTTATTAGGGAAATGAAAATCAAAACCATATTGAGATGCTACCTGTCACTTGTTAGAATGGCTTATTTCCAAAAGACAAGGAATAAACAAATGTTAGGATTTGGAAATAAACGGAACATTGCTGGTGGACTTGTGAATTGGTGAAGCCACTATGGAACAGAGAGAGAATAAAGGTTTCTCAAAAAATTAAAAATGGAACTACCACATGACCCAGCAATTCCACTTCTGGGTATTTATCTGAAGTAAATGAAAACACCAATTCAAAAAGATATATGTACCCCTATGTGAACTGCAGCATTATTTACAATAGACAAGATATGGAAACAACCTGTGTCTATCAATGGATGAATGGATAAACAAAATGTGATATTTATTTGTATGTTTACATGTATGAAAGTAGGTAAAGATATAAATACACATAATGGGATATTGTTGAGCTATAAAAAAGAAAGAAATCTTGTCAATCTTGGATGGACACATAGGGCCTTATGCTGAACAAAAGAAGTCAAAGCCACTACCATAAAAAAATCACTTACACATGGGATTAAACAAAAAACCAAGTTCAAGATATAGAGACTGGTGGTTGCCAAAGGCTTTGCGGGGACAGGGTTGCCAATGGGTAAAAGTGGTCAAAAGTTACAAACTCCGAGTTATAAAATAAGTCATGGGGATGTAATGTACAGCGTGGTGACTGTAGATAAAATTGTATTGCATATTTGAAAGTTGCTAAGAGAAAAATCTTAAAAGTTATCACAAGGAAAAAAACTTTTAACTATGTATAGTGACAGATGTAAACTAGACATATCATTTGGAAATATATACAAGTACTGAATCATTATGTTGTATACCTAAAACTGACATTGTTATATTTCAATTATACCTCAATAAAAAATAATTTTAAAACATTTCATAATGTTTCAGTCTGCAGTGGTATGGAATTTTTTTCCTGATTATAAAGATTAATTAATTAAATACATATGTATTACAAACTCAATTTTCTCAATAACTCCCTAGAGAAATGTAGCTATAATACTAATCCCAGCTACTGAGAATTTTTCATTTCTTTAAATAATAATTTCAAAAATTTCCCTCTCATCTGGCAATGTAGATCAGGTTAAAAACAAACTTGTACATTTTTTTTAAAATGTGAGATCAAAAATTTTTGGTACTTGTACTGTGTCAATGCCATTTTCAAGTTCTGTTACTTCATGAACTTCAAGAAAAAGAGATGACCAAATTTATAGTTAAATAAAATTTTTCTACCATTTAGACTTGATAAATATTGGATTTAAAAAATCAGTAACCCAATGTGTACACATATATGTATTATATAGGTATATATACATTATATATGTATGTATTATGAAATCATAGTGTTGAGATTCATAATGAATGAATCAGGAAAAATTGCACATAGTTTAAAATGTTTTACTGTGGAATATATTTAAAACATTCACCTTAAAATTCAGAAGTATAAATATAGAGTGAAAAGCATGCTGGAAATTAATTTCTGCAAACTTAAATGAGTTGTGGCTAATACACTGAAATTATTACAACAATCTATTTCTTTCACTATCCTTCACTGAGCACATTTTACACATTCTAATACTACTCGTCATTTTTTTCTCTAAGGAAATTTCCATAAATTGCTTTTTGTAGACAAAATAATAGTGTCATCCAAAGACATCTATTTCATAATATCCAGAACCTCTGAATATGTTAAGTAACATGGCAAAGAGGAATTAAGGTAGCAAATGGAATTCAAGCTGATAATCAGGTGACCTTATGATAGGAAACATTTCCTGGATTAGAGGGGTAGGCCCAATCATGTAATCATAAGGTCCCTTTAAAAGTGCAAGAAAGAGAACAGAAAGTTAGAATGATGCCATATGAACTCACTTTGACCTGCTCTTGCCAATTTTGTAGACAGAAAAATGAGGCAGGCCTACGGAAGCTAGAAATCAAGGAAATGGATTCTCCCCTAAAACCTGCACAAATGTATATGATCCTGCTCATACCTTGATTTTAGCACATTGAGAGTCATGTTAGACTTCTCACAGAACTGCAAGGTTAATAAAATTGTGTTGTTTTAAACCCCTTAGTTTGTGGTAAACTGTTACAAAACAGAAAATACACTTTGTAAAGAGTATTAAATAAAAATTACTTTTCTTGTAAACATCAAATGAAATAAGGTATGCATAAGTGTTTAAAAGCTGCAAAACATTTGATTATGAAAATATGAAAACATTTTCATTATGTGCTGAGGGAAAAGTCGAAAGAAAAAGAGTATTATTGTCTACATGCAGAATGTAGTCTACGGTCTGCTATAGTTCTTGATGCCTCTTGAAAATGTTCATTGTGGAGAGTGATACATTTTCATGATACACTTGAGAACTGGACTAGAGTTTGAATTGTTATGGGGCCAGAACAGTTTTTGGGGTTTGCCATTCATGAAAGGGTATTTGAATTGGTTAAACCTTGTCCGTTGTCAGATTCTTTTAGCTAACTTCTTGCTTTTTTAAGTATAGTGGGTATACATTATTATTAGTTTCAGGTGCACAATATAGTGATTCAACATTTATACACCTTACACATGATCACCACACTAAGTCCAGTAATCTTCTGTCGCCATGCAAACTTACACAATATTATTGACTTATTCCCTTTCACCATTTTCCTCATCTCCCCCACCCTGCTTGCTCCCTTCTGGTCACCACCAGTTTGATCTGTTTGAGTCTGTTTTTATTTTTTTTAGATTCTACATATAAGTGAAACCATACAGTATGTCTTTCTCTGTCTGACTTATTTCACTTATCAGAGTACCCTCTAGGTCTATCCATGTTGTCACGAATGGCAAGATTTTCTGCTTTTATCTGAGAAAATTATAGAAAGGATTTAGCCTTAGAATAGCTAATATTTACTGAGCATTTACTAAATGTCAACTTATACTGAGTGGTTTCCATCCATTATTTGATTCTCACAACAATCCTTTGAGAAATATTACTCCCACTTAAATATTATTTAACACGGGGTGTTAAATAACCTGTGTGTGTGTCTGGGAGGGGGGGTACATGATAAATATGATAGTACTCTGATTTTAAAACACAGGCATTCTGACTCTAAAACCCACTTAGCCACTACTCTAGGCAGAGCCTATTTACAGTTCTTTTACACACATGGGGCAAGTTGAGAAGTTAAGTAATTTGACAAAGACCACAGAGGTATGCCAGGTCAATGATTCCAACGTTTTACTCCTGTATCAATAATTTTTTATTATACTCCCCCTCTACAATTCTCCAGAACAGGGCAAGTATACCAAGGAATACCTATTACCTATATCTTTAATATCTCAACTCATATATAGGTCACAATATCAATGCTTATATAATTGTTTTAGTAAGATCCACTTGAGGCCGTATTAAGATTTAAAAGCCAAGAGTGATAAATCTTGATGTACTTTGGGAAATCTAAGTGATCAGCATTATAAATTTCTCTTTGATCATTAATACTGATTTAGTTTCTCTGTCTCTTGTATCTTGAAGAAGCTGTAAGATTTGAGCATTAGACCTAATTCCAGATAAGATTGTTTAACAAAGTATGTCCCCTTCTGGAGTACAGTATTGGAGAAAGAATAGCTTGATTTCTTGAGGTATTTAGGTGAAGTTGGAAATCTATCTCAAAACCTTCCTTCTATTATCAGAAATTAACTCTCTTTCTGGGCAACCCATATATAACTGTTTCACCTTTACAGAATGGGCTTCATTATCCTTATCACTTACAATATTGTGTGAATACAAACTTCTTTAACTACTGCTTTTTAATGCCTGAAGAGTACTGAGAACAACTGTCATTCTTGAATCTCTAACAGCAGCAATACAAAGAAAAATAATTTTTTCCAATTTCCACTCTCCCTCTCATTAACTATAACCATAAAGCATACATTTTATCACTGTTGATGTCCAGGCAGTTAGACAACTAATGCACACAACTTACAAGAAACTAGTTCCATTCCAACTGAATGTGTTGGCAACATAGGATTCGTGAGACCCTTCTTAAACAAATGAATATAGTAAGCTCCTTTCTTTGCTTAAAATTATACCGTTACATAAGTATCTCAAATCAATTATATATGTCTTCATTTTAGAGTAACAAAAGTGAATGCCTGGAGAAAGAATACCTAATATAACATGTGGTCTAACAAAAGGAAATTAGTATAGAGAAAATGCATACAAAACAAATGTATATTCTTTAGCTCAACTTGCCTTCTTTTATGTTTTTTTTTCCTAATAGGCACATCATCTTTGCTCCAAGTAGGCACAACAAATATGCTGGAGAGTCATTTCCAGGGATCTATGATGCTATGTTTGATATTGAAAATAAAGCAGACCCACATTCAGCCTGGAAAGAAGTAAAGAAACACATTTCTATTGCAGCCTTTACAATTCAAGCAGCAGCAGGGACCCTGAAAGAAGTGGTACAGTAAGATCTCAGCCAAGTGGCTAGTCAATAAAAGTGTTACTGAAAGTCCGAGGATAAAATCCATTTTTTCTTTTATGTTTGATTTTAGACTTCCACCTTGTTCATGTGCAGAGGTTTTTGGTTCTTTAAAAATTCGTAACTTCATCACCAAAGAGTTAATCTAACAAAACAAAACAAAACAAAACAAAACAAAACAAAACAAAACTCCAGTCATGTGGCAGAGGCGAAGAAATTGAAAATTCTCTAAAATAAAATCCATCAATGAACTTGAACTCTCAGACATTGCTGGTAGAAATGTAAAATGGTATAACCACTTTAGAAAAGTTTAGCAGTTATAAAGTTAAACATATACTTACTTTGACTCCAAAATTACATCTCTAGGTATTTCCTAAAGAGAAGCGAAATGGGATCACAAAAAGACTCTTACATACATGTTCCTAGCACCTTAAAGTGGATGACTTCAACGGATAAATGAATGAATTATGGTATATCCACAATGGAATATTATTCAGCAATAAAAATAAGCCAATACATGTAATATTATTAGCAGATATTGCTGAGGGAAAGAAACCAGACACAAAAGAATATCTAACATATATAGATATATGAAGAGGCAAAACTAATCTATGGCGTTAGAAATCAATTAGATTACTGATTGCCTGGGGCAGAGGGGAGACTGGTTGCAAAGTAAGGGGCAGAGGGGAGACTGGTTGCAAAGAGGCATAAGGAAACTTTCTGAGATAATGGGAGTTTTCTGTATCTTGGTATAAGTGATGGTTATACAGCTGTATACACTTGTCAAACCTCATCAAAGTGTAAACTTAAAATGGGTGAAAGTTAAGCCTCAATAAATTTGATTACACCACCTCCCCCCTCAAAAAAAGAAAAAGAAAAAAAAGTCTGGTAATGAATTGGTATAGCACACCTTCTCTTATAAAAAAATCACCATGGAGTGCAAATTGTAAGGAAAAAGTGAATAATATAAATACTTTTAAAAACTTTACCTCTAATGAATAATGTATAAGTCTGATAGGTGAAGAAAATAGTTGTCACAAATCTTTATACTCTAATCAAGAAGATATAACAATCGTAAATATATATGCACTCAACGTTGGAGCACCAAAATAGATTAAGCAAACACTAACACCTAAGGGAGAAAAACAGTATAATAATAGTAGGAGTTTTTCAATACCCCACTGTCAGCCATTGATAGATCATCCACACAGAAAATCAATAAAGAAACATTGGAATTGAACCATACTTCTAGAACAAATGGACTGAAAAGACATCTCTGGAATATTTGTCCAACAGCAGAATACATATTCTTAAGTGCACTGGAACATTTCCAAGATAGATTATATGACAAGGCATAAATCTCAGCAAATTTAAGACTGAAATAATACCAACTATCTTTTCTTACCACAATGGTAAGAAAATAGAAATCAATAAGAAGAATGCTAGAAAATCTACAAATATGTAAAACTAAACAATACACTTCTGAACAACCAATGAATCAAAGAAAAAAAATCAAAGAGAAAAGAATAATAAATGGAAATACAACATAACAAATATGGGATTCGGCAAAAGCAGTTCTGAAAGTTTATAGTGATAATTGCATATTAAGAAATTAATTTCAACCTACGTTTATATCTCAAAGAACCAGAAATAAGAAATTAACTAAAGTAAGCAGAAGGAAGGAAACAATAAAGATCAGAGTGGAAATGAATGCAACGGAGACCAGAAAAAAAGAAGATCAACAAATTGAAAGCTGATTCTTTGAAAAGATTGACAAACCTTAAGCAAGACTGAGAAAAAAAAAGAGAAGACAAAAATTATACTCAAAATTAGAAATGAAAAAGACATAACAATCTATAGAAATACACAGGACTATAAGAAACTATTATGAAAAATTACATGCCAGCAAATTAGATAACATAAAAGAAATGAATAAATTTCTAGAAACCTACTAAGACTGAATCAGAAATAGGAAATTTGAACAGACTAGAAATGAGCAGAGACTGAATCAGTCATCAAAAGCCTCCTAACACAGAAAATCCCAGGAACAATGGCTTTACTGGTGAAGTCTATCATACACTCAAAGAAGTGTTAACATCAATCCTTATCAAACTCTTCCAAAAAGCTGAGGGAGAAATACTTCCAAACTCATTCTATGAGGCCAGCACTGCTCTGATACCAAAGCCAGATAAGGACACCACAAGAAAAATATAGATCAATATCCCTGATGAATACAGATACAAAAATTCTCAACAAAATATTAGCAAACTGAATTCAAAACACACAAAAAAGATTATACACCATGACCAAGTGGGATTTATTCCAGAAATGCAAAGATGGTTAGATATATGAAAATAAATGTAACATATATTAATAAAATGAAAGATAAAAATCACAGATGCAAAAAAAGCATGTGACAAAATACAATATCCTTTCATGATTTAAACCCTCAGGAGACTGCGCATAGAAGAAACATACCTTAACCTAATAAAGGAAATAAATGACAAACCCACAGCTAACATAATAGTTAATGGAGAAAAACTGAAAGCTTTTTCTCTTCAGAAGATCAGGAACAGGACAAGGACGCCCATTCCCACTACCCTTAGTCGATATAAAACTGGAAGCACTAACTAGAGCAATTCAACAAGACAATGAAATAACAGGCATCCTTCACAATGAAGATGGAATCTCACCCCTCAAAAAGGATGTTCAAATAGGGAAGGAAGAGGTAAACCTGTCACTATTTGCAGATGCTAATATTCTGTACCTAGAAAATCCTAAAGACTCAACAACAACAACAACAACAAAAACTTGAAAATAATCAATGATTTCAGTAAAGTTACAGGATACAAAGTTAACATACAGAAATCAGTTACATTTTATATACTAAGGATGAAACAGCTTAAAAAGAAAACGATCCCATTCACAATAGCAAAAAAATGATAAAATTCTTAGGAATAGATTTAACCAAGGAAGTGAAAGATCTAACAAAAACTACAAGACTGCTGAAAGAAATCAAAGACTACACAAATAAACTGAATGACATCCCATGTTTATGGACTGGAAGATTAGTTATAATGTCCTTCTTACTCAAAGTCATCTATAGAGTTGACACAATCTCTATCAAAATACCAATGGCATTCTTCAGCAAAATAGAAAAAACAATCCTGAAATCTGCATGGAATCTCGAAAGACCCCCAAACAGCCAAAGCAATCCTGGAGAGAAAGAACAAAACTAGAAGTATCACATATCCTGATTTCAGCCTATATTACAAAGCTACTGTAATAAAAATGGCATAGTATTGGCATTAAAATTGACATTGATGAATGGAATAAAACAGTGCACCCAGAACTGATCCCTGCTTATCCAGTCAACTAGTATTTGACAAGGGAGCCAAGAGCAACCAATGGGGGATAGACAGTCTTCTTTAACAAGGCAATGAAGAAACTGCACACCTATCTTCCACCGCGCACAAAAATTAACTATCTTCCACCGCGCACAAAAATTAACTTGAAATGGATCAAAGACTTAAACATAAGACCTGATACTATAAAACTTCAGAAGAAAACAGCTTCTCAACAGCCATATGGAACACCAATCCCCATGTTGGAGGTTCCTAAAAAATTTAAAAATAACCATTTCTAGGTATTTGAGGAAAATGAAAACACTATAGAAAAGATATATGCATCTGTGTTCACTGCTGCATTATTTATAATAGCTGAGACATAGAAACAACCTGTCTATCCATAGATGAATTCTAAAGAAAATGTGGTACATGTATACTGGGAGAAATGAGAACATTCTGCCATTTGTGACAACATGGATGCACCTTGAGTATATTATGCTAAGTGAGATAAGTCAAAGACAAGTACTGTATGGAATCACTTATATGTGGAATTTTAAAAAGCCAAACTTGCAGAACAAAGAATAAAAATGGTGGTTACCAATGGATGGGGGTTGGGAGAACAAGACAGATGTTGTTTAAGGGTACAAATTTACAATGAATAGTAAATAAGCCTTAGAAATACAATGCACAGTATAGTGAATATATACAAAAATACACTATTATTAAGTATTGTAATTATCAAACTTGCTAAGAGACTAGAACTTAATTATCCCAGCTACCAAAAAAGGATAATTATGTAATAAAGGTGCTAATTATCACAATGGCAATGACATTAAAATATATAAATGTATCAAATTAACATGTACATGGCTAAATTTATACAATGTTGTATGTCAAATATATTTTTAGAAGACAATCTAGGTGCTAGCTCTATCTTAGAGTTCCTAGCACCCAGCACGGCACTGCTTTAAGTGCTCATTAAGCTTCAAACATACACAAATGCACAGAGAACATAAACTCTCCATGTACCCATAACCTAGTTCAAAGAATCATCCCTCAAAAAACAAACAACAAAAAAACTTTTCCCCCTAAGCATTTGAGAAGAGTTGAATTAAACTGTTAATCGTTATTCTCCTTTCATGTGATTCCTTGGTCTGTGTCCTGAGAGATTATTTCTCATAAGGATACTTGGGAAATAGCAAAGAAATTATTTTGCTAGTTAGTGCATTACCTGTTACTGACTTTAATTTAAATAAGCCATAAATCCTTATTATAATGCAATAATTTAGTCATTTAAAGAATCTAAGCTTAATAAGTTGTTTAATATAAATGAAAACTAGTAAAAAGCATTTTATATATTTTAAACATTTAAAAAATTTGTTAGAGAAAATTTGACAATGCCAGTATATGTGACAAAGATGTTTACTGCAGCATTTTTTATCATAGTAAAAAAGTAACAAACTAAATATTCATCAATGGAGAATTAACCAACAGTATAATAACAATCATAAAATTGATAAAAACATTTTTCATTCTTATGGTACATTCTCC
>NW_011888865.1:4830326-4836192 GCF_000151845.1 Pteropus vampyrus
CAGCCAAAGCAATCCTGGAGAGAAAGAACAAAACTAGAAGTATCACATATCCTGATTTCAGCCTATATTACAAAGCTACTGTAATAAAAATGGCATAGTATTGGCATTAAAATTGACATTGATGAATGGAATAAAACAGTGCACCCAGAACTGATCCCTGCTTATCCAGTCAACTAGTATTTGACAAGGGAGCCAAGAGCAACCAATGGGGGATAGACAGTCTTCTTTAACAAGGCAATGAAGAAACTGCACACCTATCTTCCACCGCGCACAAAAATTAACTATCTTCCACCGCGCACAAAAATTAACTTGAAATGGATCAAAGACTTAAACATAAGACCTGATACTATAAAACTTCAGAAGAAAACAGCTTCTCAACAGCCATATGGAACACCAATCCCCATGTTGGAGGTTCCTAAAAAATTTAAAAATAACCATTTCTAGGTATTTGAGGAAAATGAAAACACTATAGAAAAGATATATGCATCTGTGTTCACTGCTGCATTATTTATAATAGCTGAGACATAGAAACAACCTGTCTATCCATAGATGAATTCTAAAGAAAATGTGGTACATGTATACTGGGAGAAATGAGAACATTCTGCCATTTGTGACAACATGGATGCACCTTGAGTATATTATGCTAAGTGAGATAAGTCAAAGACAAGTACTGTATGGAATCACTTATATGTGGAATTTTAAAAAGCCAAACTTGCAGAACAAAGAATAAAAATGGTGGTTACCAATGGATGGGGGTTGGGAGAACAAGACAGATGTTGTTTAAGGGTACAAATTTACAATGAATAGTAAATAAGCCTTAGAAATACAATGCACAGTATAGTGAATATATACAAAAATACACTATTATTAAGTATTGTAATTATCAAACTTGCTAAGAGACTAGAACTTAATTATCCCAGCTACCAAAAAAGGATAATTATGTAATAAAGGTGCTAATTATCACAATGGCAATGACATTAAAATATATAAATGTATCAAATTAACATGTACATGGCTAAATTTATACAATGTTGTATGTCAAATATATTTTTAGAAGACAATCTAGGTGCTAGCTCTATCTTAGAGTTCCTAGCACCCAGCACGGCACTGCTTTAAGTGCTCATTAAGCTTCAAACATACACAAATGCACAGAGAACATAAACTCTCCATGTACCCATAACCTAGTTCAAAGAATCATCCCTCAAAAAACAAACAACAAAAAAACTTTTCCCCCTAAGCATTTGAGAAGAGTTGAATTAAACTGTTAATCGTTATTCTCCTTTCATGTGATTCCTTGGTCTGTGTCCTGAGAGATTATTTCTCATAAGGATACTTGGGAAATAGCAAAGAAATTATTTTGCTAGTTAGTGCATTACCTGTTACTGACTTTAATTTAAATAAGCCATAAATCCTTATTATAATGCAATAATTTAGTCATTTAAAGAATCTAAGCTTAATAAGTTGTTTAATATAAATGAAAACTAGTAAAAAGCATTTTATATATTTTAAACATTTAAAAAATTTGTTAGAGAAAATTTGACAATGCCAGTATATGTGACAAAGATGTTTACTGCAGCATTTTTTATCATAGTAAAAAAGTAACAAACTAAATATTCATCAATGGAGAATTAACCAACAGTATAATAACAATCATAAAATTGATAAAAACATTTTTCATTCTTATGGTACATTCTCCATGAGTTGGAAAAACATGGTGATAAAACTGAATGTATACACAAAATGTCAACAGTGCTTATATTGGTGGACTTTTAGATGATTTTTACTCTGTATTTTTCTGTATTGCTTGAATTTCTTACATCAGAATATATTCCTTTTATATAAAACTACAATATGGCTCTATTTTGGAACAGAAAAAAGTACATAAATTTCTGGGATGTAATAAAGTTAACAAATAAAATCTTTTTGTATCTTTGTAATTTATTAGTTTTTCTATTTGTGGGATATAAATAAGACTCTTTTACATATGCATACATAGGCTATTTTAATATTTAGCTTAGAATTTCGAAAATATCAACTGACTCTCAAACTTTCAAGTTTATACATGCAGATGAGAAAAAAGACAACCAATTATCCTACGACTCTTACGTATAGAAATAACTTAACTTTAGTGAGTCTTTTGGTCTTTTTTTCCTCTATCTTTATAATAAACTATATTTGACTTCTTCCAATCTCCAATACTAGTATTCTAAATTCAGGCCAAAAGTATCTTTCACTAAAATGAAGCAAAATCTCCTTTCACATTTCCCACTGCCTTTCCCATATTGTTTCACAATTATACTACCTTCAGCAAGAATGATTTTGCTAAATTTATCATGCTATGCTCTACTTAAAAACCCTTTAATAGGGACTTCCATTCCCAGGGATGATAGAGTAGGTATTGGCAGGCAATCACTCCAGCTGCAAGTAGAGAAAAAAATGAATGTAAGATATTTTTAAAGATATAAAAAAGCTGTGGAAGCAATGATAACTAGAGGTACTAAAACCCTTAAAGTCCTTCCTAAATAGCAGATAGCACCAACTCTATACATCACTGGGGGCATTTCAGTTCTAGGCATGGGCTAGATTAGATTTGGCATGGACTGAGGCATATTACAGGGGGTGAAATCAGCATAGATTCTGATGGCTGTATTAACTATCATGATGTACTGGAAATCTAGAGGAGCCTGAAATCAAGGCTGAGATTTTTTGTTTGCTTAAGGGCTAAAGACAGACAGATTAGGGGCTGGGCAAAATTTTCTTAAGAGGAAATCGCCATCTCTCAATTCCAGGTCTTTTCACATCCTAGTCTTTTCTCCATGGAATCCCTTTCCTATTCATCTGGTTAACTCCCACCCTTTTTTTTTCCCCCCCAAGACTCTGGTATCTATCCCTCCAAAAATCCATCTATACCAAATATGCTTCCACAGTAATTCTTTACAAGTTTATCTATAGCAGTTTTTATTTAATGACCTCTTTTCCTCTGCTCCTTAGAAGCAGAGGCCTGTGTGTTTGGTCAATTATTCCCGGCACACAGGAAGTGCCTAAAGTGTTGTTGAATAAAATGAAATAATTAAGTAGAGGGAATGCTACACTACTGAAGATGCTCACAAATATTTATTAAAAAGATTAATAAAATCAGTAATTTCATACCTACCAACTCAGAAAAATTCCTTTGAGAGAAAAAACTATTAATAAACCTAAAGCTCAGCTAGCCTCAAGATTAGCTGGCAAAGTCTAATAACACGTAAGTACATCACCCATGTACGCTAGAGATCTCTTTGGAAGAAGTGTCCTGTAATTTATAAAATAAATTTTAAAAATCTTTATAATTTGTTGGGGCATCTTCCCTAACTTTTCACAATTAACTTATCTAGGTTTACATGACTGAAGAGTGAATTTGTTTGCCTAATACACTAATACTTACTTTTAATGCAATATTCCTTTCATCCTATTACAGCAACATGTTAATTGTCTAAGTATGTCCTCCAAATATCTACTTCTACAAATACAGAGACACAGAAAATTGTTTGAGTCCAGATAATAAAGCCAAAGTTATTATTTACATATATAAGACCTTAGAATAAATTGCCTGTGCAGGACAAATTCATTGCCATTGGACTTTTGATTCTGTCTTGCACACTCCATCCTTAATTCCTGTCAACTGCCCATCAGCCCTTTAGAGGTCCTTATCAAAAAAGTTAATGGTTCAATTTACTGCAAAAATTGAAAACAACTTTTCACAGTAAGTCAGGCATTAGGTACTAAGGAAGAAAAGACTAGACAGTAATAAACAAATGACAGTTCCAATTTTAGGTTTTGCAAAGTGACTTAGATTGCCTTCAGTGTCATGGTGAAGAGTTTATGAGCTTTGGAGTCAAAGTCCCTAATTTTAAAATCTAATTTTAGCATCATGTTACCCATGTGATCTAAGTTATGTAGCTTTCCCTTGCCTGTTTGTTTCTCTATCTGTAAAACAGGAATAATAGTCTGTAATCATGCGGGTATTCTAAAGATGAAATGAAAAGCTATTAAAGGCACTTAGCAAAGTCCTTGGCACGTTCTAATTGCCAAGCTATTGAATAAAATATCAGCTATCATTATCTCTGTAGTTCTGAATTATACTACTTCCTAAATTCCTAAGCCTAAATTGCAAACAGAATTTGTGAAGCATCCTAATAGAATCCAGTATATTATAAAGTCCTGTTATTAGACACCCACTTTTCCTGAAGGTTTAAAAATATCTGCCTGTAAAATGAGAATAGAATCTCATCTAAATATCTTCTAATTCTGATTTTCATTATCTTGACAATGGTTTTCTCCCTTAAATTTGTTCCCCTCCTCCACTTTTGACTCCACCTTTTCCTGCTTCTAATTCAACTAGTTTTATTATGGGCAAGGAGGAGTGGGACTACAAGAATCCTTAAGACATCAAAAACAGCCAAGTTGGCTTCTAATACGATGTCCACAGTCTGGGATCAGTCCGTTACTGGAATCCAGCTTTCATTAGTAGGGAACCATTGAAAGTTTTATACACAATTCATTAGTAGGGAACCATTTAAAGTTTTATACACAATTGTAATTATAAGAAACCCATTAATTCTAATAAGCCAAGCTTAATTTATCGAACATTTAAAACCTGTGGATTTGACACAATCTTTACATTTTCCACTACCTTAAGAATATATCATGCTAACTAAAATATTTATAATGAATTTATGTTGTTTTTGTCCATCCAGCCTTTCTTCCCCATTCTTCCGGTAAAAAACTTTTCTTTCTTATCGGGTACTTGTTACAGGTGGTTTAGGTGGCACACACTGCATATTCAGGGTGTAAACCTGAACAATCCTTTATCAGACTTTTTAAATTAGTTTCATGTATACAATACACTGGTTAGACATCTATATAGTTCATTATCCAATGCCTTTGTACTCTTACTGTAGTATATTCAAGGCAGAGACTGTCATCGTTTTTTGAATGAAAGCAAGATGCCTTCAAAAGTTCAGAATGCCATCAACTTTGCATTTTCAAAATCAGCTAAATGGTGTATTTGCATTAGTACCTATTTACTTATGATTTCCAAATCCTGAGAGCCAGACAAGGACTCACTATAAGCTTCAGAACTAATAGCCTGGACTACTTCACCTGGATGTTATAGATTCCTTGGACTCAGTTCTCTGTGAAAATCACTTCCTCCAAAACCTTTTTCTATACTATCCTGTTTATGCTCTCCTTTTGTTCCAAAATCTTGGAGTTGTCCTCAAATTTTCACCCTCTAGTCTCTAATTCCTTTTAGTTCAGGATTCTAAATCTCCTTTAATTTATCCCCTTCTCTTTCTACTGCTTGTTTTTCGTGCCCTCACCCTAACTGGTTTTTCTCTTTAAACCACTCCCAATTGCACCTTCTATCAAACTGATCTAAAATGAAATGCAAGCCTTATTTCAAATATATGAAACAACTGCAATGGAAGAAACAAGAGGAAAATGTGCTCAACTGAGTCTAGAAATGAGTAAGAATAAAAGCCAAAAACAAATCAGTAACAACTACATATACATAAGCACTGTACTCTAGTAAATAAATTCGTTTGCCGTGGGAGGTTAATACTTCTGATACTTTATATATGTATACTGGAAATGACAAGTAAATAGAAAACAGAAGGCAGAAGCCAGGCTGTTCCCTGTAGGAGTAGGAAGTTACAGATAAGCAAGGAGTAGACACTAGAATGATCTACATTGTAATGTTAGTGTCGGAGACATAAGTATGAACTCATGTTTAGCTTAATGTAGATACAAATGGCTGCTTACATAAATATTTAGATATGTGTACAGACAGGTTAATATATACATATGTTTCTTTGCTATCAGCTGA
>NW_011888865.1:4836242-4840956 GCF_000151845.1 Pteropus vampyrus
AATTAGTTTCATGTATACAATACACTGGTTAGACATCTATATAGTTCATTATCCAATGCCTTTGTACTCTTACTGTAGTATATTCAAGGCAGAGACTGTCATCGTTTTTTGAATGAAAGCAAGATGCCTTCAAAAGTTCAGAATGCCATCAACTTTGCATCTTCAAAATCAGCTAAATGGTGTATTTGCATTAGTACCTATTTACTTATGATTTCCAAATCCTGAGAGCCAGACAAGGACTCACTATAAGCTTCAGAACTAATAGCCTGGACTACTTCACCTGGATGTTATAGATTCCTTGGACTCAGTTCTCTGTGAAAATCACTTCCTCCAAAACCTTTTTCTATACTATCCTGTTTATGCTCTCCTTTTGTTCCAAAATCTTGGAGTTGTCCTCAAATTTTCACCCTCTAGTCTCTAATTCCTTTTAGTTCAGGATTCTAAATCTCCTTTAATTTATCCCCTTCTCTTTCTACTGCTTGTTTTTCGTGCCCTCACCCTAACTGGTTTTTCTCTTTAAACCACTCCCAATTGCACCTTCTATCAAACTGATCTAAAATGAAATGCAAGCCTTATTTCAAATATATGAAACAACTGCAATGGAAGAAACAAGAGGAAAATGTGCTCAACTGAGTGTAGAAATGAGTAAGAATAAAAGCCAAAAACAAATCAGTAACAACTACATATACATAAGCACTGTACTCTAGTAAATAAATTCGTTTGCCGTGGGAGGTTAATACTTCTGATACTTTATATATGTATACTGGAAATGACAAGTAAATAGATAACAGAAGGCAGAAGCCAGGCTGTTCCCTGTAGGAGTAGGAAGTTACAGATAAGCAAGGAGTAGACACTAGAATGATCTACATTGTAATGTTAGTGTCGGAGACATAAGTATGAACTCATGTTTAGCTTAATGTAGATACAAATGGCTGCTTACATAAATATTTAGATATGTGTACAGACAGGTTAATATATACATATGTTTCTTTGCTATCAGCTGAGTGTTCCTGCAAGCAAAAATACCTCGGCGGCAATGAGTATACCTAACATCCAGATTATGGTTTCTAACGCCATTCTCCAATAAAAAAGACCAAGGATTCTTGGAGAAATGGCTGATGGGAACATCCTGAAGTGACAGAAATTTCAAAAAATTTAAAAATCCTTCCCCGCCAAAATACAACAAACCCGCCATGACAGAACAGGGATATGACAAAGAAATACAGGAGCCAAATGAAAGGTCACAATAACCAAAGCTGGAACAATTTGAGAAGCAAAATCAAGTAATACTGGATAACTCAAAATATAAAATACTGTTCATATGGACATGATTAAATAGGGACAAGAGGCAAATCCACCAAACACAAAAATTCTAAATTATTTCTGTAGATACACTGCCCTCAAGAGGTGGACTATAATTCCCTACTCCTTTTTGTGTGGGTTGCACATAGTGACTTCTTTCTAAAGAAAGAGAGGAAAAAAGTAACTTTACATTTAAAAAACGGACAAATACTACCTTAGCCAGGTTGACAGTATGCACCCTTGATACCACCAATGAGAATAACACTTTTACCTCTGTAGTTTTCTTAAAATACTAAGTTTAAGCATAGGAAAAACAACAAATTCCATTTGAAGGACATTCTACACAATACCTGACCAGTACTCCTCAAAACTGTTAGGGTTTTGAAGAAAGTCTGAGAAACTGTCAAAACCAAGAGCCCAAGGTGACTAAATGCAAAGTGGTATCCTAGAACAGAAAAAAGACAAGTAAAAACTAAGCAACATAAAAATATTTAAGGTTGAAAGTTTTATTTCACTTTAATAGACATTAAAGGTGGCCTAGTAAACTGGAAAACAAAGTCATTAATTAGCATTTAATAAAAACATACTCGTGCTCTTTAGGAAAACTTTTTGAGGGCATTCACAACTAAGAACTATATAAAAACTTAAAATCAAACAATAACTATGTAGAAGAAAAACTGCAAGCCCAGTTATTTCAGGGATAATGCTACATGTATAAAACCCCAGGCACCTACCCTTAGAAGGCAAGCCATGCAATAATTCCAGATGAGTTTAAGTTGTAAGATACTTGGGCAATGAGGAAGCAATCAGCTAAAGAATCAAATTCCCAGTTACCCAATGAACAATTAAATGGTTAAAAAAAAAAAAAAAAAGCCAATTAACAAAACCTAAAACAAGATGGACTTAGCTTGCATTTTGGAACTGAGGACATAGTGTTATGATATATGCAAAAGAATCAAAACAAATACCAAATATAAATGTTAGATCAAAAAAATTTGCAATGAAACAAAAAAACCTATTACTGTTCTAACAGGTAACTTGAAAGTATCTGGATGCTAAAAATAAGTTAGAGTACATACCCAAATGCCTTAAAACTGACACCAGAGCATTAAAAATTTTTATTGTGGGTATATGCATGACAAGCATTTTCAGACTAGGGAATGTTTTTTGTTTTTTTTTTAAAGCAAGGGGCAGCAGAGCAATAATCCAAAGTCACCTTAAATTATTTGTAAAAATTAAGATTCTCTTTACCCTTATGTGGCTGAAGAATTGGCTAAAGAAAATCAAACAAGTTGTACTTCATAAAAATTTAAAATCTACGGCATAAAATATAAATTCTGACAAATTCTTTGCCAGGATACAGTTACGAATTACATCACTGACCTATAAGCATTTGTCTGTTAGTTTGATTTCCATTTATATTAATGGTTTATACATTCCTTGCTTAAATTAAAAAAAAAAAAAATGCTAGGTCTCAAGAATTACCCTTTAATAGTGTTCCACTAAAAACAGATGATCAAAATTAATGTTCTATTTTAGTTCATAGTATTGTACCAAGACTTAGCTTTATAAATGTTCTGTGGTCACGTAATATTTTAACATAAGGGGAATATTAATATAGGATATAACGAACTTTGTACTTTTGTTTTGCAACTCTTCTGTAAGTCTAAAATTATCTAAAAATAAGAGGTTGATTTAGCTATCATTAGTTACCAAGTGTATAATAAACCTAGCTTTGACTGCTTTGCTGTAAGTACTCTGAATGCTGAGAAAAACATGTTTAAAGCATGTTTCTAGAGAAACTTAACAGTTAACCATTTTTTATTTTTTTGACAGACTGATAAAACACATTCTTACCTAATTATAACTGTCTATATATATGAGCCAAAGATAAGTATCATTTAGATTTTTTTCTAGGCAACAAACTCAGAGGTTTAATAAGGAAAGAAAGAAAAGGGTCACTAATATAACCAGACTAAATACATAAACTGTATCCAAGAAAAAGGTCAGTGCTTTGTACTTAACTCTTAGGTGTATGTATAATCCACTTGCTTTAAATAATAGTTCAACTGCACATACATACTAAGATACTGCTGAGGGGAAAACAGGCTCAAAAAGAAAACCTCAAAAAAGGGTCTATTAACCATTACCTCAGAGTTAAATCAAGTATCAATCTCTCCCCTGAACAAGATTTCATGTCTCAAATGAACTCAGGTTCCTAAATTATGAAAGATAACTTTTAAAAATTTAAATACAACTCAAGTATTATAAACTTATATACTCTATTTGGGTCTAATTTTTACTGCCCCAAATGTCCTGCCATGGTATTTCAGTGTCATGAAAGCCTGGTTGTCATTGTTTTTACGCCTTTATTTGTAACAGAGCTAAATATTTAATAATTACATAGTTGCATCTAATAGCTATTTGCTAAGGTAGTTCAGTGATATATATTAACTCTTTAACACTCTATTCTGCAAATTCTCCTAAGAATTCCACTAATATCAAAAAAAGAAAAACACTCAAGGGGCTTAGGAAATAATCATTTTAATCTATGTAAGCATAATTCATGCCCAAACTTAAGTTCTGCCAGAGTTTTGGCCTTCATAACATTTATTTTTCATTTTCTTTCTGAGCTCTGTACTACCTCAAAGAGTAAGTTACCCTTCAATAGGTTCAATTAGCATAAACAATCTAATTCTGTGGTATTTATTTAATAAAGTACAATAATCAACATTGTATCACTTAGAATTGTCAAATTTTTCATGAAAAACCCTCCAAAACATTTAAGCTATTTAACATATAATACAATTATCATAAAGCAAAGTTTAAATATTTAGTTTTCTTATACACTAATGTACTTCCCATAAGCTTTTAAATATAATTTTATATAGTTTTCAATCAGGGAAGCCAGATATATATTTAATTTCTTTACATGTAATTAAAGATTGTAAGAGGGTACAGACTATAACTCAGATACAATTTAGTCATAACACCATACCAAGACCTTATAAATAATCAGGAGATATTTAACATTATTGCTTAGTCTCATAAAATAGGAATTTTAACCAAATTGATACCTCTCTACTCTTATTTATGTTTTCCTACATCATACTGCTTGGCAAGTAATATAGGTAGATATAATTTTTCATTTCAATTAGTTGTAAACAAATTCTAATTTGTTGATCAATGCATATATTCCTCTTTATCTATTTATACTACCTTAGAATCCTCCTACAGACAGTAACTGACTCAAGTGGAAAAAACACTGCAGAACTCTTCCTTGAAGATTTTCAAGTATTATAGGAACACAAACTTATGAAAAAAACTAATTAAAAATTTGACAGTCCATCTTGCTTTACAATTATGGAATAATAGAGATATAAACAAATGGTACTTATATATTTCTCGCTTA
>NW_011888865.1:4841701-4877688 GCF_000151845.1 Pteropus vampyrus
TGGATACATGATACTTACACCCCATAATTTAACATTTTGGTGAAATTCCTTCTCTCCTTCGAATACAATGTGTACATTTAACTGAAAAAGATATAGAAAGTTGAATAATTGATCAAATCCAAACTGAAGGTTTATGACATAAAACAATGATTATATAAAAAGGATACACTGATAAAAATCATTTAAGCTATTTTAATAAACTGCCAATATTGTATTTTATTTGAGAAAACCATAAACGAAAAAGAATTAACCTGAAGATTCACACTGAGAACTAAGTACCATATTAACTGATAAATCTTCCAGGCTACGATAATTATCTCTGGAATGCTTTAGAAATACCTCTATTATGCAGAAATTTTCATTAAAATAGTTTCTGTGAAAGTAATTTGGAACTATATTTTCAATTGGAAAAAAGATCTTAAAATCAGCTCGAACAAGAACATTACGTCAACATTAAGAATAATGCATAAAGCCAATTTTTACTCAGAGATATTCCGTGTACTTACCAATGTACTATTAGCTACTACTTGACTAAGCTCTGGAAGGGAATTTTTAGCATATACTGAAATGGTGACTTCACCCCCAGTCTGATGCCAGTCATGTCTACACGGAACGACTTTTTTCCCCTGTAATATAAGACAAACTTTATGAATTTACAAAGCGACATATAAACTGACACATATAAGTGAGAAAAAAATTACCATGTGCATCGGGGAATCTGGGAAAAAAATAACTGACTATAACCATCTGCTATTGTTATTAATTATTTTCCTCTCAAACTATGCAAAAAAAAAAAGGGGGGGGTGGGAATTTGTGGAAGTAATCTTTTTATTACTATTAGGGAAATAATTATTACCCTACCAGTGGTACATTGCTTTATCAGTAACTACTTGAAAAAGAGACAAATCATGATCACAAAAACATTTCATCAAGGGTTAGATTCTGAAAACTTACATATAACAGAAAACAACAGCCTATTTTTTCGAACTAAATCTTTCAACTTTTGGACCTTGGAGAAATTACAGGGAGACTTCACTTTTGCTTATAAAACTAGTTTTATGGTAGATGCATTATGATAATCTCCAACTATGTGCTATTAAAAAAGCAGAAACTATAAAATACTCAAATATAGAATGAATTCTTAAAGCAATATGAAAATTTACAATTACTTTATAAAAGACACATATACTGAAAAGTTCATTGCCTTGCGGTTAGTAGTGCCAATACAGCACATAAAACTAATTTATTATGAAACACATAAATAATAGCTATCAAACATTTAGCAATAAATTGCTTTCCTTCTCATAACTTAATGGGATTTAGGGGAATTATCTGTAGAATCCAGTCTTTTTAAAAGTTGTACAGAGAAGCAGAAACTGATATTTTATTTATTTTATTTTTGGTAAATTTTCCTGTGGCAAGCAGAGGTATATAAAACAAGTCTGCAATCCCCCTCATTGGCTACTAGATGACGTCAACCATCTGTAAATGGTTGAATGAAGTTCTAAGTGGGCAAGAGAATCAGAAGTCTAAGTGATCAATAATATCAAATGAGTAAAAAAGTGATTTTTATGAAACAAAAAAATGGGAACAGACTATGGAATTACAAAAAAATATGCTCTAATTTTGGCAGGCTTAAGTATTTCACAAACACTTATATGGTTGCATCATCAGCATATGTAATGGTTGTTTTGATCAAAGGGCAGGATCTGAGAGACTGACTCAAATTTTAGTTTTTAGGCCATTCAAAACTTTACTGTGTGAGGAAAGAAAATTTGTTTTGAAAATCTATACTGTGTGAGGGAGAGAAAACTTTTTTCTTTAAATCTAAAGACAGAATACACTCAAATCTTTTAAAAATGACTCAGATGAATACATTCTAATGCATTATTTTGAAAAGGTTACTTACAGCATCCTTTGCAGTCCACAGGTGTTTCCCTGTTGTACAGCCTGCTTGGGCTAAAAATGTATTAAAATCAGAAGTTTTTCTTCTACAACAGCTCCAGTATTTCATCCTTTAAATTAGCAGAGAAAAATTTCAGAAATAAAATCTCACAACCAATTAAGTCCAGAAGTATTATCGTGACAGTGATTCCAAAAAAATATTAAGTGTGAACTTTAGGACCTTAGAAGTATCTAAGTTATCAAACACTTAAAACTTTAATTATTATCAGAAGACTAGTAATTTTAAAATCAGATGAAATTTATTATAGCAATTTTGGAGCTCCTAAATAAAGATGCTTAAAACCAAACACAAAATTCTGAATCAGCTTTTCACTGATAGCTTGCATTCCACTGTCTTGAGTTACCAAAAAGTGGTATGACCAAAAATTTAAAATCCTCACATTTGAGTAACCCAGCAAAGTGAGACTATTCAAACAAACTAAAAAATAATGTTTACACAACCTGTGAAGGTCAGTCCCATAGTAGGTGAAATCCACTATCCCTTGAGAAAAATCTAACCCCGGAAGACAAAAATTATAGTAAACCTTTGGGTTTGACTCCTGAAGAATACTGGAAACAGAGTGGAAGATTTTAACACAGTACCGTGTTTTTACAAACTACAGGGTAATACAGAAGAGAGGCTCTCAACTGAGGGCTGTAGAAAAGTATGAGTTTTCTTGGATGCCAGTGTAGGCATTTTAGTGCTCAGGGTCAAAATTTCTATATGTCCTAAATGTGCAGGACAGTCTTTCAAACAAAATACTACTCAGCCCAACAAAGTATCACATCGAAGTATAATGGAGAAACATGAGGTTTGAACCACAATGGCCACTTAACTGTAATACTATTTCAATTTCTCATGTGTAAAAGAAGATAAAACTCACATTTCTGGATTACTGTAAAGATTATATAACGATGTAAATAAAATATCTAATTACACTGCATGACAAATAATGTATAAAGGCATATTAACTTTTCTAACTTGTACCATAAAGTTTTTATTAGTCATATATAAGTTACCCTTCATGGAAAATAGGTACTCCAGAATGATATACACAGACTTCTTCTAGACTCTGTAGACCCTGATACGTCTAAAAGAGAAAAAAGAAAAAAATTAGCTTCATATCTCAACGTTACATTTTGCACATTATTTGTAGTATTGATGACCTCTATGAATTATGAAAATGCTCAAGAAATAACAATAATCACTTAGAACATTCATAAATTCACCCTGGGCCATTCTAACAAGGAATGAAAAATGATTCTTTTTTAGATATGTTTACGTTTCAGTTCCCTATGAAAAAAGGCAAACAGAAGAGTAGGCAACAGGATGTATTAAGATGCTTTTAGACTTTTGGGCATGAGGTCACATCCGAGCACATTCAGGTATTTAAAATTTACAATATAATATTAAAACCAAGAGATTAGTAATCTCAACAGAAATACAGCATGATTTATGTGCATCGATTCTGTGTGTGCATTATCAATTAATATGGAAAATCTAATAAGCAATTCTGGAAGTTTTAGAGTGATGATTTCTTATCCCTATGAAGGGTAAAATGAGCTGCAGACCTATATATATATCCAGGGTTTGTCTGGAAGATCCGGGCCCACATTGCTGCTGTAGGTGAAGGCTCTACAGATGAATTCACAAAAAGTTATGTTAATATAACACAGATGAGGCCAGTAGTATAATTCTATTTTGGTTATTTATTACAACCACCTACGAGTACAGAAAATAGAATTCTGTACGTTTACTTTTTGTAAATCCAAACTACTGGGGGTGTATATATCCTAAAGATATTCAATAAGCATGTAAACTCAGTATATTAGACTCTGAATTTATCACTGTTGCCTCCCAAACCTACTTGATGGCACCATATCCACTCAGTCTCCCAAAGCAAAACTGTTAAGTCCTCTTCAATTTCTCTTCTTCCTCCACCCATATGTAGTCTATCACAAACCTGTCAATTTGTCTTAAAAATATCTATCAGTTTAATCTGCTAACCTTCTTCATGATCACTAGCAGATTTTAGGCAGTGAGACTATACTAAGAGGTTCTAATTCATGGCCCTGAAATTAGCAGATTTCTTAAATAGGGCACAGAAAGCACTGGTCGCAAAGGAAAATATGGGTAAATTGGATTTTACTAAAATTAAAAAGCCTCTGTTTATTGAAAGCCATTGTTAGTGAAAATGTATAATGTCTCTTTGATAAAGAGACATTATACATTTTTTTACATATTTTTTGTAGCTAAAAAAATATTTTTTGTAGCTAAAAAAATATGAAGAAGTCCTAAAATCAATAAGAAAAAGCCAATTTAAGAGAAAAATAAAAGATTTTGGACATTTCACAAAAGATCCAAATGATCAATAAATATACAGAAAAGTACTAAGTTATCATCTGGAAAGTGGGAATTAAAACCACGATGGAAACACTACACATCCACCAGAATGGTTAAAATATAAAAGGCTGATATTATAAAGTGATACCAAGGTGTAGAAAAAGGAAACCAGCCTCACAAACTGCTGGTACGAGTGTAAATACAACTACTTTGGGAAACTATATAGACATATCTGTTAAAGCTGGTCATATACACACCCTATAATCCAGCAATTCCATTTCTAGTCACATCTTTAACAGAAATTACACCTGTCCCAAGTCATGTTCAAAAAATGTTTAGTATCATTAATCAAAAAAATTTAAAGAGCAGTAGAAGGGATAAATTGGCATATTCAAGCAATGGTATATTTTAAAGCAATGAAAATGTACAAACTACATGCAACAAAAGTAACTCTTAACAAACATCTTATTAAGGAAAGGAAGATAGACACAAGGATACCTATTCTATGATTCTATTTGCATTAAATTCAAAAACAGGGAAAACTAATCTATGTTGATAAAAAGAAAATGTGGTTACCTTTGGGAGAGAGAGAGTGAGGAGACATATGAAGGGTTCTAGCGCTTTATGAAAATTCCTTGAGCTATAAATCTACATTTGTATACTTTTAAATGTTATATTTCAGTGAAAAAGATTTAAAAATTTCTTTAGTGGCCTCCATAACCCAAAGTAAAGTCTAACTCTTGAGGATTATACAAGTCTTTCAAGATCTGACCCCTATACTTCTCTTTTAATCTCAACTTCACACCAGCAAATTCTGTACCATTATTATTAACAATTTATTGTTTTCTGTATACTACTGCTATCATCTCTGCTTGGGAAATCTTGCCTTTTTGTCTATTTAGAGAATTGTCATTTGTTTTTCAAAATTCATCTGGGATACCTTCTGTCTGATCTTCCTCTATTACCCTACCACTTTACTTGCACTATCGCTCCTATTGCAAGAATTAATCTTTTATCTACTACTTATACCTTATAAATATGATAAACATATGAATACATTTATATTTACATCCCTAAATGGCAATGCAATCTCAAATTTAACATGAGAGAAAACCACAAACCTGCTCCCCCAACCCTGTCTTCTCCTTCTTGGTTAACGGTGCCATCCATTACCTAGACACTGGAGCTATAAGCCCCTTTCCTTCACTTCTGGTTCATTACCAAGTCCTGTTAATATTTCCAAATATCATTCATGCTACATGTATTTGCCATGTGCCAGGCATTGCTCTAAGCATTCAAAATACTGCAAAGAACAAATTCCTTTCTTTGTAAACCTCACATTAAGGAGGAAAAGGAAAGTTAGATGTGACAGATCATAAGCAAAATCAATATGCAAAATAAGTGACAGGTCATAAGGAAGTGCGTGCTAGGAGGAAAGAGAAGAGTAAGAGTGCAAATGCTGAAGGGTATGCAATTTTACATACTGTAGGTAAGAAAAAGCCTCACTGAGATGTCTGATCACCTCCCACATTTAAGTACTTCTCAAAAACATACTCTCCAACTGCCTGGTCTTCTGCAACAGCATACTAGCTGGTTCCTTTTTCCAATTCCACTCCCGCCCCATTATGTTTGCTATTGGCAGCCAAAGCTATATATTTTAAAACCTCTCCTTAAACGGATAGCTTCCCATTATACTTAGAATAAAGCCCAAACCCCTCATTATGGCTTTTAAGAACCTCCATAATCTTGCCTACCTCTTATCCACTACTTACACACCCTTGCCCAAGCCCGACTAACCTTTCTCTTAATTCCTTGAAAAGACAAGATCTAAAACCTCTACACATCCTACTCCCATATCTACTCCAAGGTTTATAGAACCCATCTGCGACATTCAGATTTTTAACTTAGTGTACTAACACTTCAAAAGACCTCTCTGAAATCTTAAATAGCTTCTCTCTATCCTCTTTTCTTCATAACTACCTGAAATCATATTTAATTACCTATTTGTTCTCTCTCTCTCTAAACTAGAATACCAGCTTAGCAAGAAGAGATTTTTGCTTTAATACCACGTCCCCAGCCCTCAATGTGTGACACGTAGTAAGTGCTCAGTAAATGCTGACTGAATTAGAATTATTTATTCCCAAGATTCTATCAGATATGATACTCCTCAGTCTCTTATCCATGTTCATAGCCCTAGCTCACAGCATAGTGCCCAACATGTAATAGGTATGCAAATCTGTGAACTGAGTCAGTAAACTGCAGTTTTTTTCAAAATTAAAGTTTTACTTCCATGACACAACACAAATTTTACAACATATACCTTTGAACACCCTCCATTTTTACATGAGGTCCCAATCTTAATTTCATCACTGTCTTCTTCTGAAACAAAGGGAAAAAAAATCAAGTAAGAAACAGTAAAACAGAACTCTTTACTGTAGTGCCATTCTTAAAAAGGAAACATTTCCATAAAACAGGCATTTAAAAAAATAATCTAAATGCAAAAACACTGACATTTTAAAATAAGAACGTTTTCTCTGTGTTCCCAGGCAATGTATTTAAAAAGCTATTAAGAAGGCAACTATCATGATTAGGTTTTGCCGATGTACTCAACATGATATATGACATTTCTATTCTATAATACAATACTATATTCAATATCTTAACATTATAAAAGAGAAATGAAAGGATACTTTCCTCCCATGGTATCAGGTAAAGATTAGAAAACACCGAATTTTTTTACCTCATGGACAATGTAACATGTACAATTATTAAAGAAATTTAACTCACTGTTAAAAAGTAATGAATCAAAAGAAAAAATTTAACAAACTCTCATTCTGAATAAACCACGTAGTCATTCTGTGGTATTACTCGCATTTAGAAAACAAATTAAGTTCTTTACTACAATGTGTTACTTTTTCAAATATACATTCATTAAACTATATGGCTTCTGGTTCTTTTAGATAATTGGTTAATTATACAGAAAAAAATACAAAATAAAACCTTACCTTTCTTATTTTCTTCGTTCCCTGATGATAGTTTAAGTTTATCAAGTGCTTGTTTTAGGGAGGCAGATACTTTCAATTCCAAATTTGACATTGGTTCATCTGGGCTGGAGAATTTTGAGACTTTATTACCATTAATGATATACCAAAATATTCCTTTGTGCTAAAATAAATATACTTAAGAGCCTATTTATAAAGAGCCCAAATACTTGATGAATCAACTTTTTCCCATTAAAAAGTATTTTACAAATAACCGCTATAATGTACTGACATTTCTATGTTTTAACAAAAAAGATTCTGATATTACAATATTAAGTCTTGACTAATCATGCTATTGCCAATACATTAAATTATTAATCAGGGCTAATGGGAAAAAAGTAAAGATTAGGAATCCAAGTTTGTCAAGATGAGTAACTCCAAGGAAGTTATTGTAATTTTACATTCTATGCCTAAGCAAAATGCTGAGTATATAAACAAAAGGCAGTATGTACTAAGTGAATCCACTTAGTGGAGACATTCTACTGGGAGATAATTCACTTTGCGTGAACACTGGTACATACATTTATAAATTCGGATATAACTGTATCGCAGACAATTTTAATGGAGCTAAAAACACAGTAACGACATTTCATAACATATGTACAATTTTTTAAGACAGTAAATAAGTATTAAGAATACTAATAAATGCAGCAATAAAAATAGAAACTATAGGTTATTCATTCTACATCCTTAATAAAATAAAACTAATGATGTAGGAGGCATTAACAAAGTACATAGAAAGCTATCTTTGCAATACCACCAAATGAATTTAAGATGTTTCCCTCACTTCCTCTTAAGTGAAACAGTCCATCATTTAAAGAAAATATTAACTCATATTGTCAATTATAGTAGAGTCCACTGTAATACTTAAGAATGAGCTATGTCAGAATTGTCTTTTTCTGATTATTTTTTTCTACCTGCCAAATCAGCCAGCAAGACATCTGATAAAGTCTCTCATGATTACGAATAAGGTGAAGATGGAATAAAATCATGCTATGTAGTTTGGTTAAACAAACAAACCTCAAGATGTCTCTTAGGGTTCTTATTTTGGTTTAGTATTAGTCAATATGTTATAAATTTGTTTAAGTAAGATCAATAAAGAAAAAGTTAGAAAAACCCTAAGTCCACAGAGTGAATAAAATATCAACAGGGGGCATATATGAAGCCAAAACCCATCTGTTTTTTAATTCTTATATTTTGGTTCTAAAACAATTTGATACTCAAGTGCAACATGAAAAAAACCTGGTATAATAGTGGTACCCAATATGTATGTGTGGAAATGTAAAATTAAATATAATCTAGTTGATCAGAAGGTGAGTATGGAGTCTGTATAATTCTACTGCAAAATAAGCAAAAGGCCTTTTAAAAGTACTTTTAACAGATATACAATTTAAATCAAAAACATAAAAACTTGTCAGTGATAACGAGATTAACAGTTTCCAGGCATCTGAAAACAGATGAGTGACAGACTTGTTCTAACTGGCAAAATATGGACAAAGAAAGAAATAATTTGGCTCAACACAAAGGAAAAATTATACACTGATTTAGTAATATAATGGACTACTATAAGAGTAAATTCTTCTTCACTAGAATTATTTGAAAGTAAATATTCTTCTGTCAAGAATGTCCTAGAAGATATTTGAGAAACAGTAGAAGAATGGAAAACAAGACCTCTAAGTTCTTTTTCAACTCAAACTGATTAACCAACAAGGACAACTCCTTTACAGAATTTCACTATGCCACAGTGAAAGATACAAGCCAAGTCATAAGAAGTATCCATGGCTTCCTCACCTTGCCATAATGATGATGATGCAGTGAACAAGTCTGCAATGGATTTTACTGTGTACATGCCCTTAGCTGAGGGGGAATAAAAATGAAAGGCATAGCTAAAATGGTTCAAAAGTTGGTGACCTACACTGACAGCTACAAATGATATTATACAAAATCATAAAAGGAAATACCAGAAACAAATAATATGCAACTGTAAAAAAATGTACCTTGGCCTCTTTATTGCTTCTACTGGTTTAGGGGCCTGAATGATGTGCTCCTGAAATTTGGGTTTCAATTCAGATAGTTCTTTCTTCTCAGTAGTCTTGACCTCAGGTTTGACTGGCTCAGGTGGCTTTTCATTATTATGTCTACCTTTTGTACAGCCCTGTTAGTGAAAGGTATATTAAGAGTTATCCTATCATCTATTTCACATGCCATGAAAAAAATACTATTTTTCAATTCTTTATTAAAAAATCCTCTTTTGTATGTTTTCTCCACTTTTATCACATTATTTTAAGAAACTAAAAACAGGAAAACAAATTTGCTCTATTTGTAAATGAGTTATTACACGAGTAATGCGTTTTAAAAGACTTTTAAAAAATACTTCATAAATATCTACTTAACTATTAAATGTACAGCATAAACTCCCTTTATATGGGAAACAAATTCTGGAGATCTAAGAGAATTCTACAAATCATTTATAAAAAAGGGCCTCAATGTGATCCTCAGTTCGGCTACTTACTGGCTATACGACCTTGAGCAAATTAACCTTTTTAAACCTCAGTTTACTCATCAGTAAATGAAGATAACAGCACTTTGAGAGGATTAAAACAACAAAATTAAGCAACAGAATACTTCGTACATCTGGCAGGTGGAAATATTCAATAAATGCTAGCTACCTTTTCCGTATTCCACTGATTCATACTTACATTTTAATATCTCTGAAATTGTAAGATCAGTGGCATTTCAATGTTATTTCATTAACAGCTTTAGTTTTCTTTCTTAAGGGTATACAAAAGAATGGTGTACTTCGATAGTATTTTAGATTCAATAAAAATTTATTGTTCCTAATTGAAAATGCATTAAATTGTTGCCTACCCTTTGCTTCCTCTTGATGTTCTTTTACGACTACTAACATCAAGCATAAACCTAAATTGACAAGTCAGTAATTCATATCTTGAAATCTTCATTTCTAAAATATTAAAATTCCTATTTTAATGACTGTAGACAGGAGGTAAGCCCCATTTTAAAAGAAAGGTACTATCTGCAAGGTAACAGGAATTCATCAATAGATGTCCAAAATCAGATCCCTCAAATCTGTAACTCCCAATATGTAATTTTCAGGTGATAATCTAGGAAAAAAAATTAATACTTACTACAATGCTTAAAAAATCAGAAAAATCAGTTGTTCTTCTTCTACAGCAAGACCACCCCTATGAAACACAAGAGAATAAAAACTGAAAACTATCTGCATGAGAACCACACGCAGTGAAACAGTCCACTTGCACTAATCTACTTGAATCCAGAAGTGGCTTGAATATATATGTATTTCACAGTTTTGAAGTGTCTGAAAAAAACAATTAACGAATGTTAGAAGTGATGTGTAGTGAGATCTACCTTAAGGAAGCACCTTAAAAATAAAGAGAAATTGCTTCTGTATTAAAAATAGTACTTGATTTTAGAAAACAATTTATAATTTCTAAAAACAGCCTATATTTTAAAAGACTTAGGAAGTGAAAAATGCAGTAAGTCTGAGATAATTACAATAATTAAGTTTCGAAATGAACTCATTGTAGCTATTCCTCAATAAGCTTTCTACCTATTTTCAGAACAGATTAATTAATGCAGCCGCATAAGCAGTGCGAGACCTTTGAAAGTTAAATGATCTTTTCAGTGAGAAACATAAAAATATAGAAATTGTAATGCGGTGCATAATTTCTGAACAAAATATCAACTGGCCTACCAAAAAATAGCTTTAAGTTGTCATCTATAACTCTAGTGTAGTGCAGAGACTAAGGAAATAAAAAGGCAGTTTCAAGACTTGGGGTGTCTCAAATAGACTAAGGGCTAGCTTTACACATACCTATCTGGGCCTCACTATTTTTCTCAATATACTGCTTGAAGAATTTGGCAGTGATTTTTTTTTTTTCACAATATGCACTTAAAGGTTTTTTTATGTTCAATGTGCTATAATTCAAATTTTCCTTTATTTTGATTCTTTTATTCTGAATTGAAATATAGATGAAAAGTTACAACAACTAAATATAGGGTTTAATTAGCACTGATAATATAGTCATCAGAAAAGTTATTCTAAACAAGAATTACATCAGGTATTCTGGAGATACTGGGATACATACATAAAACAGACTAATTGTTCCTGAATGCCAAACTGGGATCCATAGTTCTCAGTAAAATGAGAAAAGGAAGGATAATTTTAAGTATGTGTGTGTAAGGTTGCTGACTTTTCTTAAGTAGGATTGTCCTTTTCTCTGAATATGCCTCTTCTAATTTGAACATTAAAGTGTTCTGTCATTTGTTAATGTAATATTTAATGCCTTAATTGGTCAAAAAGAAAACTGGCAACAACAGACACTAGATACTATATCGACGAATTTCGTCTGAAATTTACTGGGCTGTGAAATCCAAGAGTCTTGGAAAATCTGGATATTCAAGAAACGTTTATGGAGACAATAATAAGCAAAAGAATTAGAGAACAGAAATACTTAAAAGTAAAATCATTAAGATTAATCAATCTGAGTGATTAACAGTTGTGCAGTAAAAACAGAGAGATGTAGACTAAATGACCAAAAGTTAGTGATCATTACTAACAGCGACAAAAGTGAGAGGCAAAGCTATTTTTGGAATGAGTCCACTTCAGATAATGGTTCACGGCTGCCAATGACATACAAAAATGGAAATATGTTCTAGAAGCCATTGGCATAGAGGTGACATTTAAGGGTAGGAATGAACTAAAATGAGAAAAGAAGAAGCCCAAAGACTGAGCAGTGAAGTCTGATTATGATTTGGAGATAAGAGGAAAACAGCATAGAAAAAGAAGTGTACAAGAAAAATAAGCATAGAATAAAAAGCAGTGCAAGAAAGAGAAAATTCCCCAATCCTGCAAAAATAAATATTCCTACAGAATCACAGTTTCCAACCTCACAAATTTGTAAAAAGGCTAAAAAGATGAAAGTAGGAGTCAGGTCTCAACTCGCCCCATTGAATATTTGTTTTATTTTCCTGGTTTAGAACCAGACTAACACACTTATCTCCTTGTACATATCTTTGTTTATACTTGGCTATCTAACAGTTAAATGTCAAAAAAGTCCATCTACTCCCTGAAAGGTATAATTAGAAACAGTGTGTGTGTGTGTGTGTTTTGAGATCCTAATAATATAGCGTAACAATATTGGTGTTGCAAGTTTTATTAATTTCAATTATGCATGTATCAGACAGACCGATTTGTCTTATTTCTTTAAAGAGCTACTTCACATATAAATCTCTATACTAGCCTACCCCTTCAAAATGTAATTTGAATGTTTTCTGTAAATTATCCTAAAAGTTTTAAACAGAATTTCATAATTATTAAAGATTATTTACCTAAAATATCCTAATAGCATCTTGCCCAACCATAAAGCAATAATTTGTCTATCATCTTTGACATTAGAATAAATAATGGAAACTTTCTATTTTAAGGGCATGTATCCCATCAATTAAAATTAGTACCTTACAAAAAAGGGGCACTTTTTCAACAGAATTAACAGTGATCTAAAATGTTTGATATAGTACTTTTATAAAATAAGATATGCTGAAAATCATTCCCTGTAATTTTTTAAAACAAAGGTCAATTATAATAAAAAAAAACTCAAAGGGAACTGACAATATTTAAATATTTAGGACTGTGTTTACGTTCCTAAGAACAAGTAGCAACACCTAAAACCAAGGCAGCCATGCTGCAACATTCTGAGATACACAATGGAAAATGTACCATATTATCATAAATTCTGAAAGATCAACAGAACCGAAACGAAAAACCTGGTCAAACAACATTCTATTATTTCTCTATTTCTCCGGAACATTAATGAAGTACAGCCGGAAAACAGGTGGCATCTCTTTTCTGTAAACTTACATGTCAGTCCTGAGATGGGCACCATTCTCAAGTGTTTATAATCTTTCCTAAAATTCAGAGCTGCTCTTATTAGACGGCACCTGTCTAATAGACTGAGAGCTTAAGATTCAATACAACTACTTGTATTTCTCCTCAAATTTAGGAAGGTAAAGAAACGTGGAGTAGAGAAAATGAGAACTGAGGTAGAAATAACAATTTTATTAAATAAAATTTCCAGTAATTTGCCTTTAGTGGAGTACTTGATTAAAGCACCCCAAAATGGTCCTTAAGAAAGCAGAAAGTCACGCACTGTGGAAAAAAAAGATGAGACAATAAAGATTTAGTATTATATCTCTAAATTTACTATACAAATATGAAGACAATGAAATATATCAAGTTCCTACCTTTAATGCATCATGAAAGACTGGAACACCTGGGTGGTATATGCAAGCATCTGTTCAAAAACAGAAGAAAAAAATAATACCACTTTACAATAAAGAATTATTATTTCCTTCAGGTGTTAACATTAACGCTTTTTCCAAACCCAGGTAATATTTTTCTTTTCCTTAAATATTCACTAATGCTCTAGTTTGATGCATGACACACTGTGCTTAATTTAACACTGAATTAAAATAGTAATAGCTAAAATTCTAATTCAAGAGTGTTAGCTATAAAAATAATACAGAATAGTTCATGTACAACAAAATAAATTCTATTTCTCTAATCTTTGTAATAAAATTTGTTTAGTATCAAAACTACAAGCTCCAAGATTTTGGCCATCATCTTTCAATTCTGTTTTTACAAAAATACTATCAAACTTATGTGTTCTCATGTGCATTGATCCATAGGTTCCCTAAGAGAGTCCCTAAAAAGATATTTTGGAAGAACAGGTTCAAAATTTTAAAAACTTATGTAATATCTAATTGCTAATTTAACTTTCCTAGACAGGTATCAATTCCTAAATATAAACCTCATTAAAAAGAACTTTAAATTATACTTATTGTTATTCTGTATTTCTTTATACCATCCTCATTATACCATCAATTTTTACTTAATTCGTATAAAAAGAGGCTTTTAAAGTTTGCAATATGAAGTAGTACATTAAACAAAAATAGAAAATAGACATTCACTGAGAGAATCATGAGCTTAGGAAAAAAGGTGAGCCCTCAAACTGCACAATTTTCTTGTAAGGCTACTTTGCTTAACCTTCATGTCTGTTTAGCTTTCAGCTGTCTACAACCCGATTCTTGGTATTGCCTTAAAGTGATTAATCCCTGGCACTTAAGGAAATCTTACCCCTGTATTAATAACCAATATGGTTTCCTTAGTTAGTGACCAGGTGTTACATAAGACACTAATGGTGAATGGAAAGTGTCAAGTATTTTCATGACACAGTAAATAAAGAAATAAAGAAGCTATTAATTAGAGATAGTAGTAGAAGGGCTGAAGAAGGAGGTTCAAAGTCAAAATAGAATATGCAGCCGGATATGAAGCTGAGAAGGGAATCAAAGCAGAGAACAGAGTATTTTTAAATACCAAATATTCATAGTCAGAAACATAACATGAATAACGTAAAACGCAGTAAAAAGCATAATCATAATGGTCAGTTTTGGCAGAATGGCAACAGCAGTGAGTCAGGTCTTAACAATACAATTAGTATAAACAAAATCAGAAAATCACTGCTTTCAAAAGTAAGTAACAAGCCAGCGAACATTCTCCTCTCTAGCCTTTATCAGGATTAATAGTTTAGCTCAAAGTAATTATTTTATGGGTAAGAAGGTACAAGTTGGAAGCGGTTAACAGCCAAGGGTCTGACCCTGGCTCAAATTCTACCTGTGCCTCTTGGTAGCCATTTCAATTTCCTCATGTATCTGGATTTAATAAAATACTGTTTGTGAAATGGTGCTTTTTCCAGAATAACTAACATATATAAGTTCCTAATCATTTTCCTTTAAACACTATAGCTGTGTTTCAAACTAAAATGTCCTATCAGCTTACAAGGGAGTTTTGTTATTTTTTAGTCAATACACAAGGTCAAATCTCTCCTGTATAAAACTTTCTCCTAAATACGTCCACAGCTTTGCCATTAGCTCTGGCTTCTACTCCCTATCTCCATCTGCTTAACTTTCCATTCAGTCAATCAACTTCTTTGGGATATTTAAGTCTCTAAAATTACCCCCATTTTGCTAAAGCAAATAAACTTTCAGCAACCTTATTAGCGCTCCCAGCTGAATTATCGTACTGTTGAAGACTGTCTACAACTCTGGCTTTCTTGCCCACCCAACCCCCCAACCTCTTTCCTAGGTACTGTACCATTTCATACAGAGTTGACTTCCAAAAACTGGCTGTATCTCTTAATTTTACCATGGCATATAACACCCTATAAATAAACATAGTGCCTCATACAACAAAGCACCAGCCTTTTCTCTTTATTACTGGAGTATACACAGACATACGCTACCGAAAGCAAAGGACTTTAAAAAAGACCCTAATTCCTCGATTATGTCGTCCACTGAAATTTCACAATTTTCCCCTTGAAAAACTTTATATCATAAAAATGTCAATGACAGTAACTAGAATATTGTACAAAGACTGGACATATCTTTTCTTTAGAATTCTGCCAATGGTCTTTACCATTTTAAATGATGTCACAAATTCACCTGTGCGCCAAGATAAATATTTCAGACATCTGAGAGGTGAAAAAGATTTTAAAAGGCATCGAATTTAATCTCTTTCACAACGAGGACCCATGATGCTATCATGTTGAACTTGGCTTTGCTAATAATGCATACTTCATAGGGTTATTGGGAAGATTAAAGTGAAATAATGTAAAGTGATAGACTGGCATGTGGAAAACAAGACAGTAAATGCTAAATTTGCATAAGCGGTGTCAAGTTCCACAACACTCAAATAATCAACTCATTTATCTCATTCAGCAATCAAAATCAAGTTTACTGTTTTTTTTCTATTTCTCACCTAGTTTAGTCACTATCTCACTTTTACATCCTTAACAACACCTTGGTGCTGTGGAGATAATTCAATCATTTTATCCTAAAAATGGAACGGTATTAAAATAGGAAGACCATCGCAAAAATATCCAGCACAAATACCTCTACTAAGTAGAGGATAACGAATGTACCACCCACCGGGACGGGTGTATCACAACAGCGCAAAAATATAGAATGATTTTCCTAACCAAGTACACATTTTAAAAAGTTTGGAAGAGTGGGTCTATCGAACAGGCCGCCAGCCAGCTTTCAGACAAATTCCTATACTAATACAACGGAGACGAACTTAAATACTACGGTAACCCGCCCGCCGCCTACCCCTCCGGCGTCTGTCTCTTGCACACACACACGATTACAACAAATCATCCGCCACGCGAGGCCAGTAGCTCCCGGCTAACCTTCGCTCCCGGGACAGAGCGGCTGGGGACGAAGACGTTCTAGCCCCAGGCGAACGAGCGCGCAGAGCGGCCCGTGGGGAAACACGTGGGCCCCGGCGAGGGCCGGTCCGCGGGTTCGGGACACGGCGGTGGGGAGCCGGATGCCGTTACCGGGGCGCCGCCCAGGCCCTGCGCACACGGGGGCGGCAGCGAGGACGGCCTCGGGGTGACTCCGAGCGGGGGCCGCGCGGCGACGGCCGGAGGTGCCCGGGGCCCCGTCGGGCCCCAGGGCGTCCCCGGGATGAGGTGCGGCGCGCAGGGCGGGCTGGCGGCGCTTTTCTCTTACCATCGGAGTTGGTCTCGGGATCGAAGCGCTGACCGCAGCCCCGGTTGTAGCACAGCAGGGCCATTTCCTTCCCTGCCGTTAAGAGTCAGACTCCAACCCCGGGAACCGCAGGAGGCTGCGTCTGCAACAACCGGACTGACGGCCCGGGCTGCGGCTTCCGGAAACGGCCGCCGTCGCTTCAGGAACCTTCGCGAATTTTCCGGTCGCGCAGGCGCAGAGGCGATGAGAAGAGGCGGAGGACGAGCAGGAGGCGGGGCGGCGCCGCTGCTGGCGGCTGGGCGCGGAGGGGCATCTTAGGTTCTCGCAGAAGAAAAACCCTAAAGGCAGAACGTGAAGGCGTCCGCGGTGGTGTCGTTCTGTCTCCAGATTTCCACACGCCTTATTGGCTGTGGGTGTCTGGCGCGGAAGATCCTGCCCTCGCGGCCCCACCTCCCAGCATCCCTCTACTTTGGGGACAGCAGTGTCGATATGTTTGTACCCTGGTTGCTTGAGGGTAGTAAGTGCAGAATCGTACAGAGTTTCCGAATCCTCTGCATAGAAGTTGTGCGGTTAGTGAATGATGAAAGGAATGGTGGACGACTCTCCACGTGTGAGTGTGTCTCCACTGTCTTTATTCGGAAGCACCGAAAAAATGTAAGCCATTAGGAGCAATTTTAATAGCAGTCATTGAGGTCAAGTCACTGTGAAAATGCAAAGCACTTAGAGATCAGAATATCAAAAGTACTGATCAAATGCAGTGCTAGAAATGGTCACTACTGCTCTAAGACCTTAGGGTAACCGTTACTATTTCATAATAGCTCCCATTTAATTAGTTTGTCGGTACTTAATTCTCCAATCCTGGAGCCCTTAGGAAGAGTTCGTCAAGTGCATTGTAAAAAGTACAGTTATACACTAACAGGCGCACTCAAACAAATCTAGCTCTAAGTTTCCAAACTTGGGGCATTTGAAATAAACGCAAACGCGTAAACATAAAGCATACAGAACAATCTTAAAAGATCAGTAATTCGTAAGTAGAAGTACAAAACTATACAGTGTTTCTAGCGATCCCAAGTGTTACTGAGAGATCGGCTCACAGTCTTCCAATCCCAGTAAAAGACTTACCATTTTCCCATATTTCCCCCCTTTCTTTATATTTAGAAGTGTTAAATTTTTATGTAGTAATGCCAACATAGACACATACAGTATTGTATCCTCTTATTTAACCTGAGTATTTATTTTGTTTCGTACTCATTATGAATGATGTAGTATTCTGTTGAATTAACTGCAATATAACCATTTTCCCTTTAATCTCACCAACTTTATTGTACATAAGCTTCAATAATCAACTTATTGTATGTTGTTTTCTTATTTTAGATTTTCCCTCAGGATAATCATTGAGAAGTACTAGAGTAGACAGCATAAGCCTTTAAAAATAATTTTAAGATTTTAGAGATGTATATTGTCAATTGTTTCCAAAGATGATACCAGTATGCAATTTCACTAGCCGTGGATTCAAGGAATAGACCATAGGAATATTAATCTTACACAGAAGTGGAGAGATGGAGAAGCTTAGAAAGTTTTTATTTGTGGCTAAATCCATTGTCTGAGTATACTAGCATCACTGCAACATTACTAGGACTATAGGCAAATGGTTTTAATGTTTATTGTCAGTTTTTTTCAACTATAGCTTTTTAAAATCAGAAACTAATAAATGCTTATAGTAGATAGTTTGAAAATGCAGAAATATATTAAGATCAAAATCCACAATGATTCCACCACCCACCATTAAGTACTGAAACACTAAAATAACTCCTTGATAAATTAATTTCCAGTTCTTTTTCCTAGGGATTTATTGGACTACCAGGTACCAGGAATACCACAGACTGAGAAATTTTGTGGTGGTAATATACATAATTTATATAGTCTTTAGTTCCTGGCCCCTCTCCCAGCAACATAGTATCTTGAGATCATCCCATGTTATGAACACAGAGCTATAGAGTAGTTAATAGTGGAGTTTGGAGTCAGACCAAGATTAAAAAATCCTAGATCTGCAATACAAAGATAAAAAATACTTTTATCATCTCAGGACATCTGTCAGGGCTTCAATTTTCTCTTCTGTAAAATGTAAATAATTTTGTATAGACCATGTAAATTTTGCTAGTATTAAAAGCATCTAAATAATTTTAAAGCTCTTAGTACATTGGTTTGATCGTTGTACAAGCTCAATAAATGAAAAATATTTTTTCTTTGAAATGTGCTACTGTAATAGTATGACTGGATGGTATTCAATCTTATTGCTACAAATATCAGTATCTTAGACAACAAAAGGCATTTCTGTGTTGCCATCAAAGTGGTTTCCAATATTTTTCTTTTATAAACAATAATACGATCATGAAGACATTAAGAACTATGCACAAGAATGTTCAGAGTAGCATTATTTATAAAAGTCAAAGACTGGAAATACTCCAAATATTAACTAACTATAAAAAAAAATGCACAATTGTGGTATAGCCATACGATGTAATAATATACAAAAATGGGAGTGAATGAACTACAAATATGAAATGGATGAATTTCACAACGTTGAGTGAAAAAAGCCAAGAGAAAAAAAATACATGCACTGTAATCCATTTACATAAATTTCAGAAACATGCATAAGTAAGCTATTATGTTTAAGAATGCATGCTAACATAATAAAGCCATAAAGAAATATTAAGAAGTTATCATAAATGCCAGTATAAAGGTTAATTTTAAGGATGTCGGAGATATTTCTGAGGTTCTGGCACATTTCATTTTTTTAGATGGTGGATGTTCACTTTATAATGATTCATAAAGCAATGAACTTATTTTATGTACTTTCTATCTTATTATTCCCATATTATAGGAATGCAAGGACTAGATATTTAAGTTGTTGAAATTTCTAGTGGTAACTTAGCTTTTAAATATTATAGCATAAATTTTTTATACAAAACATTAGTTTGAATAATCAAATTAGTTGCAGATTGTGGTAGATTGGTTGACTAGACAAACAGCTGAAACTCTAACTTATTTGCTGTGAAGGGCCTTTGGAAACTATACGGAAGTAGATAAACAACCAGTAAATAAATGTACCATTATTAACCTATTATCCCAATCCAGATATATGGCATAGCCAACAATGAGCAGTCATCTTGCATTTTCCTTCCTGATCGGATTAAGTCTTGAATCTCATGTAGGGTTACTTATAGACCTGACCTGGACACCTATCTACAGCAGGAAGTCCAATCTCAGGAATTGAAAAGTAATCTTACTTATTTTGATTAGTCATGCCATATTGAACATATACATTTACCTCAATTGTTTCCTCAGATCCCATTAAAATTGTGGTGAAAGAATTAAATAGACAGACAGACAGACAGACAGATCCCTCCTTCCCTCCTACCCTCTCTCTCTAGAGAGAGATAGGTATATCTATTTAGCTATATATATATATATATATATATATATCTCCACAATGACAAAGAAATTTGGATATGGTACTGCAGCAGACAAATTATATCAGCAAGTTTAGATTTGTTTACTTTTGTCTTTATTTTGGTATTTAGGATGGTAAAGTTTTTGTTCAAGGGGTTTTCTGTATACTAATATCTTTATTTAATTAACTAACTGCTGTACTAATTAAAATAGAACTGTCAGAATTTACAAATACTTTTTACATTGAATAACTGAACTGAATTTTTTTTTTTTTTTTGCAGTGGGAAGCCTGTGTTGAAGCAAAAACAAAGTTGGAGAAAAGAAGAAAGTAAAACCTCATCATGGCAGTACATATTTTCTTTTTGCTTCCCTGAACCAATCAAACTTTTAGAAATGTCCTGAACTTATTTCATTCACTATAAATGTCCTAAATTGTATTGCATATTTTGTAAATGAATCTCCCAAAATTTGTTTACTCTTTTTTTCTTTAGCTAAAATAGTTAATAGATTTGGAATGCCAAAAACCCTTCAGCTTTTGAAGTTCTTAGTGAATTGCAATTTAAAAAACCATGACAAACAAGAATACATTGAAACTTATCCCCACAAAGCAAGGGAGGAAAAAAATAAGAGGACTAGATGTGATAATTTTGTATATTAAAAAAATACATTTGTTTATACATTTTAGCATGTGTGCGCACACACACCACACACACACACATACACACACCACACACAGTTATCTGGAGTACAACTTTGGTAATGTTACCCATATTTGAATTTCACCATAAGTAGCAATCCTGGTGAATGTAATTTATCACATTCTCTTATCAAAATTGTAAAGTATGTTTTCTTACAATAAATTCTCATTTATTGTTTTTACTTTTTAAAATTTCCACCTAAGATAGTGACTTTACTGTTTTATTAGCTTCAAAAAAACGGGAGGTGAGAATCATACACTTTTTATGTCCCATCTCATATTCTTTTGCCTCACCATTTTCTCCAGTCATTGTGTTGAACTTGAAAATATCTCATTTCATCTGCATCATATACCTTTTGCTGCTCTATAGTCCCAGGCTGTTCTATAGTCCCAGGCTTCTCTGGTGCCAATATGAAAAATGCCTGATAGAGTCAAAGTCAGCCATTCAGATGCTTACCAAACCTGGAGGTGGGTGGAGTAGACATTTACGGGTGCAAATCTTGAACGATTTCTAAATGAGGACTGGTGGATGAATGCTCCTGATTCTCAAGTGGTCAGGTAGTCTACAACAGGTGTACCCAACCAAGGTCAGTACACTGGTACCCGTCGTGGCCTATTAGGAACGGGGCCTTACAACAAGAGGTGAGTGGCAGGCAAGTGAGCAAAGCTTCATTTGCATTTGCAGCCGCTCCCCAACATTAGCATCACCACCTCAGCTCCACCTCAGATCATCAGGCATTAGATTCTCATAGGAGCACCGGTTCCTGGTGCCAAAAAGGCTGGACACCACTGGTCTATAAGGTTTCTTAGAGGAATCGAGTCCCAGCTACTTATCACAGTAATAACACTGCTCAATAATCTATCCTAGGATTCAGTTTTCTCCCTTCTCTTCTCTTCCCAGTTATCCAGTCGTCGTCTTTGGAATAACTTCTTAGGATAAACTATCTGTTTACAAGCTTTTGTCTCCTGTTCTGCTTTTGGAGAGGGACCAGGCTGAAACAAATTGAAATATGTTGAAATACATGCATTCTTACTGAATATCTTTTTTAAATTAAAGCTTCAAAAAATGAAGTTTATCCTATCTCAGAATTTTATAGATCAAGTTCTCTATTAATAGGAAAAGGGGAGACAATCCTACAGGCTGAAAGTTTGAAGCTGTTGTAGAATAGAAGGAATGATTTGCTTGTGCAATAATTGCTGGTACTTTCTTAAGAGTACATTTTCTTTATTGTCTAAAATGTCAGCTTTTCTAAACAATTTCAATTTTCATTAAGCTTTGGCTCTTTCGATGCTGTACATGAGTGCTAAATGATTTGTTTTGTACAGATTTGAATAAACCAAAATTTAAAAATGTGTTGCTGAATCATTTATTTTTAGCCCACTTTGTTATAATCTTGTAAATACAGAAATAATCACTAAAACTTTCATTTTCTACAAAATTTCATATGCACGTTTTCAATTTTGGATTATTCTAGACTATATCTTTTCTAAAAAGAAAGCTCATCTTAATGATACTTTCTCCTGTATCTTCCTTCCTTCCAAACAAAAAACTTATGTAATTTGTCATAGTGGATAACAAAGATGTTTTTAAAGACCGTCAGGACATACAAATTCACTTTATACATCCAACTAAAATGTAAGATCCTTAAAGCAGGGGATTTTGTCTCTTTATTCACTATTATCACTATTATATCCTGAATGCTTAGAACAATGTCTGACATAAGATAGGCACTCAATAAATATTTATTGAATACATTGAATGAATGAATTTATATGTACTAAATGGGAAAAGAGCTAAAAGGTGGCAAATTCACAAATTATTACAGAGGTTTTTCATTAGCTTGTAGAATTTGGAGAAAAACTGAACAAAATATATAGAAATTAATTTAGAGATATTTATATTACCATTGACAAAACAATATTAAACTCCAGAAAGACAGTGATAAAAAGTCCACATATATGCAAAGTAAGTTTGTATGAAAGCAGCAGAAGGGATACTTTTAAATGTTTAAGAGTTAAGTTGAAATTTATTTCTTTTAGAAAAAGCTGTGAACTATGGATAACTATGGACTCAGAAAATCTTGCAGTTTAAACATTGTTATAAAATATAAATTTTTTTACCACAAGATGGCAGCAAAGATTTATTTTAGAATCATTAGCTACCCTTAGTCATACCAAATGTAGTACATCTTTAAAAGCTATAGTGTATGTAGTACATCTTTAAAAGCTATAGTGTATGAGGAATGTAGAGGATATATATGTTTTTGATTATTCCTTGGAAGTATCACTTCATCAGAAAGGTTCTACTGGTGCCTAAAGTTTCTATGACTCATTCTACGTGCCTTCTTCCTTTTAAACTCTCCACTTCTATTGCATTTTGTACGCACTCCCAGATTAATCTTAAATTATAAATCCAACTATGTCACATAAAACAAAACAAAACTTTCAATAATTCCCTAAAAGAATAAAGAAAATCCTTTATTCACTCAACCAATTCAGTAACTATATTCTATTTACAAGGTACTGTGATAGACATTAGGAATAGAAACAAATGTATGAAGCTTTCCATTTTGGGAATTATAAACATGTAAAGATACAACTTCAACAAAGCACTTACATAGAGAAAAGTCTGATTTGAGGACTTTTAAGGCTCAGAAGAAAAATAGGAGTGAGAGATTAGTTCAATCATGGTCACCTGGGTCTGGAATTCAGGTAAAAAAATCTGAGCTTGAGAGCAGTTTGGGAATCATCAACATAAAAGTGTAATTGAAGAGTATATAAATATAATTGGTGAATTATTAACTTCAATTTTAAAATTTCTACATGATATTGTAAAAGTATTGAAAAACTATAGAATTGATTAATGTGGAATTCACCCAGAATATATCTATTGCCTGCTAATATTTTGGTTTATATTTTTTTCAGACTTATCTCACACATACCCACAACTTATGTGTGCATACTCTGAATATTTATAAACACATAAGAGGTCACAAGTGGGGTGATAATACACATCCTGTTTTTGTAACTGCAATTCACTTAACAGATAGTCAAGAAAGGGGAGATGGAGAGGACAACAAATGAGACAGAAAGAAAAGTCAGGATACCTTATGAGAATTGAGAGAATAATGTCACGAATGACAAGAATTGAATTACTTTTAAAAATGGAATAATTTAGTGTCAAATTCTTCAGAGTGATTAAATGAAAAGAGTACTAAGGACAATCGATTGGATTTGGCAATTAGTATCCTGGGTGGTGACCTCTGCCAGAACAGCTTTAGCCCAACAGCTGTGGGACAAAGAGGGATGAGAAGCAAAGAAGGGGTGGCAGTAATAGTGAACTTTTCCTATGAGAAGATTCCTTTGAAAAGACAGGATGTTAGCAGCATAGAAAGACTGAATAGAGATAGAACACTTATTGATTGGTTTATTTATTTAAAGTAGAGGAAATTAAAGCATGAATATAATTTGTAAAAACAGCCTGGAAGACAAAGGTATCTAAAATGTAAGTAAAGTTAGGAATAACTTACAATAAGATTCTGGAAATGGTCAGATGTGGTCAAAAACTAGGTGAAGCATTTGTTTATACATGGAGAGAAGGTTGGGTTTTTCTCCTTTTGAGTCTGCAGGAAATTATGTGAAAATGAGTGTAAGTATAAACAAGTTTTTGGTATGGAGATGGAGAGTTCATATTCAAAGATCTTCACATAATGGTCTCAATCTATTTTTTTATTAATTCACTTCATGTGGCTTATACATGACTCAGATTGAATTACTACTGCTTGCCCCAATATGTGTCACGATTTCCTTACACTTTGTTTACTTCATTCTCTCTTCTTTGATCTCTCATTGTTTAAAGCTTATATATCCTTCGAGGTCTATAACAAATTACAGGTCGTACCTGGAGCCATCCTCACCACATATCTAGTTCAAGTGTAACTTCTCATTACTTGAAACATATAGGTTAACTAGTCAATGTTATCTCCAAAACCAAAACCAGTATAGAATACTGGAAGGAAACAAAGCAAGTGTAAGATGAGTGGGTGGTGGTTTAGAGAAGAACCGTCTAGACCACTCATGGTCTAACAACTTCAGAGAATCTTAGGGGGAGTGGAGCGGATTCTTTGTTTTAACCTGGCTCATTAGTTTTAGAAAACTTATTCAGGTCTCTTAAAATTTAATTCAAACCCCAGCTTTTTGAAAACACAAATTTTACTCTCATTATTAAATATAAAATACACATTAGAGTTGATTGTCAGTAAGGAAATGTTTATTTAACTTTTGTTTCTGTTTAAGTTTCCCAAAGGTAATTCTAAAATTGTGTTAAATTCTCTATATAACATGTGACTTTTTATCAATATAAAACAATAAAATTAAGAAAAATAATAATGGCGGTTGGATATTATAACATAATAATCAAAAACAAGTAATGAGGACATCCAGGATTTGGATTAAGAAGACCTGACATTGAGCCCAAATGCATAATCTTGCACATGTCATTTCTCTGGTCCACATGCTTTCTAACCTAAAAATAGGTTAGGAGTATTGATCGAAAAAGTTTTTGTGAAAATGTGTTGCAAACCAAAGACTTGTAAAAGTATTATTAAAGTTTTTTAGAAGCATTTATGTAAAAGTATGTCATGGTTTTTATTTAAGGAGCTTTATTATAATTACACTATATAATGATAAGTTTTACGGCTTTCGATGTCTATATGAACAGCAATTTGGTTCTTATTACTAAGCACAGGTTTGACAATTAAAAGTCCCTAAGCAAATGTTTGTTAAGTAAATTAACAGTGAATAATGGGCTCTATCCTGAACACTATCAAAAAAATTTATTTTAAGCATCAGAAGGTCATTACTACATTCAAAAAATATATAGAATATTTTGATTCGTTTTTAGCTAATGGATATTTAACTTTAGATTTTGATCCTGAGATCATTTTGCCCCTTGTTTATGCATATAAATATTTTAATTAGATTTATTACAAAAATGACTTTTTGTGTATGGATATATATTTAGAGGAAAGATGTCATTATATTGGTTTAATCTGTTGATCACTTTCTCTACACTGTTAGCCACACACAATTTTGCTATTTTCATTTTAAATTTATTTTCATTAATATATTTTTTCTTATAAAGTTTTTAAGATTTGATTCACTGTTTTAGGCTTAAATTGTTATTATTTATAACTCATGCTACTGGGAATTTTCTTTGGTGATCATTCTATCAGATTCAGTGTGCTTGCATCAAATTTTATATGTCATAATGTTACATTTTGAGTTTATTTATTTGCAAATTTTTTGTCTACTTATTTGTACTACTCATACTTATCAAAATTTTAAAGTCTGAAAGTTTATGTGTTAGCTAATCTTAAAAAATCTCTATATACAGAATTATTGTCTTCAGATAGTTTAAGATTAAGCTAATGTCCAGAGCTGATTTCTTATAGTATTAAGCCAATTCTTACTTATTTTTTTAATCATTCTGTGTTTTAGCAATGTTTCTAATTCAATTTTTTACTATATTTATAATGTACTTTCCTTAAAGTCTGCAAAATGAGTCAACTTAGCAGATATAATTTAAGTAGACATTAAAAATCACATATTTGGTCAATTATCTGTGGTTCTGAATGAATATTCTTAGGCTTTCCTCCATTTCTTTGAATAGCTATGTCAATACAAATTATTTTATGGGAAATATTATAAAAAAATACGTATTAGTTGGTCATGAGATAATTGAATGAGGATTTATAAATATCAAAGCAGAATGTTTAGAGGACTAAAGAGAAATAATATTGTAACATAAGAACACAAATTTTAAATAAATATAGTTTCAGGAAAATGTTCTAATACTAAAATCATGCTGTGAAATATCCTCCCATGGGAAATGTGAACACTTTAGTTATTCAAAACCAGCCTGGAAACAGCGTTTAAAAATATACCTTTGGGAGTAATTTTATACAGTGGTTGAGTCGATTAGGAACCTAATAGGCCTTTACCATATCTACTTGGTATGACAAGTAAAATAGCAACTTTCACATAGTACTCACCATTGGAAAATAGAAATTAAATAATGTGACCAGTGCAAGTAACATGACTCTTTAACCAAAATGCAGTCACAGTTTACTAACCTATCACATAAGAGGAATAATGATGATTTTTCAAAGAATTTTGAAAATAAAAAATGTTATGAAGTGTTGTCAGGCTCTATTAATATTTTTATTCACACATATTACTTCTCCAGAAAAATAATACTATAAGCTGAAAAGTGGAAAAGAAAGGGGACTAACATAATGAAAAGGAAAAAAAAAACAAATAGTAGGGAAAGCAGAAAACATCTGTTAAGCACTCACAGGGCATCGGGCTTTAATGGGACCAGTTTAAGGAGTATTTATTTATATTAAAATAAAAAAAAATCCAGATGTTTCTATTTCGAATATGTCAGAGAAGTATGCTCTGTGTTTTGTGAACTCATCTTTTATTGGTAGCATTATCATTTTCAAGATCTCATGTGAAGGATATTTCCTTGATTAAGCTTTTGAATATCTTTTTCTTAATATTTCAGTTCATTTTTCATCATCAAAAGTAAGTGAATATGTTGAAAGACAAGGATGTAAACTACAACTTTGGATATATAATATTTATAGTATCCATATTTATTAAAAAATGAAAGTTCAGGGCTCTTTGAAAACAGCAAAACCCAACTAAATAATGTCTAAATATGTGCATGTTTATGCTAGAGTTGAGCTATGTAAATACGATTTCTTAATTTTTAACAAGAGCTGAGAACACGGGATCATGCTATTCTTTTACATTCATTACTACATAAGACAACAAGAACAATTCAGTGCTCTATTTCAGGCTCTTTACATTAAATAATCCTCACAAAAACTGAGATGGGTACTTTATTATCCCAATTTTTCACATTAGGAAATCAAGGCATAGAGGAGTTAATTGCCTAAATTATCACAGCTGGTAGGTCATAAAGACATATTTAAACCCAAGTCTTCTGAATCCAGAGCTCATGTCTGGAGCTCTGTCTAAAGCATTTTAAAAGAAGCTTATTCCATAGTATTTGTGAGTTATAGAATTTATAAAACAGAGTTGTAATATATTTTGTAGTTCTTGTATAATTAATTTGAAGACATTTTCAGGTAGAAATTGGCCAGCATTATCTTCTCAGTAAGTGTTCTATTATAGCCAAAGGTAAGTCTCTTACTTTCATTCGTAGGTGCCTAGTACAATGTCATTATATAATCCTGTGAATACCTATTGCATATTTGTCGAATAAGTTATACATTAAAATTTCACAGAGAAAGTTGCTCAAAAAAAAAAAAAAGAGTGGGAGAAATATTTGAAAGCTACTTTTATTCTATGGAAAAGTTTTTTTAAAAATTACTTCAAATTTTTATTTTGAAGTATTGAAGATTCACATTCTACTCTAAAAAAAATAACGCTGAGAAGTCCCATGTACCCTTTACCTGGTTTCTGCCCATGGTGACATCCTGTAAAACTATAGTATAAATACTATGATGAGGAAATTGACATTGATGCAATCCACCCATGTTATTCAGATTTCTCCAATTTTACAGTTTACTTATTTGTGTGTGCCTGTGTGTGCATTTAGTTGTATGCAATTTTGTCTCATGTATTAGTGTATATAACTACCATCACAGTCAAGGTATAAAAAAGTTCCATCACTGTAAGTGTACCTATTATACCCTTTTAAAATCTCTTTAATCCCTAGCAACCACTAATTTGGTCTCCATCTCTATACTTTTGTCATTTCTAGAATGTTATGAGTAGAATTTTGTAGTATAAAGCCCTTTAGGATTGCTTTTTTTTCACTCAGACTAATTCCTTAGAGACTTATCCAAGTTGTTGCATTACTTCATTTTTTTTATTGCTGAATAGTACTCCATGGCATGTATGTGCTACAGTTTGTTTAATCTTTCACCCACTGAAGGACATGTGGGTTGTTTCCAGTGTTTCGCTATTATAAACAAAGCTGCTGTTAACATCTGCCTACATGTTTTTGCATGAATATAAGTATCCATTTCTCTGGGATAAATGTTTAAGAGTGCAATCACTGAGTCATATGGGAGTTTCATGTTTAGTGTTACAAGAAACTGTCCAAATGTTGCACAGTGGCTGTACTATTTCATATTTTTACCAGCAATGTATGAGTGATCCAGTTTCTCTACATGCTCATCAATATTTGGTATTGTTATTATTTTTAATTTTAGCTCTTCTGATAGGTGTGTAGCAATATCTCATTGTGGTTTTAATTTTCATTTCTCTAATGGTAAATCATGTTGAACATCATTTTATGTGCCATCAATTTATCCTCTTTAGTGGTATACAGAGGGCAAGATTTATTTTCCATTTACGTATACTCTTTGGTGAAATGTCTGTTTTTCTCTTGCCTATTTTCTAATTGGATTTTTCTTTATTGTTGAGTTTTGAGAGTTCTTTATGTATAATTCAGATACTTATCATTGGTCCTTTATATATTCTAGATACTAGTTCTTTGTGTGGTTTGCAAGTATTTTCTCCCAGACTGTAGTTCACCTTTCAAATCTCTTATGTCTTTTGTAGAAAAGTTTTTAATTTTGATGAGGTCTAATTTTCAATTTTTCCTTTATAAATTGTGCTTTTAGCATTAAGGATTCTTCCCATTACCTTAGATCCCCAAGATTATTTTTTCTCTACAAGTTTTACAGTGAAGTTTATGATTCATTTTCAATTAATTTTTAAACTTTTCATAAAATGAGACCTAGCTTGAGTTTTTTTTTTTTTTTATAAAAGTTTATCTTTCTTCCATAGAATCATTTTTTTCACCCTTGTATTTGTAAAAATCTGTTGGACATAACTTGTATAGGCCTATTTATTCTTCATTCTATTCCACTGATCTATGTAAAGATATTTTAAGATATAGTTAATACCAAGAAAAAGAGAAAATTCTAGAGCAGAGGTCAGCAAATATTTTCTGTAAAGGTTCAGATGGTAAATATTTTTGGCTTTGTAGTCTTTGTCACAACTACTCAACTCTGTTTTTATCAGGCAAAAGCAGCCCTATATAATATATAAATGAATGGGTGTGGCTGTATTTCAATTATACTTTATCTACAAAAATATACAGTAGGTTGGATTTGGCCCATAGGCTGTGGTTTATTAATCTCTCTTCTAGAGAAGAGAGTAATAATTGAGATAAAAATCTAATTGTCTAAAAAGTATTGCATATTTGTAAAATACTGCTAAATTCCTTCCTACACTACAGTTTTTAAAATGCTAATGGTCTTGTTATCATCTTAGTCAATATTTCTCAGTTGAGTAATGTATGAAACCATTTTAAAGGGAAAGCAATTTTGTATATTGTTAATTGTTATTAAATTACTTTTTACTATGGTATTACTTAAATATGTAAAAACAGAAATAAGTATAATTTTCTTTTGTTTATATCTCATGTGTTTATAAGCAAAACTATGAAACGTGAGATAAACATTAACAAAATTAATTTTATGTAATGAATGAATATCTTGTTCAATATAAATACTTTCCTCACGTTGAAAATTATACCAACTCTTTGAAAGCAAAGACTACTTAGTTTGAAATGACTATGTGATGACTCAGTTCTCCGTAACTTTTTTCTACTGAATTACTTTGAATACCTTGTTCATTCAATACATTGATGTGATATTTGGCTGTCACTTGGCAAAACTCATTGGTTATATATAAATGGTTATTTTCTTGTTAGACTCCGACAATTAAAAGCTCTTCCTTTTTATACCATAATAATAAACACAAACTGGGTACCGAATTTATGAAGCAGCTCTTAGGTTTAAGATGGTCTTCAGATGATCCAGAATCTACTTATATTAAATATCAGATAGATTAAATGGTATTAACCTATAAATATGTTAATATAATGTCATTTAGGAAATGCTTACCTTGAATCTTTCTATTTGAAAGCTGGCAGTACAGTCTTTTGTGAAAATAACATCTCTTTAAACATATCTATAGACTTTTAAAAAAATGGGTATGTGTAATTTACCTACAGGTATTTGCTTTGGTATATTTCATTTATTCTGAAGGATTCACATGGAATCATTGTCATCAGAATGTGAATTCAAGGTAGTACTATAATGTTCTAAGATGTAGTATAATGCATTTTTGTATTATTATTTACTGAATACCTACTGCATGCTAGTATTGGAAGTGAAAATTAATGCTTGGTCCCTGCCTTTGAGCAGTTTATGAACCAGTTTAAGAAACAAACCAATCAGGTATAAGAGTAGTATTTTTGAATAACTTCAATAATAATATTAAAAGGACTTAACTTTGATATGTTTTTCAATAAGTGCATTATTACAACTGAGTAAAAAATTGCAAATATGAAATTTAATTAACCCTTTTTCAGTGATGGCTTGATAATTTGGGCTTTTTCTTTTTCTCAGTCTAAGCCATTTAATTGACAGCATATTACTATAATTTTATAATTACTTGTTCTTATAATAAATGACTCATAGAAACTAAGTGCTTATAGATAGTATCTTAATTGCTCCAATAAAAGCTTTGCAGTCTTATTGTTTTTTGAGTGTCTTATTAATTGTTAATGTAACAGTGAAGGTATACAAATATGATTTGTTTGGTTATGATTCTTAGAAAGATATGGCATAGATTTGATCCTTAAAGACGTGGCTTAGTCATTTTAAAACCAAAAATAAAGGTGTCCTGGGGGTAGTAGGAATAATCAGAGTGATTAAATTAGAGGGGAAATAGAATGAGTTTCAAGGATATGTGAAAACTTATTGACAAATGTACACTTGCTGCCTAAAGCTATATATTAATATTTTAATTATGTATATGAATAATATGTAGATATATGAAATAAAATGATCTTAAGTTACACAGCTTAAGCAAACAATTGTTCAAAAACATTTACTGATTCTTCGCAATTTTATTAATGTAATCAGAAAATTTTAGTGAGAGCCATTTTAATTTGATTCAGAGATGCCTTGCCTCCACATTGTAACATTTTGAAATTGAGGTACATGGTATAATCCATGTTAAATTTTCAGCCTCAGTGTCAAAACTTTGGTAAAGCATGAAGCTGCCATGTGGTCCTCTCTGCCTGCAAACTTAACTATGTGTAGGCACATATTTATGTAATTGTCAACTCAGATTACTCACAAATTGGTAACCAACAGAAGATTACATTTTAATTTAATTTGAAACAATAATTTCAGCCTAGAATTCATAAAAATTTTTTATTACATTGAGTTGCAACATTGAAATAAAAAGTATTATATTCAGAAGATTATCCATCCCATAGATGTACAAGGTGCAAATTTATTATAAATTGAGCATATATTTGTTGTTGAAGCATTATTTGCAAATTTTAAAGCACCAACTGAGTGATTTACAGTACCTAATTAGAGAAAAAAATGCACAAGAAGATAAAGCTGAATTTTATTTTGTCACTGAGACACTTGAAAAGGATTTCTGGTCATACTCCAGGTAATGCAATTAAAGATAGGAGAAATTGCCAAATCTCTTGGAAAAGATCACAGAATTTTCAAAACTAGTAAAGGTTGTGTGATGATTCATACATCATGAAAATCTACTCAGATACTGAGCATGTGAATTTCAAAGGCTTCCAGCTGACTTCTAAGAGAAGCTGTTAACTTCCAAGGACACATATAGGAAGAAAAGGAAAACTTGAATTTAACAAAATGGGAAATGCAGATGAAATCTTGATATTCTTTGACATACCCAAAATTACAGTCTATGCTAAATGTGCTTATGCAGTCAGGATCATGAGCATAGAATGTGAAAAGCAGTATTTCTCTGTTATGTAACTGCATATGCCTGGAAGTGATTCAAGAGAAGCTCTGGATTTTGAATTATTAAGAACATTCTTATTTCTCCAGGAGAAGGAAGTCTTATTACATAGCTAATATCCAAAGGCCTCTGGACTATAAATAGGATGTCTCACTTGTCTCCAAATCCAGATAGTAATTCCAACAATGAGAGTGAGAATGAGAACAAGAACAAGAGTTAGAGGAATGCTGAGAGTGAAGAGTAAAATAAATAGATGGCTTCCAATACTTGAGAGTCTAACAGAGGAGTCAGCAGAAAAAGGCTGTAAGAATGGAGGCAGAGAGAGGGGAGGAAAATTGCTGGAGTAGTGTTATGGAAGCAAAGCAAAAGTAGCGTTTCAAGAAAGAGAGGGAGATCAACTGTTAAATGCTGCTGAGCTATTGAGTAGGATGAAAACTGAAACATGTTCAGCTTTGAATTTAGTTGCAAGAGCTAACTGAAATTTATGGAAAGTGGTTTTCATGGAGTAGTAAAGCAGAAGACAGATTAGATTGGTCTAAGAAGTTAATGGGAAAAAATGTGGAGACTGAAATTAAATAATTTTTCTGATAAATCTAAATGTGTGGAGGATATGAACTGAAGGAGCACTTGGGGGCGACTTTTTAAAAAAAATTAGATGAAGTAATTTAAAGATAAAGTTATAGGGGAATAAAGTAATTCACTGTGATTAAAATTGCAGGTTATGACTTATTAGTATTTTGTAACATTAATTTAATGAGTGGTGACCAGCATTTAAAAAAAAAAGGAAAAATATTAATGTATCACGCATGGTAAGGTAATCTTATAAAATTTTGTTTAGCTTATTTGCATAAATTGTCTACTGCAATTCACTGAAAGATTTTTGTAGATTTATACATATTTATATATATATTTATATACATATTTATGTATATTATATATTATGTTTACATATGTATTATATATATATATATATATATTGGGTTGTAATGTAATATATATTTCTGGTTGTGAGTCACAGTAAAAAGAAACCTAAAGCATTAAATGTTAGCATAGATTCTGGAGAATGTGGGAGGGACAGGGATTCATATTAAATGTAGAGGAATTGGCCTTCAACAGGCAGAGAAACATACTTTTTTATATCAGGAGTGCAGGAGAAGAAGATTGGTACAGATGCAGGTTTCTGACAGATTTAGCAGAAGAGTGTTGAAAAATTGTCTGATGGCTCTAATCACTTTAGTTAAGCACAATGCAATTATCTGCTGAGAGTAAAGACTAGAAAGGGTATCATGGTTTGTAAAGAACAGAGGAATTCTGAAATATTTGTTATAAAAATTAGATCAAAATGACTAGAGAATCATGTATGTTAAGACTGTGGGTTGTTGATTGAATTTTTAGGAATACCAATTCACTTAGGAGCATTCTGCTATCTGAGAATATAATACAGACACAGGTAACAAGAAATGTTGAATTCAGGACTGGGTATTTTTAGCTGGAGGCTTTGAAAGAACAAATGGACAAGAGAGGTTAGTGTATTGGTACCAAAATGAATGAAATGAAAGGTTTTAGAATCAATGAAGTATATAAGAAATTTGGTATTTTGGAAAAGAGAGGAGTGGTCAATAGAGATGAAAGATCAAAGAAAGATGAAGAACAGTGAGAGCTGAGTTTCCTTAATAGGCAAATGAGAATTTTCATAAGAGTGCAATGTTGGCGATTTTGAGAGTTCAAATGTTTTTGGTGATTAGTTAAAAGCTTTGGTGGAGATGATGTGAAATATACTATGAATGATAAGAAAGTCAGGAAATCATTAAAATATGATATTGAATGGGTTGTCCAAGTGAACATTGAATTTCCCGAGGTGATGGCATGAATCAAGAAGGAAAGAAATATTCTGATATCAAAATCTTTAATGAATGAGATGAAGTAGCCAGAAAGTCAGTAAATGACAAGACTAAGAAACAAGAGTTTTAAAAAATGGCTGGAAGAGCTTTTATGGAGCAAGGTAACAGTGAAAACTCAAGCCCCACTTCTAACCTATGAGCTACGAAAAAGCGCCACCCCTGCAATCAGTCTCCACAAATTCCATTGCTGGCTTCATCTCTCTGTACTTCTGTGACCTTGAGAAAGTTCTTAACTTCTCTACGCCTCAGTTTCGCATCTATAAAATATAGATAAAAGTATCTACCTCATAGGATTGTTTTAGTAATTAATTTATGTATAGTATAATTATCTATCGTTTACCCTAGAATCTACAGTGTCTAGATTGTCACCATTTGTTAAATGGAGAAGATCCTCTATTCCTTTCAATTTAAGGGATTTACATAATTTTAAGGATTATTATCCTCAGTCTAATATGTGGACTTTGCCTTATAAACATATCATATTGCTTTTAAGAGCCTACAGCTTGATTCAATTTACCATTTTGAATTTGTCTTTCTTATGATACAAAAAATGAAATCGTGATGAGTCACTAAGCACCAATTAATGGTTTTATTGTGCATTAGTATAAATAATTTTATTCTACCTAAATTTAGAACAATTTCAGTGAAGCTTCACACATTTTGTTCTTTGTATTAAGTCCTCAGTGAGGCAGAATATCTGGTTCATCCAAAGTGATGCACTTGAGAAGAGGCAGAGAAGCACGGCAACTTACTGAAGTTCTCCTCACTATATCAGCCCTATATCAGCCCTCCTTGACTTTCTCTTATAGCCCTCAAAATTAACTGAAATTAGTTTCAGAATTGTAAGATACAGTAGCTTCATGAAGAATTCAGAATCTGCAGCATTTATTATTTTTTTTCTGGGAGCAAATGATCAGCTGTAAACCTTTCCTCTGTGCAAACGAATAGACGTTTCAGAAAGTACAACCTTCTGAAAATAATCAAGTACCTTCACAGAGCCATTTGCTTTGATAGACCTAGGGCTTGCAAGTGTCTTTTTTTTTTTTGTAGCAAAAACCATATTAAGCATTTGTAACTTAAGTATCTGCTAAGATTCTTGTTTCGTGATTCACAGTTTATAAAAGGATTCTAATGAATATCGATAGTTCCTATTCTTTGTCTTACACTCTGCC
>NW_011888865.1:4877738-4889302 GCF_000151845.1 Pteropus vampyrus
GATCAAAGAAAGATGAAGAACAGTGAGAGCTGAGTTTCCTTAATAGGCAAATGAGAATTTTCATAAGAGTGCAATGTTGGCGATTTTGAGAGTTCAAATGTTTTTGGTGATTAGTTAAAAGCTTTGGTGGAGATGATGTGAAATATACTATGAATGATAAGAAAGTCAGGAAATCATTAAAATATGATATTGAATGGGTTGTCCAAGTGAACATTGAATTTCCCGAGGTGATGGCATGAATCAAGAAGGAAAGAAATATTCTGATATCAAAATCTTTAATGAATGAGATGAAGTAGCCAGAAAGTCAGTAAATGACAAGACTAAGAAACAAGAGTTTTAAAAAATGGCTGGAAGAGCTTTTATGGAGCAAGGTAACAGTGAAAACTCAAGCCCCACTTCTAACCTATGAGCTACGAAAAAGCGCCACCCCTGCAATCAGTCTCCACAAATTCCATTGCTGGCTTCATCTCTCTGTACTTCTGTGACCTTGAGAAAGTTCTTAACTTCTCTACGCCTCAGTTTCGCATCTATAAAATATAGATAAAAGTATCTACCTCATAGGATTGTTTTAGTAATTAATTTATGTATAGTATAATTATCTATCGTTTACCCTAGAATCTACAGTGTCTAGATTGTCACCATTTGTTAAATGGAGAAGATCCTCTATTCCTTTCAATTTAAGGGATTTACATAATTTTAAGGATTATTATCCTCAGTCTAATATGTGGACTTTGCCTTATAAACATATCATATTGCTTTTAAGAGCCTACAGCTTGATTCAATTTACCATTTTGAATTTGTCTTTCTTATGATACAAAAAATGAAATCGTGATGAGTCACTAAGCACCAATTAATGGTTTTATTGTGCATTAGTATAAATAATTTTATTCTACCTAAATTTAGAACAATTTCAGTGAAGCTTCACACATTTTGTTCTTTGTATTAAGTCCTCAGTGAGGCAGAATATCTGGTTCATCCAAAGTGATGCACTTGAGAAGAGGCAGAGAAGCACGGCAACTTACTGAAGTTCTCCTCACTATATCAGCCCTATATCAGCCCTCCTTGACTTTCTCTTATAGCCCTCAAAATTAACTGAAATTAGTTTCAGAATTGTAAGATACAGTAGCTTCATGAAGAATTCAGAATCTGCAGCATTTATTATTTTTTTTCTGGGAGCAAATGATCAGCTGTAAACCTTTCCTCTGTGCAAACGAATAGACGTTTCAGAAAGTACAACCTTCTGAAAATAATCAAGTACCTTCACAGAGCCATTTGCTTTGATAGACCTAGGGCTTGCAAGTGTCTTTTTTTTTTTTGTAGCAAAAACCATATTAAGCATTTGTAACTTAAGTATCTGCTAAGATTCTTGTTTCGTGATTCACAGTTTATAAAAGGATTCTAATGAATATCGATAGTTCCTATTCTTTGTCTTACACTCTGCCCCTTCTCAGTGTGCTTTGTTAGAGTTCCTTAAGACTTGATCTGGGCCCTGTTAAGTTCTTTGCACTCACTCCTTAACTGTTCTCATTTCAATATATTAATATTTGTGTCTACAGCCATGCCACCCTGAACAAGCCCAATCCTGTCTGATCTCCAAAGCTAAGCAGGGTCGGGCCTGGTTAGTACTTGGTTGGGAGACCACCCAGGAAGACCAGGTGCTGTAGGAGTAAAAAATAAAAAAAAATAAGGGATTGTAAGCTGACAAGGTCCTTGCAATCCGTGAGGTCAAACAAGGGTATTTACATTTATGTTTATATTTTGAATCTCTGTAAGATTCATACTCATATATTCAATTGTCTTCCTGACATATCTACTCAAAAGCGCCAAGGGTGTCTCAAATTTAACAAGTTCAAGAACAGATTTAATCATTTCCTTATTCATCAATCCCAGTTTCTCTGTCTTTTCCTCACATTATTTGGCAGCACCATCTATTCACTCTTCCTCATGAAGAATAAGTTGAAGAATTTCTTCTTCATTATTTCCATCTATCCCATTAGGAAGGCCAGTCAAATCCATTTCGAAGATACATTTACAATACCCACTCCTCTCTATCTCCTTTCACCCATCAAAACCAAGTCACCATCATCCTTTTATAGATTACTTTTCTCCTAACCGCACTGATTTCAGTTTTAGTCAAGCTCTTCTTCCCAGAGAAAGAGCAATTCTCTTTCTCAATTATTTGCTCTAGTAAAAGTCTAAAGTGGGGCTTCATGAGCCTGGCCTGAGTCACAAGGGTATCCCAGAACCAAGTACTGTACCAGAGAGAAACATTGCTCTTATTTGTCAAGAGTAGTTATATGTGTCTTCACCCATCTTACCAGTTCTTTTGTGGCTGCTTTTTTATATCCTTAGTTATAGGACTTCTATTCAGCTAGCCTTCGGGTAGCACAGTATTTGCCTGCTCTTCTATCTTGACCAGAAGTCTAATTGGGGTCTTTAATTGAGTGGAGGCAGTGGAAAAGAAGATAAGGAGGTGAATCTTATAGCTATCATGCAGATAGAATTGTTCGAAAATATGTTAAATATTAACCCAATGCCAGTCAAATGATAGAAACAATACATTACAGTTTCATTTTGATTTCTCTAGAATTGACCATACTTAGTAAGGAAAATAAAAATGGACTTAACTAGACCAAAATAAAATAAAGTAAAACTGGGCTCAAGTAAGCCAGTTTCATGACTATATTTCTGCTTGGAAGATTGGGAGTAGGAATCAAAAAATTACACATTATACATAAATAGGTACATTTATGATCTACCTTAGGTTGGACATTGGAAAATTTGGATAAGATATCATGAAAAAAGAATATGAAAGTCAAGGATTTTTGAAAGAGCCTAGCTGAAAGTTAGCCAAGTGGTCAAGACCAAGTTGGCAGATATTAGAGGATGTGATCCTTTGTAAACAAAAAGCATTGTCCATGATTAGAGACATCAGTTACCTGGGCCCCTTAAAAATGCCTTTCTGTGCAGTGTGAGGAAGAGTATTGGAGGAATAATTATGTTTGACTTTGACAAAGCTACAGTTGGTTGATATGAAATGTTTCCCTGCCTTTGTCAACAAACACTACATCCAGAAAAATCAGATTGAGTAAAAAATTGAAAATAGCCTAAGAATGTTTTGAATACATTACTAAATGCAAGATGAAATTCAAACACCATGTAAAAGTACTAGGGGGAAAATAAACCAGCATAATAATAAATGCAGTGACATATTGTAAAGCACTTATTTCCCACTAAAAGAAGATACTCTGTTAGAGACTTAAAGAAATGCTAGTGATCTAGTCTCAGCAAATATTATTGTATTTGTCATTATAGATTATGAAAATTTCATTTACAGAGTATCCAATATTTTGCTTTTTTTCACTGTTCCTCTATATTTACATATTATTATGCTCTAAGAAATAAAAAATCATATTCTAGATAATGTACACTAATGTGAAACAATCATTTTCCATGATTTGTCAATGAGTTTGTGGTTCACATTCTTTCCTCACATATTTACCTATTTCTACCTATCTAAATAAATATTAGATTTTTATAAAAACTTGCCGTGCATATTTAAAATATGTAAATACCTTTAATTTTACATTTTTTCAGATATTGCAAAAATATCCAATTAAAGAAATGGTGCCACTCACAATAGGTACATTTTAAAAAATATCATCAAGCCAATGAACTGATTGAAAAATAGGAAAATACTTTCTTATTAGAATGATTCAGAGCTATACTTTTGATGTGTAGCTTCCAGACAGAAAAGGAGGGAAGCTTTAGCATGATGAAAAGACAGGCAGAGAGCCCAATCCACTGAACCTGTTCATATAGAAATCTTCCCATCATCTTCTTCCACGGCCTGCAAAGATAGATCCATCAGAAAGCAAATTATGAGTGACCACTCTTCAGATGTCACCAGCACTTGTAAAAGATTCCTTTTGAAAATTTAATGTTTATTTAATGTTTATTGTTATGTAGATATTGTTTGGATTATTTTTCTCTAAGTTTTTTCTGCACTTCATAACACAGAACACCACCTACTACTTTTCAACATGGCGTCCTGAGAAAAGCAGTCAGCTGGGAAACCTGAGTTCAGTCCAGGCTCTGTCACTAAGGGTTGTACGATTTGGGTCAGGTTGTAATCTACCTAAAACTCAGTATCTTTGCCTGCGAGTCTCTTAGTATGTAGATTTTGCACTATTTTATAACTTGGTGCCATTTCTAAAACAAAACAAAGCAAATAGAACAAAAACCAACATATATATATCAAATATTTTCATTTAAAATGTTAAATTATTTTGGATATTTCGGGAGAAAAAACAACTACTTTGTTGGTCATTAGCCAGAAATTCATTCTTCTCCAAGATTAGTCTCTGGGATACATGTCTCCTGAAGACTATGCTAAAAATTCTCAAGAAATAGAATGTCAAAGATACCACTTTTATGCACATTCTTAATTCCTTTCTGAGACTTCTATGCACAATCCTGTCTACTCTCTTCTTCTTCAAAGCGACTCTCATTCTTACATCCTAGACCAGGTCAACCGTACAGTTCATCTCTTATCTCCTTATTCCTGGCCCTATCGTAGATCTGTGCTTGACTTTTCCAAGCAGAGGGCTTCCTAAGCAGAACACACACTTGGCTTTAACACTCCACCTACAAAATACAGAAGAAAAGTATTCCACTGTAAGCGAGAAGAGAACTCTGATCTCTTTACTCCCAACAAAATTTTATGCTTTGTTTGGTGGCTAAGTTGTTTGCCTTTTAAATGTCATGCCAGAGCTTTATATGTCATACACACGCAATGTCTATAATATATAATCACCTTATTAAGTATGCTATCAGAATAAATATTTTATAGCTGTGTTATAGAAACATAGAAAGCTAGGAAACTAACCCAAGAAGGCACAGTTGAGAACCGTGGAGCCTTTTGAATTTAGAGTGAAAAGGGTAAGGGTATAGGATAACAAAACTGTCCATGCAGAGATGTGGCTATTTTTGTTTACCTGAAATATCTTAGTTACTTATGATTAAAATCATAACTGAAAATCTGTTCAGAATTTTATATTTAGATAACTTTTGGTACAGAAACTTGCCAAAAGCTTTGTTAAACATTCCAATAAATTACATCAAATAGTTCCCACTTACCATATTTATATTTTATCATCTCACACAATTAGAAAAGATTACATATGCATGTTCCTTATAGGAGTATGATCATATATTTTGTTCGATTGTGTTAAATACTTTGGGAGATACTTTACACATATTATTTAATTCTCAAGACAAAATATAAGTAACATTTCCATCTTTAGGATGAAAAAATAGAGGACCAGGTAATTTAAACTACTTGTCCCAAGTCACCCATTTTTATGTAGTGATAGTAAGATACAAACTGTTTCACTCTAAAGTTTCTTTTATACTATTCTACTTTACCATTCTGCCATAAATTATTGCATAAATGTTCCTTGAATTCCACATCATGACCTGTTTAAAAAATGATGACATTCATTCATTTGTAATAAAAATAATATCTACTCTTTATTGAGATAGATATCAAAGCAATGCTTTAATTACATAATCTAACTTAATCCCTACATCAACCTTGTGAGGTAGATACTATTCCTACATTACAGACAATTCCTACATTACAGACAATTCTATGTAGGAATAGTATCTACCTCACAAGACTTAAGGCTCAAAAGACTTAACTGACTTGTTCAAGGTTCCATAGTCACAAATGCAACTATTTGATATTAAAGACTATGCTTTTAACCATGCAGAAGCAGCTCAAAAAGTGCCAGGGACAAATGAGAAGGAAGTGAATTGACTAGTTTCAGGGTAAGAGCTGGAGGGGCGGGGTGCTATCACAGGCAGGTGCTATTGTTCCATTGTTGATCCCTCCCCCACCCATCCAGCAGGTGCAGGCAGGCACAAATCTGAGCCCTCCATTAATCTGGATAATACCATTTGCTTCACTCTGGTGCTTCTCTGAGATTCTGCCCCACCTGTCTTGTGTGCCAGGCCTAAGCCATTTCCAGTGGCTTTCCCAATAATTGGCCTGCCTGGACTCATGCTGTAGACTTTCCTAAAACCTCTCAAATATTCACACACCACAAACAAGCAGCAGGTGGCCTTGGCATGCCCTGTACCTCTTGCTAAGTGGTTCCAAGCCTGGTACAAGCAGTGACCAGTGTCAACTTGCATTGTAACTCCAGTCATGTGGCCCCAAGCCTGGCTTAATCTTCGGCCAGTGTTAACTTGGAACGTAGCTTCAACTAAGTGGCCACAAACCTGGCACAAGTGGTGGCTGGCCTTGGTTCATGTTGTAGTATACACCAAAGGGTCCCAAGCCTGGCACTAGTGGCGGCTAGGCTTAGTTCATGGCATAGCCTCTTCAAAGTGTCTCTAAGCCCAGAACAAATGGCAACCTATTACAGATCACTTTGTAGTTCCCACTAGCTGGGCACAAGTGGCAGCTGGCCTTGGTCTATACTTGGTCTATACCCCTCCCAAGAGGCTCCAAAACCAACACACCAGATGGCTGGTTTCAGAGCACCCAACCAGCTCCACAAATGACACATCGGAAGAGTGGACTCTGCTAGCACTAGAGCCCTGCAAAAGTGAGCTCTACTCCATGTGGTCAGCCTCTGCACAACAGCTTATCTCCTATAGTCATAGCCAGCCTTCAGTTAGTTGGCCTGAGATTTAATCCCACCTACTGACATGCCAATAGCAATTAAGGCTCAACTATAGCAGAAGAGCACACACGACCCGCACACTCCAGAGATCAATTAATGGTTGCCAGAAGGGGTAAGTGAAAAAGATGAAGAGGTTAAGAAGTACAAATTGCCAGTTATGAAAATAGTCATGGGATGTACAACATCAGGAAAATAGTGAATGATATTGTAATAATTATGTATGATTTCAGTGGGTACTAGCTTTACTGAGGTGACCACTTTGTAATGTATTAAATATCTAATTACTGTGCTGTCTACCTGAAACTAATATTATATTTTATGTTAATTGTAAATGAAAAAAAAAGATAAAAAAGACTCCATTTTTTTTCCCTGGATTACTAGCTTATTAAGAAAAAATTGCTCTATTTCTAGTATATTTTTTTAAATTCATTTTAAAAGTGCTCAAATAAATCTTTCTAAGCTATACTTATTATATTATGCTTTTGTTTAAAAATTTGCATTGGCTTGTCATTGTCTTACAGTAGATTTCAAAGGGATGAGCATATTTAAGTTAAATACAAGATGATTCACTAGGATATGAGAAGAAAAATATTAAATAGTTTTGTATTTGCAGAAATGAAGAGTATATGTTTTACAAGTGAATAAATATAAAAGTGTGGAATGAGATATTTTTCTAATAAAGGTACATAATTATTAATAATTGGCAACTGCTGTTCTGTACAATGACCTCCAGGTTACCTAATCAGGTTCTCATTTTCTCTAGAATCTTTACCTCATCCATCACTTTCATGTTATATCTTCATTCAGTTTTTATTATAGTCAAACTTTAATATATTTTAAACAGAAATTCCCTACTTTTCTAAGTGTTTATTCTTTCTGCCTGAAATGTTTCCTTTCATCCCTTTAGGCTCCAGTCTTAACTATTTTTCAAATTACAGCTAGATGCTAATTCTTCTGTGAACATTTTAGCAGTCAGAATAGTTTTGATTATAAATAACAGAGAACTGTTCAAATTAGTATAATTAATAAAGGAAATCAATGCTCCAGTCATTGAAAAATTAAGATAAAGGGAAGGCTTCACGTGCAGTTTCTTCAGGCCTCGAAGCCATTTTCCATGATTCCCTTGGCTCTCCATTGCTTTATGTAATCTCTGTCCTCAGGTTGTTTTCCTTCATGGTTACACAATGTTGCAGCAAACATAAGCCTTACATTTGTATTCTACAACACGTAGAGCAAGAAACAGAAATCTATGCTACCTCGCTTCCTGCTCCAATTCAATATTTCTTGACTTTACACTGAATTCACTTGGATCATCTTCTCATCTTCTAACCTAACTTAAATTAGGTTAGCCAGGGCCTACTTCTGAGTTATAGTCAGTGTCCACCTCTCGAACTTTCAGGTCATCAATTTCTTGGCTGTTTTATAATGAACATTTAAAGAAAATGTTCTGAGTAGGTAAATAACAATTTCCACTATAAGCCTCAAGTCATTTACCAGCTGAAGTTGAACTCTTTATTTCCTGAATTACTATGATATTTTATTTATATCTTTCCTTTTATCCTCATTTTTTCCCTTGTATTATTGCAATTTTCTTTTATATCTACCAGGCTTGAAGCTGTTTGAGGGGCAAGTACCCATATCTGATTTATGGTTTTATCCAACTTCTTGCTGTCTAGCATCTAGCATATGCTTTATTAGATTACTATATGTAGAACCAATGAATTCACAAATGAATGAACGAATGAACATAAAATAATTTCCTTGAAATATAGGTTCCTTTTAGAAGATTTCAAGAAAAGTGTGGCACAACATATTCAGATATGGAATATCATATTTATTAGAGAAAAGCTGGAGGCAATTATTTCTACTACAATTTCCATTTCAATAGTCCATTTATTTCTTGAAGATTTGATCTTTTGAAAGCACGAGGTATCTTTTAAATGGCTTCTTCTTAATGACATATCTTTTGTAATCTATAGGTAGCCCATAAAAAAAAAAAGCTACTTGCCCAGAAGGAAAAGAAAGGAAAGTATAAAAGCAATTAGGAAGGATGCACATTAGCCTGCCAAACATCGTGCCTTTCTGAACAGGAAGAAATTTGACCTTGGACAGTTCTTACTTGCATTTAAATGAAAAATAATCACTTAAAACTATTAGTAGATAAATTAGTTGATCTTTTTTTGAGAAGATAATTTCTTCTCATCAGAATTTTAATTAAATGAATGAAAAATACATAGTTTTTAAGCTTCCAGGTTCACTTTAGATAAGATTTTATTTTACCTACTATAGAAACTATAGTTAATGAAAATTATTTTTATGTAACTTATCAGACATCTTCTCCCCTGAAAATGTTTCATTCAAGCAAGCATTAAACATTAAATCCAATTGATCCCAAGACCAATTTATACAATGGTCTATTTGAATACTCCACACTGGTGTATCACGGTCAAAAATTGAACCCAGGATATGTCCCCATCCAACCAGCTTCTCTTCTAATTTTAGCTGTCTTGATAAATGACTTTTTTATACACTTAGTTGTTCTTTTCAGAAACTTGGGAGCCATCCTTGACATTCCCCTTGACATTCATTATCAAATCTTGCCAATTCTACTTTCCAAATATGCAAAATGTGTCCTAAATGTATTTACTTCTTTCAACCTCTATTGCTACTACTGAAGGCCACCATGATCAATTGCCTGAAATTATACATATAGCCTCCAACCTGGTTTTCCTGTTTCTAATCTTGTCTTTCTCCATTCTAATACCCACACTTTCACCAGTGTTAAACTCCCTCCCCCGTTCCCCCTGCCCCGCCACCTTAAAGATCTCTAGTAGCTTTCCATTGCTTTATGGATAAATTTATAAATTCTACAAGATTTAGATAATATAATTCCTGCCTGTTTTTTCATCCTCATCTTTCACTAACCTCTCTTTCTTCCTTACTTTTTTCCATACACACCAACTTTCTTTGTTCCTTAAATGTACTAAGGTATTTTGCCTTCACAGCTCTTGTGCATTGTTTCATACATGTAAGATATTCCCCACATCACTCTCTTCTCTTACACACACATACACATTTCTTCCTAGCCTTGCTAATCTCTACTCATACTTTGAGTCTCAGATTAGATATTATTTTCATTTGTTGGAGAATCTTTCTCAGAATCTTTTACTATATTAAGTTAATTCCCCCTGCTATACACTCTCCTAGCTCTCTATTCTATTACCTTTTTACTTAAAAGCATGTAATATAATCATATTATTATTTGTGCATTTATTTGTTAAATATATTTTTTCATTACACTATAACCACGAGGGTAGGCACTGTGTGTTTTGTTCCTCATTGTATCCCCACTACCTAACATAATGCCTAACATTTAGTATGCATTCAATAAATATATTGAATAAATGAATAATAAAGGCATTACTGAAAAAAAGATTTACTGAATGATTCTTTTTGCTAAAGGGTAGCTCATTAACAAAGATAGACAAGATGCGGTCACTTAGGAAGGGAAAACGTGAGGCAATAAGTCACAGCGAAAGGGTTATCTACTTGATTTTTAAGAAAATATGGTCCATAAATAACAGCACTTTTTCTCTAACTTATACCTTCCAAGCACTGATCTTGACTTTGCTCTGTGTAGGTTTCATAAACTGGCATTCTCTTTTCATCATAACCTCTTTCTAAATTGTGCTCCATGTGATGTCACTCAAAAATTTCTATTAATTTTTTTTCTTTGAAATATCATTTTGTTTCCTTTTTAATCCCAATGGCAGTAATGTATTACAGAGCACAATTATATTATCCTAGTCTTCTGCAAAAGGCTCTGAAAACATCTTCCTACCCCTCAATTCATATAGCACTCTGATGCCAGATTAATCTTTGTAAAACAATTCCCTGTTCATATCACCCACAGTTCAAAAGTCTTCATTTGTTCTTCATCATTTTGTAAAATAAAATATCACTTTGCTTTGACATTAATAGCCTTAGTCCCAATTTTCCTCTTCTATTTCTACGTCAATTCTTTGTATCCACTGATACTAGTCCTTATATTCTCACATCCACTTGGAGCAAAGTAAGAAAAAGAGGGAGGTTAGTAAAAGGTGAGGATGAAAAAACAGGCAGGAATTATATTATCTAAATCTTATAGAATTTATAAATTTTATTCCTTCCTTTATTATTTCTTAGAATTTCTTCCTTTTATACTTTGTTTTTTACTCCAATATGTATTTCTTGACTACTCTTACAGACAACAATTTCTCCTTTCTATGAAATTTGTTCTCATCTGCATTCTGGGATAATCACTTGATACTATATAAATTTTCTATCATTTATTTTTATTTTATTATGAAAGAGCTAAACCCTCAACTAAATGATTTAAAAACTTCATTATAATCTCAATATCTAAGATAGTACCTAGTAACCTATTTCTTGTCTCTTATAACTCATTGTGGTACTAGCATTTAGAATGCTACTTACTACATAACAAAGGTTAACAAATATTTATTGCTGATAATGAAGGGTATTACTTAGAAAGAGAGGGTAGGCAAGATGAACAGCATATCTTGAAGAAAGCAAAGCATGTAGAATATTGCTAGTGGAGAGGCTAACCGAATTCAATAACTTTGGGAGTCCTAAAAGTTTGATGGTATCATCTTTAGTTGAATTGTTCCCTGATGTAAGAAGGAATGAGGAAGGGTCATTTCAATGCAGAGAATGGCATAACCCAAGGCTCAGGGGGTGGAAATGTGTATGAAAGATGGACTAATTTGATAAGAAGAGGAAATTTCTCACTCCATGTGGAGATCATTAGACTGTTACCCATTTCTTTTTAGGGAAAAAGTGAAGTTTCATTTATGTGAAAAAAAAAAAAAA
>NW_011888865.1:4890947-4893021 GCF_000151845.1 Pteropus vampyrus
GATGTGGTGCATACATATAATGGAATATTATTCAGCCATAGAAAAAGATGAAATACTGCCATTTGTGACAACATAGATGGATCTCGAGATTATCACGCTAAGCAAAACAAGCCAGACAGAAAAAGCTGAGAACCATATGATTTCACTTATATGTGAGCTATAAAACAGAAAGAAACAAACAGAGACTCATGGATATGGACAACAGTTTAGTGGTTACTAGAGGGAATGAGAGAAGGTAGATAAGCGTAAATGGGGTCAAATATATGGTACTGGAAGGAAATTTGACTTTGGGTGGTGAACACACAATACAATATAATATGACATTATTGAATTGTACACTTGGAACCTATATAATTTTATTAACCAATGTCACATCAATAAATTTAATAGTACAAAAAGCACGCAAGTAGGTAACTTTCATTTTGTTTTGTTTTTGCTGAAAGTTTGAGCTTGGGGGCTTCCAAGGCATTCAAATTATTATGCTGGCTGCTTTTTCACAGACATAAGTATCTAAGACAGATAGCCATAAAAATCATTCACATTGTTTTACTACGTCTCCACCTTCACTGTAGTGACCAATGTCACTGGGGATGATAAATTTATATTTTTTCTCAATAGCCTAAGTTTTCATGCTATAGTCATAGTCAATGATATAACCAGGCAGGCCAAAGCAGGAGAGTAAAGTACATGGTCTTGTGATAATCCCCTCCCCAAATTTGTGACCTCTCAATCACTTTTTGTCTTGAAGCAGGAAATGGTGACATTATAACATCATTTGTGTTTATATGGTAATATCATTGTGTATTTGATATGTGGTCATATGAAGTTGACAAGTCATCGCTTTCTAAAAGCTGGGATGGTGACAAAGTGTGAAGACCTTGGGAAAGTCCAAGGCTATCCTGGCAGACAAATTAAGTCTGTCATGGCTTCCTGCCTCCAAGTGTAAGAGAGCTGGAAGGCAGAAAAAGTGTATGATTTAACTTTGTGTCAAAGACACACATTGCTAGTTGAGTAAAATCTTATTCTTTTGGATTGCTTTTAAGAACTTTGGATAGCACTGAAATGTACATTACATTTCTAGTGGCCTAGCTGATATTACTATAGTTTGAAAGGTTAAATGCATTGAATGCCCATTTAAAAGGACCTAATATCCTGGAAAGATGGATTGCTATTTCTGGTTGAAATTAGATTTTAATAGAATTCCAAGAAAAACAATATGCATTTTAATAAGTTTCATGACATGGCAACATTTTCAAAATGCAAAGCACATAACAAGAGTGATGGTGGTGTTTGAATCAGCATACGTAACTTGAAAGTTCTGAAATATTATGACAGCCTACAAGATGCCTAAATGGGATCCTGGCTTTATCTTTATAGTAATAAATAAGGACATTTCAAGATTTATAGTCAGGGTCTCAGAAACATGGGATGTACACTATTAAAAAATGTTATCCTAACCCTGGGGAGACAGTGGTAGGGAGGAATTTAGGGAGCAGACAATGTAGTGGGAAACAGATGCATTGCATGTATATTATTATGGAACACAGATTTGTGGTCTGAGAGAAATGCTTTAAATGCTCTGTTTCTCCTCCTATATCCCCATTGTCTTGGTTAATGTTTAGATCAGGAGTTGGCAAATATTTTCTATAAAAGGATAGAAAATATATATTTTTGGCTTTCCAGGCCATACAGCTTCTGTTATAGCTAGTCGATTCTGCCACTGTAGTCATAGACAATACATAATAAAATGGAGGTGGCTGTGTTTCAACGCAACTTTACTTACAAAAACCAGCGACTACCTGGATTTGGCCCACAGATTATTGTTTTCTCTTGTCTAGGATCTTATTTACCAAATCACATCTTGCCTGAACCATGACATTAGTCTCCTTCCTATCTATGAAAAAGTATTTATATCTTCATTCATTTATTCAAGAAATTTTATAGAACATCTAATACATTCTAGATACCATGTCATATGTTGGTGAATCAGTAGTGAAAAAGATAGATGATTTTCTTTAGCAGTTTTTGTTTAAGGAACAGATGATATGTAAACAAAGAAGTAAACAAGATTTAA
>NW_011888865.1:4894506-4910652 GCF_000151845.1 Pteropus vampyrus
ATGAGAAAACATCAGACAAGCCTAAAGTGAGGGATATTCTTCAAAGTTTATGACCAGTATTCTTCAGAAGTGCAAAGGTCATGGAAAGCAAAGAAAGATTGAAAAACTGTCACAGGTTGAGGGGACTAGAGATTAACAACTAAATCTAATGTGATATCCTGAAACCAAAAAAATGAACATTAGTGGAAAAGCTGGGAGAATCTAGAATAAGTTTGTAGTTTAGTTAATAATACTATAGGGATGCTAAATTCTCACTTTCAATAATTATGTCTTAGTTATATGAAATGTTGAAAAGCTGAATAAAGGGTATAAGAGAACTTTCTCTACTATCTTTGCCACTCTTTTGTTAGGTCAAATATTTCACCATAATTCTTTTAAAAAGCAGTAGTAAGACTTTAGAAACAATAAAGCAAAACAGATATCACTAGTAGATCCTCTCTAATTAACCACATATACACAAAATACAATGATATTTATTCTGTCCTTTAATATAAATGCATTGGGGACCTGTAATGGGCCAAAAACTAAGCTATGACTTGATTCACAGAAGCAAATGAAAAATACATGTTCTTTTATTCGCCAAAGGGTATTATGAGTGTTATATTCATGGGTAGAGAGAGACTGAGGAAGTTTGAATTTTTAGTAATGAAATTGGATTGGAGGTTCAGTTATGTGTCTTTTAATCATCTTCGAAGTCTGATTATTTTCAAAGTTATGTTTTGGGAAAACCGAGATTTCCTAGAAAAATAACAAAACTGTGTAACTGAAATACTTTTAACCTCTAATGTTTGTGCAAGAATCCTTTTTGACTGGTCTTTGATGATCTCATGTATTGTAGGCCCTTTCACTGCCTGAGTGAATATCCGGTTTGATCAGAGTTAGTAGCAAGACATTAGGGCAGGCTTGCCAAGGTTTCCCAGGTGTGTGCTGAGTATTCTTGATCAATTAACCAACGTTAATGTTGTGCAATCAATATCTGTGTATATTCTGCACCACTTTCAACATTCCTATTTTGTGTCTTCTAATTAAGGAACACATTCATTAGAACTACTTTTCAATCTTTTCTCCTCTGTGAATGGTAATATTTAAAAGGATTATTAAGTATAATAAAATAAGTAGACTGAATTTTGAATGAATGAAGGAAGAGGTATTTATAAGAAATGGCATGCTTCTGGAGTTCTCCTGGGATTTTTTGCTGGCAGCATAGTCTGTAAATATTTAATATTTTCCAGAAACTATCCTCAGAGGCTCAATCCATTAACTCAAGTACATGCTACAAAAAACAGATTCGTATATTATTAACAGCACATGGACAGAGGAAAGAATGAAAATGATTTTTTTTTTTTTTTATCAAGTACCATGATTTAGTTATCTCTGTGTTCTATGGATTTAGTTCACTACATGGCAATAGTAAAAGTTCTAAATTCAATTTTTTAAAAAATTAGTGAATGAATACATGAATATATCAACCAGGGTTTTCTTTAAAGAACTTCAAGCATCACGACCTTTTCTTTTGTCTCTGGGAATGTCCTGGGCAAAGCCATTACAATAGATTAGATGATGCTCTTCAACTATTTCAGGAATGCTTCCTATATACCAGTAGATGGCAGTCCCTCTTCACTTCTCGTCTTTCTTTAATCTAGAAAAAAAGGGAAGCAAGGATTGAAAAAGAAAGGGATGGAAATGGAAACAGATAAAGATAGATTTTTAAATGCCGTGCATTGTGTTTATTTAATTTTTATGAATGGATTTTTAAAAATGAACTGTTAAGAAGCACGGAAAATTAAAATGTGTCTCAAGTTAATTGGAAATAAGCCATCAAACACAATTGACTTTTTGTTAGCTTGTCAAATTTCATACCAATGTGTTACATTTTGATTAAATGATATTTTGTATTTCTTTCTGGAAAGAGGCTCATCAATAGCCATGTGTAATATGTGGTTTTCCAAGTAACTGTCATCCAGTTTCTCGCCATACTGAGTACTCAGGTGAGGCAGGCTTCAGTTTTCAAGGTTTTTGGATTCCATTCTGTTATCAGCCTGGTACCTTGGAGAGTGCTTAGGGAAAGTCTCAAATTATTTTTTTGTTTAAATGTTTAAAATTTGTTGAGCTGCTTAGGACACTGCAGACATCGGACACTGCAGACACCGGACAAATACATGCCCTGGCACTGAAGCATTATTCGGAAAGCTACCCCAGCAGGAACTTATTATACATTTTCACACAAATGCCCAATATGTGAAACACATTGATGCATTCAAATTGCATCTCTGCTACAGTAGTTGCTAGGGAGCAAGCTGAGATCACCAATTTTACTTCCTTTAGAAAGTATCTTTATTTAAAATCTAAATCATGGGGTTTCAGAATAATTTCCTCAACCTCTTCCCCTCATTACAATCATCATTTCACCATCTACTTCAGCCCTTTCACACTGACCCATCTCCATTGGGGGGGGGGGGAAAACAAGACTAAACCTGGGGAACAATTTGGAATTTCAAATTCTGGGTCCAGTTTCCATGTGATTTTTTGCATGTTCTTATTTAATCTATTCTAAAATTTGTCGACAGCTAAAAACATAACAACCTTAAATGTGTTCTAAGCATTAACCATTGTTAACTAGAGAATACAGGTCATGGTTAAAAAAAATTCCTTGAAAAGGGGTATATTCTCACATATTTTACATAAAATTAATTCCTCTAAAAATCACTGCTATGTGGATGGTTTGACTAATTTTATATTGTATTCAGATCTGTATTTTTACTTAGCTGTTAATATTTATGGGAATTATAAACCAACTATATAGTTATAGAAATTGGAAATGGTAGGAATGATATAAACAAATAGCAAAAGACATAGAAAAACACTTCATATTCACAGTGAATATATGTGTTTTCTCTTGACCTATCTGGAAACAATAGTCAGAATACATACAAGTCAACCTTTGCAGATATATATATACTATTCTAATTTTTGGTATTTGTGTATGTTTCTCCATTAGACTTTGAGTCAGTTGAGGGCAAGAGACATTCACATGAATTTACTTATGCAATCACATTTTCATTAGTCTCACTGTATACTTAATTTGTGACAGATTAGGGATAAAATGATAGATAAGATGTAACTTCTGCCTTTAAGAAGCTTAAAGTATGTAAAGGTCAAGCAAAAACATAAAAATAGGGTCAATAAAACATAAGTGCCATGTTGGAAGCATGTATGGGCTGCAGTGGAATCACAAAAGATAGAGACTTTATGTCTACTGGGATGTAAGGTCGAGTGATGGAAAGCTTAATTAGAGAAGAACTCTTGAACTACTTTGAAAAATGTCCAGGAGTTCATTAGATTGACAAACTGTGAAATAAACTATTCTACACAGATGAACCAGTGTGAAAAGGGCATACGTAGTGTGGTTTATTTAAAAATTGGAAATAATTTGTGTGAAGCAGTACAAAAATGTCTGTAAATATAGATAAGAATATGGTAAGAAAGCTTTTTCTATCATATTAAGGAATTTGGACTTTATTACATAGAGCCAGGAATGGGTCTTATGCAGGGAAGTGACAAATCCTATTTACATTTTTGAAACTTCACTCTAACAAAGGTTTAGTGGATAGATTGAGAGGTGAGACTTTGGCAACAAGGAGATGATTTGGGAGACTGCAATAGTTTAGGCAAGAAATGGAAGATGAAATGAATCCATGAGAAAAGATAACAAGATCAGTTTTAGATAGATTTAGATTGAGGTGCCTGTTGGGCTTCCAACAAGAGATAAATGACAGCATTTGAAATCAAGGGAAAGCTCTGGATTAGAACTGCGGCCTTGGGATCTTCAGTAAATAAACTGTGATTGAAGCTATGCATATGGATGAGATCATCTAGTGAGAGTGAGAAGAAAAGAAAGGAGAGAACATTGGAAAATATAACAGTTATTGTATAAGTAGGAGCTTTAAGATGAAAAATATTTAAAAAGATGGGAACAGCAGAAGCAAAAAAAAGATGGGCTTATAGAAATGAAGGTAGGAATAGTCATCATGAATGACAAATACAGCATAGAAGTAAAATAGGGAAGAAATCGACAGGAATCTATTGAATTTGGCAATTAGGAAGTAATGAGGATCTTCTATTTCTGCTGCTAGTACTCCTGCAAATCAAGGAAATTAGTACCCATTTATATCTGTGTTAATTTTACCTCTGTTCTGGCTGATGGAAAAAATATTATTTGACTCTTCGTTTTGAAAAAGATGTTAGAAAAATGCAGACCCCGGATAGATATTTAGGTTTAATACATTAATTTATTCCCATATCAATAATTTAAACAAATAAGAGTCTCTTTTTAAAATTGGATGTCAATTTTTTTTGTCTTTTCTTCTTGTGGTTTGGTCACTAATACATTTATTTGATTTATTTTAGGTTAAACTGTAGACATAAACTTCTACTACAAAAGAAATAAACAAAAATGGATTTTATATAGAGCCTGACTTAATTATTGTACAAGAAGTTTGATGCCATTTATAAATAACGGCACTACATACTATAATACTGCATCTTGTAAAACGAAATGGCAGAAAATTAAAAACAGATTAATAACATGTTTAAATTAAAAAATCCCTTATACTCCAATACATTTAACCAAATATAGATTAACTCTGAAAAAACCTTGACCGCTGCAGTTTACTTAGTTGTGTTCACATGCCATGGTATAACTAGAGCAAAGCCTACAATTATGCAGGTAGTAAATGTAACAGCGCTCCTTAAAATTCAATTGTACATGGCATGATATAATTGCATATACTTAATTCATTTCATAGTTATATCAACAATTATATTTGGATTTGTAAAGAAATGCAAGATTTTTTTTTTCCCCCTTAAAAGTAATTAAGACTATTATTAAGTACCTGTTGAACATATTATAGTGGATGAAGTGCTTTGGGGCTTGAAGTTGACTTAATAAAGGCTCTCCCTCAAGTGGTTTATAGAGGAGAAAGACTGACATTAACAAAGATTGTAGTAACTTTGTCAACAGTCCTCTCAGTGCCTCTCTTTCTTTCACTTTATCTTTTGCATATTTTTTGCTGCTTCTCCCATCCTCCAGCTTTTCTGCTTTTTGTATTTACCTAATTACCCACTGCTTTCTTCCTGTTCATCCTTTTCAGTTTTGCACTCATGTATAAACTATATATAGCTTTTCCTTGATTTAGAAATGTTTTCTTTGTTCTTGGTGAGTGGGTGTATGAGACAATTAAGTGTTGTAAAGATGCTGAAGGAGAGAAGAATGACAAATGGTAGGTGATTTTATCATGAGGCTAAAAAAATTGAAGCTTTTGATTTTAGTGATAAGAAGGTCACTGGTCAGTTACCTTTGTAGTTAAAATATTTCGAATTGAATATAATGCTTGGGAATAGATGTTCAAGGAATGAATTTGAAAGAAATTAAACAATAGACATTTATTTTAGCCTAGAAAATGTAATAAGGAGTAGGAAAGCAATGCTCTACCAAATGTAAAAGACAAAACCTCAATCCACATTTTTCTAGAAAAATAATTTCAACAAGAAAACAATTTGAGAAATATATATTTTAACATGTCTGATTCTAATATTACTGTATAAATTATGTTTCCTCAAAATTCAACAGGTATTTTTAGAATCTAAGTTTCCTAAGAGTATGATAAATCTCCATTTCGCCAGTATGATTTAGGTTAAAGTATTTTGGTTAATGGAAAGTTCTTATTAACTGAGTCTTGCCAAGTAGCTCATATTTTTCACTGGGGCCTAATGTTTTCAAACTTGAAACAAAGAACTAAAATTTATTAAATCCTCCAATAATTACTGATCCTTTGCCACACCTTCTTGAACATTGAAAGTATAGAATTCTTCAGGCCTTTGTTTTATGTTCCATCATTTTTTAAAACTGTATCAAATTTAATAAAAGAATCATTATTATATTTTTAAAGAAAGTTGCTTTATTTATAATTATACAGTAATTTTATAAAACACTGTAATTCAGGATTGAATATCTTGATTGCAGAGACCTAGCTTGTTCCTCTTTGAATCCTCAGCATAGTTCTTTGTATATACTAACAGTAAATATTTACAAAATACTGAATTTGTGACTTTGGACTTTATATCTGACACAGGAAAGTGTCTAAAATCCAAAAGGCTACCTACTGACAATATTTTCTCAGTGCTTAAAGAAGATCAAGAAATATTTGCTCTATGAAAGATATTGGAAACAAATCAATAAAGTCCTTATCCAACATTGCTCTGAACTGTTCAAATAGCTACATGTAGAATTTCTGGTTCTCGGTCTCAGGAATTCTATAACATGGCTGAAGATAATTTAGAGAAAGTATATGCAGCTTTTATTAGTAGAGATCAGAAATAGGCTGATTTTAACTGACCTTATAAAAAAGTATGTTACATTAGAATTAGATAAGAAGCCTAGAGAAGAAAATAATTTTGATCTTATTTTCCTCTCATGACATAATTACTTAAGTAAAATGTAAAACTGCTCTTCTAAGTAACATAAAGAAAAGACAACAAGAAAATATTTAGATTTCTGTGATTATAATGGTCTTATAATTAAGAGTCATGTTGGAAAAACAGCCAAATAGGAACGAAGTTACTTCAGTAAAATCTCTATATATTTTATTTCGTATCATGATTATATGAGCTTTTCTCTTTATGTTCGCTAAGGAGATAAAAGTCCAAGATATTCAACTACTTAACGATGAATTTTTGGTTACTGTCCCAGGAATGTAATATTTATATATGAAATTTGTAATGGCTAGAAAACTGTATTTGTTACAGGATATTGCATTGTTCACTAAGCCAATAAAATGTTTATTTTTTTAAAATAAAAAATTAAATTTACTTACTTAAGCTGTAAATGAATTATTAGCCTTGGGAAAATTAACTCACTGCAATCAATTTAACATCACGTGTAGGTTCTCTGGTTAAAAAGAACATTTTGACTATCTCTTCTCTCACTGCTAAAAATTACTGTTGCCTTTAACAGATTTAATGCAAATACATCGTGAAGCTTGGAACCTTTTATATGAGTGACAAAAGCTTAAAATATAGGACTTTCACTTAGAAAATATAAAATCTGGGAGTATTGATCACCTAAGAGTAAAAAATCATGAAGACAATGGGTAATGTTAACATTGACTTATTTACTTGGAATAACTCCTTCAAACTTGAAAGAATAAACGAAACAAATGAGAGCAAGTAAGTAAATACTAAGGGATGTTAAAGTCTTAAGCGTGGATTAGTTCAAGAAGATTTTAGTTAAGTTAATAAAGGATGAAGTCAAGATCAAGGTAGGAAATTATGACTAAACTTTTTAAGTTTTTATTAAGGGAAATTACTCTGCTTCTTTACTAAAATGTGTTTAGATGGTACCATCAAAGAAGTATTCTTGGGTTATATACTAAAATGAATTATTCTGCCTACTATTAGAAATATGCATTTGTAAGTAATTTGTTAAATGTTTGCAATTAGATGATGGTAATTTCATCATTTAAATTCTAACTCCTATCTTTAAACATGCTGTGTGGAATATCTCTTTTCTGTTTTAATTAAATCTGTCAATCGCATAACTTTTTGATCACTTTTGGGTAAAAAAAAGTTCAGTCCAGTCTAGATCAATTTAAATCATATTTTAAGTTCATACTCTTCCTTCTGCATCATGATAGTTAAACCTCAGCCTGAAAGTTTTGGTGTGAAGAAGGGCATAATCAGCTCTTTCACGCTACTCCTGTGTTTTCAAAGATCAGAGATGAGTAAATGGGCAGAAATCTTTTTACTTAATTAGTGCCCTTATAATCCTCCTGGCTTCCAATGAGACGGGTATGGCCAGCTTCTAAACGGTGACTCTTTTATGTGAAACATGTATAAGATCACTGGTGATTCCTGAGGAGGCTTTTCACTGAAGAGTTCCATAATGTGGAAGCCATTCTCTTTATACCTTTCCTCAGCTCTCTCTCCCAGCAGCATATCATTTCTCTTGCTGCTGGAATCAACTTCTGAAGAGGCTGCTCAAGCCCATGTACCTTCTTATCTGGCTCATGGAAAACTCCTACATCCTTATCATGCCAAACAGTTTGAATGTTGGATGTCCCTCTGCTGTCTCCTCTCTTCACTTTGCACTGTCTCTTCAATTCTCTCTTCCTTCTTCACAAATGATCATGAATGATCACATAAGCAAATGTCCACCTAGACAATAGGATGCCATCTCATCTCCTTGCGTGCACCTCTATGTCTAGAAATAGTTCTCTGAGAAGCTCCTTATTTATGTGAGAGGAGCAACTTTTATCTTCATTTTGTGAAGGGATGATGTAAAATTTTACTAGGATATATACACTTCCTACAACTCTGTTCATGGACTCTTGTATTTATTTTCTCTCATATAACCTTTTAAAAATTAAAAAAAAAACTTTTCAGTTAGAGTTGACATACAATACTATGTTAATTTCAGGTGTACAACATAGTGATTAGACATTTTTATAGTTTACCAAATGGTCATCCCAAGAAGTCTAGTACCCATCCGATACCATACATATTTATTACGATATTATTGACTACATTTCCTATGCTGTACTTTACATCCCCATGACTATTTTTATAACTGGCAATTTATACTTCTTAATTTCTTCACCTTATTCATCCAGTCCCACACTCTTTCCCATCTGGCGGCCATCCATTGTTCTCTGTATCGATCTCTCATACAGTCGTTAAAGGTGCCGGCGAATTGATGGTATCTATCTCTCTTAGTACACCCTCCTGGAAGCTCTCTTTAGAGTGCCTATGGTGGTACTTGGAAGCAATTCTAAAGTAACAGGAAAAGTCAGATTAACAATTGATTACACGTATATTGAGCTGGAGATCTGCAGGACCCCTTTTTCTTCCAACGTATTTTTTTCATCCTCCAGTCCCAAATTTTCAGATACAATAAATTATTTGAATAATGAACTGTTTTTAATGAAATAGAGATTTTAGATTCACACTGTCCTCTATGCTTTCTCTGTTTAAATTTGCATGATTCATCTAACACTTAAATTTTAACCTTTTAAACAACAATTTCTTGATAAAATTATTCATTTAAATAGTTGTTTTCAACTTCTTTATCCTTGGATACTTATGGTTATATTAAAAGAAGCATACATTCTATTACTGTGAATATTATTATAACTAGTATTTATTTAAATGTTGGAAAACTGTAGTTCATCTCTAACTCATAGTGTATAAGGGCCAATAGAGTGTTTGTACATCTATGGCAAAAAGATTAAATTTATATACTGTTCATGCCTATAACACTCTTTGTAAATATGTATTTTGTAGTGCTTAAAGTAAAAACAACTTTTCTCTCCCTCCAAAAAGAGCCTACTTCTAAGGAGACTAAGCTAAGAACATTTTTCCTATTTAAAGACAAATCTCTTACTTTGAAAAGTAAAATATGATAGCTTATTAAAAATCCAGTTTATTAAATCTGATTGAAGATTCAGTCCAAAGCTAGTTTGAAAGACAAGTATTTTAATTTTCATGCTGTAGTTTTTATTATGTATTTATTTTTATGCAGCTGTCTTTCAGTTTTGTGAAATACTCAAGCAATTGTTGATAGGTATGTTTAATTTAGAAAGACTGCCTTCCTTACTCAAATGATCTATTTCCGCTGAACTGCCAGTTAAAGATGACCTCATGCTTTCTGACATGTTATTAGTGATTGATTGTTGAAGGAATGTTGATATTTCCTTATGCTGTTTATTTTCCTTCTTTATATATCATATTGACCTTATTTTCTTCATCTTTTGCACACTGTTTTCTTTGAGTACATAAAATAAATGCTCATAAAATCAGTTACAGATTATACCATGGGAAAAAATCCAAATGTAAATTAGCTTCTTTACAATGATCTTTCTTTTCTAAAAATATAAAAATAAAAATAAAAAGCCCCCTTTTTAGGTCAAAATTTTCTCTTATTCATTGCTCCTATTTATTTTGTCTTTGAGTTACTATTACTATATACTTAACATAAAATATTCTAAATTTTTAAAAATATTTTATTTTTATAGCATGTGATCTAACTAAAAGTATTTTTCAAGTTTTAAACCAACTTAGTGACATCTTGAAATCATTTAATTCATTCGTCCTTCTAGTCAACATTTTTTTTTTAAACATCTGCTATGTGCCAGCATTGAGGTAGATCCTGAAGATGTGCTGATAAACGAGAGACAAGGTCAAAGTCTGGTTGTGGATTTAGGTAAAGAAAAACAACTAGTAAATGTATAAAGTACAAAATTAGACATTGTGATGTGTGAAGAAAATAATCACATGGTTCTTATAGCACTCAGTCCAATGAAAGTTTTCATGATATGCATCAATTACTTGGTGTCAAGTATACAAAACACATACACAAATATTCTCACTTCCCTAGTAAGCCTATAGTTTACCTGAACTTAAAAAAAAAATCCAGTCAAACAGAGCTTCTTAATTATGATAGCTTAATTATTTTAAAATACACATTTAAAAGTGAAGTAAAATTATGGACACTTGAAGAGAAATATATTTTTTTATGAATTGTTATCACTGTGATCAACTAGGGATACATGTGCCAGGCTTCAAGTCTTTAAGATGAAGCCTAATTCTCCAGCCTTATCTCTCACTGCTCTTTTATTACCCTTCTTCATTATGTTCCAATTTTACTGAAGTTTTTGCTCCTGAACATTTTATTTGTTCTTGTTTTTTGGCCCTCTGAATATACCATCCCCTACATTCTCTATATTTCTTACACTTTCTTTCTACTACTCTTCTCCTACAGAGCTAACAAGTCTCAGTTTAGACTGGTGGTTCTCAAAGTGTGGTCCCCAGAAGCATCAATATCACCTGGGTCTAGTTAAAAATGAAAAATTTTAGTTACCACTGCAGACCTATGGACTCAAACACTCTGAGGTAGGGGTTAGCAATCTGTGTTTTAACAACTCTTCTAGGTGACTCTGAAAGACATGCATACTAATATTTGAGAACTACTGGTTCAAACTTTTTCTGAAAAGCTTTCCTAAACCCTCTGTAGACTAGTCTATGTATCTAGACTTCCTGTGTATAATTCTAACATAGGGTTGGCAACTATAGCCCTCAGCCCAAACCCAGCTGCAGCTTGCTTTGTGTAGTAAAAGTGTTGTAATACAATCATACATATCCATTTGTATGTACTGTCTATGGCTCTTTTGAGCCACAATAGCAGAATGCAACAGAGACTACAAACCGTAAAATTATTACTATTTGTCCTTTTACAGAAAAGAAATAAAAAAGCTAATTCCTGTTCTAACACTGTAGCATAGCACTTATTACACTAAATTATCTTTAGCTCTTTACTTACTACTCTGTTATTGCCAGGCACTTGCCTAAGTTCCAGGATGCATTTGCAAAAGTCAGTTTCTGCCCTCATAGAGTTTACATTTTGGTGTGGATGAGATAGACAATGAACAAATAAATATAATTTCCCTTATTCAACAATGGGTATGTAGTTGTGTATTTTTTACTTGTGGTGTCTAGCCCAGTGTCTGGTGAATAGTGGACATTCAAGAAATGTCTATTAAATAAATTAATTACCAAATGATGAATTAAAGAATGCCACAAAGTGGCAGAAAAGGCAGTTCTGTTTTATAAATAAGAGTCAGGAATGTAATTGACACATCTTCAAATTATTTTCCTCTTCCCTTTTTGTAGCTAACATTCTGAGATTCTACATTCAGTGAATCTCAATCATTATCTGGTATTTCAGATTGCCACAAGAAATGTTTCAAAATTTATTAAAAGATTTTTATTTAAAAATTTATTAAAAATACTAAAAAAAAAAAACAACAGCTCTAAAATTTTAAAGTAATACATCCTTTTAGGAGAGGAAGCAAGAGTTCACATATGTGGCAAGTACAATGAGTCATGACTCATTTCTGCAACTCCAAAAGAGTTAAGAATCATCACGTTCTACCTTGCTATGGTATTTTAAGATATAGGCTATCGATATGAAAATGTGCTTTGAATCATGGTTGAGTGGTTCATTACTTAAGGCACCAGGATAACCGTATGTAAAATAACATTTATTCTTGTTGGGAGTATAGCCATTTTACTTTATGTCATTTACATCAAAGAGAAATTAATCTCAAATTTCTACCAATTACATACCAATCATACTGACATTAAAATTCTGATCTATTACATTATTCATCTGTATAAAAGCAATGAAAACTGCTACAAAGGTAAATCAGAGCTTTAAGTGGTTAATGATTTTCAGATAAAAATTTTAAAAAATCATGGAAAGCTAAAGATTTCTCTGCATTTGGAACCAATTATTAACTCACCTATGAAACTGAAGGTGGTATAAATATCTAGCCAATGATGGTACCAGATAATTTGTAGATAATTTATAAATTAAAATACCTACTTTGATTTGTTTTCCCATTAAAGAAAATTACAGAGATATTCAATATGTTTTCTAAGTGACCATGTCTAATTATGTGACTAGATAATCAGCCCATTCACAGAAAGACTCCTGCAGCAAAATACAGACCCTTGGGTGAGAGGATAAGGCAGATTGAGTGACTTGGCCCCTTATCCAGCACATGAGTATTCAGCAAAAAGTTGTACATATAAAGCACTTAGCATAGTGGTTAGCAGATAGTAAACACTAAATAAATGATTGCCATTAATATTAATTATTATTATTATAGAAGGACTTATTGTCCAATTTATAGGTGAGAGATATCACATCCCAAAGATCTTTTCCTCTTCCCACACATGCAAAAAAAAGATTTGTGGAAAAGATAACATTTGTGGTAAGTCATAAATAATCGTTACTATTTGAGAGAAATGGAAGACAGTTCAGAAGCAATGACTGGCTAAATGTACATTTCTGCCACCCTCTCCTATCCTTTAGAATTATTCATCCTGGGTGGAGCACTCTCCAAAGAAAACTGGGACTGGAAGGGGATAACAGGGCCTTGGTTTTCCTGAGACCCTGGCAGGAGGCACATATATAGGACTTTACTCTTATCTGGCTCTGCCTAGGTCCTGCGTCTTAGAGAGGACACTTGGACAAATCAGAGCTTTATGCTTCCTAAAAAGAGGGTGATCCACTGAGATTTGTGCAGCACTAAGAATAAAGCTTGCACCTGTCCATCCACTTTTGTGGTCTTGTAAGAACTTACTGGTCCCTCAGGTCCCCCAAAGCTGAAGAGTTTGGAAGAGTGCTCTGCATCTCTTTGATTAGAAAGACATTAATTGATAGGAGTAGAGGGGTTTGCTCCTGAGGATTCAATAGGTGACAACAAAATCTCGAGCTGGTAAATCTGCTCACAGATCCAGAGACCACATGTCTCCTAGTCACTGTGGGACTGGCATCTCTTGGCACTGGAAGCTGTCGGAGAGGAATGCAGTGGACAAGCAATGCCCTAGGAAAGTGATGGGTCCATTAGTAGAATGTAGGAAAGCGATGGGTCCATTAGTAGAATGTAAAATTTCAGTAGAACTTCTAAGCTGACAAAAGAAAAAAGATAATAGTAATTGGATCAAAAAAGTAAAAAAAAAAAAAAGTGTGGAAAATATAAAGAGGAAACAAAAATGTAAATGAATAGAGGAATTATTGAATAAATTACGCTACATCTGTGCTTTGAAAGTTTATGCAGCATTAAAGAAAATTAATACAAGCTATATAATTTAACCTGGAGATATTTCTATGAAGTGTTAATGAGTAAAAAAAAATACAATTATATATAATATGATCACATTTCAAAAAACAATGGAAAATGTAGGTAATTATGTTTGTGTGTGCAAATATATTTGATTGGTTTGTGTATGATTATATGGCCATGAAGAAAAAGATGGACTAATAAATATTATATTTCTAACATGAGTTACGGGATGGGGCTAGGGAGGGCTGTATTTATAGGAGATAATGTGGGTAAAAATGGCAAAAAAGAAAGCAGGATGAGGAAGTCAATAAACATAGAAAAAGGATAATCATTTGATAATTATTTGATTAAATAAGTAAAATATAAGCTATGGTAAAAATATAAGCCATGGTAAAAATATAAGCTATGGTAAAAATATTTTACAAAATTGGAAAAATTCTCATGCAATTAAAATCATACAAGTATGTTTATCTGTACTGAAGTGTTTTTAGAGGGAAAAGTAAAATGAGTAGAAGTATACCAGACAAACTAAAACCAAAGGAAAGCAGAAGCAAAGCTGGTATTAGACAAGTTAGGAATTTTGGGTTAAGCAGGATAAAAAGAAAACATTGTGTATTAATAAACAACATATAATAACAAAATGCTTTATAAAGAAGTAATAGTAATAAACTTGTATTTGCCAATCAACACAGCAGCTGATTATATAAAGAAAATATATGAGAAATATGAGAATTTGAGTAAAAATACAATTAAATTAGGAAACTTGGGCTTACATTTATAGATTAGACTGAATCAGGTTAATAAAAATAAGAAAAAAGTTGAATTCCAAGAATATGAGGGTGAGTACAAAATCAGAAAATTTATTCATACATTTTATGACACCAAACTATTAGTGGAGAAAATCAAATGAATATAAAGCTACATGCTAAAAGCTATTTGATTAAATTTAGCAGATATTCTTAATAACTCTGACTAAAATAAGAAAGAAAAGAAACTACTTCAATATGATAGTTTTCATTCTTAAACAATAAGAATTCCATTTTGAGTATTGTTATTCAATTTAAAAATGCATTCTAGCAAACATAATAAGAAAAAAACATTAAATAATCAGTACTAATACTGGAAAAGAAGAATAAGAATATCCATATTTCTGCTAAAAACTGAAATCTAAGAAATCTAAAGTCTGCTAATCCTCTTAAGAGAAATTTTCAAGGTAGCTGTGTACATTATAAATACACAAACACAAACAGATTTTCTTTATATTTGATACATCTGGCTATAAATGAAAATGAAATCCTATTCAAAATAGCAACAAAAACTATAAAATAGTTAGAAATAATCTTAACAAGACCAGTATAAGACCTATATGAAGACACCCATAAAATATTTCTGAAGGAAACTAATCAGGTGTAGACTAAAAACAAGATTATCAAGTTTTTAATGGGAACACTTACATCATAAAAGTGACAATTCTTCTCAAGTTAATATAAGAATTATAAGACATTTTACTTAGAAGCCCTTAGGTGTTTTCTTTGTATATTGGATTAAAGTGATCTACAATTCTTTTGAAGGAAAATTATTCGAGACTCTAATATCGTCTTAGAAATGTGTGAATAAATTAGTAAACAAAACAATTTTAGTTACAGGCTACAGTATGTGCATGTGTGTGTGTATATGAATATGTGTGTGTAAGGTAAAGATACTATTTTAGCTCACTGTGATGGTTTATTTTTATCATTAGTGCTAATAAAATTATCTATATTTCTGGAAGAAAAGAGAGTTGGATCTCTCCCTTATACATAAATGTATACACAGGCAAACAAACAAATAAAATTATTGGTAAATAAAATATAGGAAAGGAATAATAATCTTAAGAAAAATGTTAGTGGAATATCTGTATAATCTACAAGTTTGAAGGCTCTTAAAATAAGATAGTATATCCAACTGACTATTGATGTATGGATAAAAAAGTGGTATATCCTAGGAGGAAAAAAATGGTGTAAATGATAAAGGCTCTGCTCATCCCTCTGGCAACCAAATCAAAGTTGTGATGGAAACAAGGAGCAAACAGTAAGGAAAAATCACCTGGGATCTGGATGAACAAGCCATACAACTAGGGAGAAATCTGAGAAATCATCCTGCAACTGTAGAAGGTAGGATGGGGCAAGGACGCAGGGCTGCTCGATCCCTAGTGGCCCAGTGAATTGGAGACTGTGGCAGCAGCAGAGGCAGACGCCTCTTAAAGGGGCCGCATCAACGAGCAGATTTCGTGGAGATGGACCTGCTCGCTCTGAGCACCAGTGCACATTCGGCTGCGCCCAGGGAGCACCAGGGACTTACAGAAAGAAATGGTCAGAGTGAGGGCCTAGGTAAGACTCATTCTGTATGGAAGTGCCAGCAGTATCCATTGTTCCCTATTGAGCCCTCTCCCTTCCCAGTGCATGGACTCAGTGCCTCCATAGCC
>NW_011888865.1:4910702-4927353 GCF_000151845.1 Pteropus vampyrus
GTGTAAGGTAAAGATACTATTTTAGCTCACTGTGATGGTTTATTTTTATCATTAGTGCTAATAAAATTATCTATATTTCTGGAAGAAAAGAGAGTTGGATCTCTCCCTTATACATAAATGTATACACAGGCAAACAAACAAATAAAATTATTGGTAAATAAAATATAGGAAAGGAATAATAATCTTAAGAAAAATGTTAGTGGAATATCTGTATAATCTACAAGTTTGAAGGCTCTTAAAATAAGATAGTATATCCAACTGACTATTGATGTATGGATAAAAAAGTGGTATATCCTAGGAGGAAAAAAATGGTGTAAATGATAAAGGCTCTGCTCATCCCTCTGGCAACCAAATCAAAGTTGTGATGGAAACAAGGAGCAAACAGCAAGGAAAAATCACCTGGGATCTGGATGAACAAGCCATACAACTAGGGAGAAATCTGAGAAATCATCCTGCAACTGTAGAAGGTAGGATGGGGCAAGGACGCAGGGCTGCTCGATCCCTAGTGGCCCAGTGAATTGGAGACTGTGGCAGCAGCAGAGGCAGACGCCTCTTAAAGGGGCCGCATCAACGAGCAGATTTCGTGGAGATGGACCTGCTCGCTCTGAGCACCAGTGCACATTCGGCTGCGTCCAGGGAGCACCAGGGACTTACAGAAAGAAATGGTCAGAGTGAGGGCCTAGGTAAGACTCATTCTGTATGGAAGTGCCAGCAGTATCCATTGTTCCCTATTGAGCCCTCTCCCTTCCCAGTGCATGGACTCAGTGCCTCCATAGCCATGACATCATCAAACTGGATAACAGAGGTCGCTCTGCCCAGAGGATTTCCTGAAACCCCACCTACCCCAACCCAGGCCCCACCCAAGCCACATTCTGGTATATCCTCAGCGAGTCAGATGCTCCTTGCTGAGCAGCGCCTAGACTCAAACTAGAGGCAGCTGGCCTCGGTTTCTGGTGTGGCCTTTTGAGTCAACTATAAGCACAGCATCTGTGGATTGCTCGTCAAATCTTAACAGGTGACCCCGAAGGGATAGTGGATTGGGCTAAATTTAGCCTGCAGCTGAACCCATCTCAGGACTGGGCCACTGGACACCTACTTCACAAATCCATACTAATAAGACCGGGAGACTTATTGCTTAGTACATAGAAACAGACACAGAACGGCAGCCAAAATGAGAAGACAAAGAAGCAGAAACCATATGAGAGAAAAGAACAGAGATCCAGATATAATGGAGTCAAGTAATCTAACAGATGCAGAGGAGTTCAAAACACTGGTTATAAAGATGCTCAATGAACTTTTCATTAAATTCAATGAGAACTTCAACAAAGAGATAAAAAACATAAAAATGGAAATAGAAATTATAAAAGTCTGAAATGGAGAACACATTATCTGAGATGAGAAGTATATTAAATGGAATAAACAAAGGAATAAACAAAGTGAATAAAGAAAAGGATCAAATGCCCTATCTAGAGGATGGGAAAGCCAAGGACACGCAAGCAGAATGGCAAGAGATAAGATGCCAAGACTGTAAAAATAATTTAAGGAGCATATGGGACACTATTAAGGATCCAAATATCCATCTGATCGGTGTACCTGAAGAAAATCAAGATGTTGAATAGCTGTTTGAAGAAATAATGATAGAAAACTTCCCTAACCTGGTGAAAGAAATATACATAAAACCCCAGGAAGCTCAGAGAATTGTAAAAATTAGGGATCCAAAGAGGCTCACACTAAGACACATCATAATTAAAATGCCAAAGGTTAAATACAAAGAAAGAGCAGCAAGAGAAAAACAGATAGTTATCTACCAGGGAACACCCATAAGACTGGCAGCTGGTTTCTCAAAAGAAACTATGCAGGACAGAAAGGCTTGGTAAAAAATATTCGACAGGATGAAGACCCAGGATTTACAACCAAGAATAATTTATTCAGCAAAGCTATCATTTAGAGTTGAAAGACAGATAAAGAGCTTCCCAGACAAAAATAAGCTAAAGGAATTTATCATCACCAAGCCAGTATTACAGGAAATGTTGGAAGGACTTCTTTAAGAAGAAAAAACATGTATCAAAAACAAGAATAAAGAATGGTAGCAACTATATTCCTATCAATAAGTCCTTTAAATGGAAAAGAATTAAGTGCACCAACCAAAAGATAGAGTGGCTAAAAGGATAAGAAAACAAGACCCCTACATATGAAAAGGAAGAGATGGAAAAGGATATTGCTTTGATGGACTTAGAAGTTATTTAAGTCAGACAGAGACAGATAAACACTATATGATTTCACTTATATGTGGAATCTAAGGAATAAAAAGAACAAACTAATTAAAAACAGACAAATATAGTGAACGATTTGGTGATAAAAAGAGGGAAGGGAGGTCTGGGGGGCTGGGAGAATGGGGTGAAAGGTTAAAGAAGTACAAATTAGTAGCTGATGGATGGTCATGGGGATGGGGAGCATGGCATAGGGAATGCAGTTAGCATTAATACGTTGGCTAGGTGGAGGGTCGGGGGGAGGGAGGGAGCAATTGGGAGGATCGTTTTATGAACTACATAGATGTCTAACCAATGTATTATGTACTTGAAACTAAAATAAGTTAATTTTAAAGAGTGCTATATCCCTACAATGGAATATTATTTAACACTAAAAAGAATGAAGTACTGGTAAATAAATGCTACAACATGGATGAATCTCAGAAATATTATGCTAAGTAAAAAAAAAAAAAAAAGAAAGAAAGCCATATGCTAAAGACTACATATCGAGTCCGTCTATGTGAAATTCTAGAAAAGTCAAATCTGTAGATTCAGAAATCAGACTAGTAGTTAACTGGGGCTGTGGGTGAATAGGAGAATTGGATGAAAACAGAATTGAAGAACTTTGGGGAGAAAATGGAAATGTTCTAAAACTGGATTATTGTAATGGTTATACAACTCAATACACTTACTAAGAATTGTGTACTTTCAATGAGTGAATTTTATGAAATGTAAATTATACCACAACAGAGATTAAAAATGCAGTTTTATTAGTTCTCACTATAATTTACAGGCAATAGTAAGATTGAGCTACAATTTTCTCTCTTGCATTATTATGTATACTTTGTTTAAATTTTCTTCTAGCATAAAAAAGTAAGGAGTGCCTTTGGAGGGAGTATTTATGTTTATAAATATTAGGTACTATACTATGGGAAAACTCTCTCTTCTGTAATTATCAAAGAAATTCTTTTGGAAATGTTTGTCTGGAAGCCCGGAATTTATATTTATACAACATGCACATATCTACATAATGTACATTGTCAGTTTAAAAATAAATTATATTTGTTAGAACAACTTTTTTGGGGAAAATATGAAACAATGTTGACTAAGTACATTTGCTTAACTGTTTAGTCTTCAATTATTGAATATTCATTTATTGAGTTTTATGTGCTCAACAGAGGCATAAAATATCAAAAGCTAGAGGAGAATGTAAGGATAATCTTATTGATTTCAATTTATAAAAATAATGAGTTTGAGGCCCAGAAGAGTCACATTGCTTGTTTAGTCCAAAACTTCCTAAATGACAAAGCCAGAGCAGGTACTTCTTCCTCCCGTTCTCCCTACTAAACTGTGCCAAGTGCTGTATTCGTAAGAATTTACCATAAATTTAAAAAATTCATAGATTAAAAATCACATTTTATCACTATTGTTTTTGGACTAACTCATATGTACACATGGTCAACATTTATGTCACTCAAGAGACACTAAGCTCTGAGGGAGTGAATGGGCTATAGAAAATTCAGTGACAACAGTCAAACTTTTCTTTTCATATTCAAAATGGGAAGCATTCTAAACCATATCATATGCTCATCCACATTTGCTGACAATGTAATTTCATCCTTGTTAGCTATAAACATTATTGAAGGAAACACACTGACAAGCCTCCTTGGTAATAGTGTATGAAAATAGATTAAACATTTATTGATTAGCATCAAACTCCATGTAGATTTCAAAGTAAATCGCTCAATAGCCTTATAACTAATAAATGTAGTCCAGTCATATAAATCTGGCAATTCACACATTCTATGCTTTAACATGGAGAATATCAAAGTGTGGATGCATTTTGCAAACAATAAAACTAAAAAAATATTTTCTTATGTTAGAGACCAGGTTCTTTTCAATTTACATGTTTTCACTGATTTGAGGGGAGAGGGAGGGATGGGGGACTATTCAATGTAAATTGAGCATTTGTGCAACAACTATAAAACAGGAGTATGCATACTAATAGATTGAATTCTTTGAGTCTTCTAACAAATATATTTAAAGTAATTACAAATAACGTGTAATAGTTCAAAGGAATTTGAATACTGTATTCACAGTGATTGAATTAACCCCCAGGCTGTATTGTAGTCTCTGGAAGAAGGTAGGTAAATTTTTTAAAAGAGCATTTTAAACTTTTGTAATCTATGTTATTTTTAAAACCTTGCTTTGATTCCAGATGACCAATTCCTTTTATTGAGAAATAAGAAAAATATTGGCTATTTGCTGTTGATAACCCCTCCTCCAAACCTGGCAAGATTATAATCTTCTAAAACTTTCAATTATCATATTTAAATGGGTCACATACCAGAAATTACATTGATAGCAAAATTAGAATCAGGGTTCTAAAATATATTAATGTGAAAGACTTTACTATGGAAGTCAGTTATGTAGGAGGTAGTGGTTTACAATATTAAGTTCGTATATGCTTGTGTATTCATTTATTTGGCAAATATTAATTAAACTTCTACAAAAATGTCAGGATCCTACAGGTGCTAGAGATACAATGATAAAATAAAATATTCATTTCCAGGTCAAATGAAGCTTAAAATATCAGATTAGTAAATTGGCAATTCTAATATGGTAAGATAATTGATAAGTCCTGAGCTAACTAAACAAGATGAGTTCCGTGGTCTATACCATTTAGCCCATTAAAAAAATGTTAGCCTCCTATTTTTTGGATGTTATTTTTATCATTAATTATGTGAATGGAGAAAACACCATTTGTAGTAGATTGCATTTTCCAAAAATATTCAGAGCAGTATTTTTGGTCTCACATGTTCTTAAAATCCTTGCCATACCGCCACCATCAAGATTAGGAGTATATTGTCTCTCCCTTTCAACTTGGAAGGGGTTATATCTGCTTTGACCAAAAAATGTACAGCAGTTACGATACTTTGTAACTTCCAACACTAGATCTAAAAGTTATATAGCTTCCACTCGCCTCTCCCTTGGGATCCTCTTCATTGTAAACCAAACACCATGTTGTGAGGAAGCTCAGGTTAACTGGAGGTCATGTGTACCTGTTTCTGTCACCAGCTTGAGTGGTCTCAGCAGATAGCCAGTATCAACTGTGAAATGTGTGAGTGAGCAAGCCTTCTGATGCTTACAGTTCTCCATCTTCAATCCACCTCAACTAAGGCTGATTGCAGTACAGACCAGCTAGCTCTTTTCAAGTCCTGCCCCAACTGAACATCTGTGAGCAAAATAAATGCTTTTGGTGTTTTAAGCCATTAAGTTTGAGATGCTTTTTAATGCATAAATACATAGCTGGAACAATGTCTACATATCAAAACTTTTATTCGTTTTAGTAAAATATTTCTTACAGTACTATACAGTGAAAGATTACCAATTTCCTTGGAAATCGACCACTAATACTTGCCTACATTTATCTATTTTTTCCAAACTTGTTTCCTGTTATTCATATATATTGTTTATATTCTAGCCAAATAAAACTTCTTACTTTACCTTTTACTCATTCAGAGACATTTATCGAACACCCACTATGAAGCCTTTCCTTATACCATTGGTAGTAGCTGATTCATTCTTGTATTCAGAGCACTCTGCATATGTCTGTTATAGCTCTTACATAACACAATTATGTTTCTCAATTTTAGTCTAACTACTTTACTAGATCTTGAGCCTTCGATGGTCAAAAACAAATGTTTTTTTATCTATGTATCTTCTGCATTCTGTACCACAGTGTCAGAAACATAGTTTTATAATATGTGATGACCGAATATTGTTAAAAGATGCTTAAATATTGATTAAGCATGGGCATTTTTGTGCCTTTTTATTATTTTTAGTACTCTATGAAAGTACTGTTGCACATATGATAATAACAATTATGTCATTAGCTAGTGCAGATACCGAGCTGAAATAATCAATAAATTTTATATGTGTTACTGTGTAGTAACAGCTTTTGTCCATAACTGGCCTTAGCTGATTTTAACAACCTGACAGAAGATTAAAGATTTCATTGTTTATTTCTAACCTCTAAATATATTTAACTTTCTGATGGCTCTAATATGATCCATAAAGTTTTCTTTCAACTACGAGCTGCAGCACTGAAAAAAAGATGTCTTTTATGTACAACTAAGATATGTTTTTCAAGAAATGTTTAGAACATTTTCAGTTTAACAGGTTATTGGTACGGTTGTTAACGGCACTTTTGTTTTTAATCATAAGGGCCTTCTGTTTTAGGAACTGAACTGTCATTTACTGAGCTACAGCTCACTGAAGCCAAGAAGGAGATAGAAGGTCTTCTCTTCTCTCTTCCCTATTTTAAAGATCAAATGGAGGTGTCTTATGTCCTTTTTAGTCACTTACATTTTAAAAGGGTTCATTAAGAAATAATGCCATAAAATCAATGATGTTAGAGTTTCAGCCCTGTGAACATGACCATTACCAAATATGTAGGAAACTTGAGGGATCTTTAGGGAAAGTTTCCTAAATTGTGAGTGCCACTTGGATTGGTGCCTTTGGGGAAGAGGAAGAAAAAGTAAAAAAAAACGATGACTAATTAGGACTCTGCAAAACTGTCCAATAACACGGACTAAATCAAATGGTGCCCTTGACAGCCAGAAAAAAAAAAGGGGTTTTTTTTCCCCCCTCAATATTTAATCATTGCAGGTGCATATTTTAACAGCAATAAGTGGATCCTTGGGCAAGAGATATTGGCTCTTTCATGGTCTAGTTTTACATGCCTTAGTTATCTATTCCAGAGATACTATGGAGATATTGTAAATAAACACAGAGATATCTCACTGAGAAGACAGCTCTAAGAAATGAAGCATTTTTCATAAGCATTTACGCACACTGAATTTGTTCCTTAGTAGAACAATTATCTATATACTATGATTGTAGGAACTCTGATAGTGACTTATTGTTCTCCAAATTTACACCCCTGAATTTAATATTCTTTGTTGGCTGAAACTGTTTTAATAAGAAAAATTTTTTATTTCATTACTGACACTATGATAGAAAATGAATATTCTAGGAAAAAGAGGTTGATGATGTCTGTGGTTCTTAAGTTTTAAGAGGCTAATAACATCTTTTTCTAGAAACCGATTGTAATGGAGTGGACCATGGACTATGGAGAAGAAACAGAGGCATATACTTATAGACACATTTGCCCCTTTTATCATTTTGCCTAAGACCAGCTTCATTCCCAAATAACTGAAGCATCCATTTAAACAGTGGGCTGTATTTTATTTTGCAGAGAAATATATCTAAAATGTATTGTGCATTCCTTTTGTTTATTAAAGAGGGTATACTGCATAGAATATAAATTTTCTTCATGACTCAGAGTCATTATTTCGTTTTTCCCTAAATTATCCTAGATTGCTGTATTTTGTAGTAATTCTGTCATCTCACTTTTTAAAAAAATATATATTTATTGGGGTGACATTGGTTAATAAAATTATATAGGTTTCAAACGTACAGTTCTATAATACATCATCTTTATATTCTCTCACGTCTTAATGGCAGCTGTCCCAATTTGGTATAGCTGCTTTTAGTAGCAGCCTCCCCACACTCTATCCCTCACTATCTCTCATATACTCTATAGCTCTATAACTTTAGAGTCACAAAGTCCTGGGTTTTGGTTATGAATACAATATCTAGTACCTGTTACTTGACCTCTTTAAGTCTTGCTTTGTGGAGCTAATGGCAATACTTTCTACAGGGACTGTGGTGAGAATTAAATTAAAAATATACATGAAGCATTGAGCTTTTAGCTATAACCTGTTTAGCTGAATGTGGTAGCTTAAATACACTAAAATAAAACAAAGTATCCAAGCTTATTAAGGTAGGCAAGTTGGATTTTAAGTACAATTTTGAAGTTATAAAAATCTTTCCAGAGGGCATTTTTGATTACTCTTCTCTTACACAATGTTCTCATGAGGTTAGAAGTACTTTTCACTATAAGTTTAAATGATGTTTAAGAGAAAGAGGATTATAGAGGATGCCTGCCAGAAAAGAGGGTAGGATTATATTTTCACATACTAAAATCAAAGAATAATGTATCATTTAGTGTGTAACCATTTCATAAGTACATTGTTTGTCTCCCTTACTATATAGCCTTTTGATGTTACCGCCTGTGTTTTGTTATTGCATTGTTATTATATATTTAACTTTGTACTGTTTACTGTAATGACAGCTATACAACTAATTGTGAGTAATTTTAGGACAGAGGGAAAAAAAGCATGGGAGGAAAGTTCTCTTGCCTTAGATATTATGTGATTGTCCCGCCATTTGAGTACTGTGAAATGTCCCAGGAATTCCAAAGCAGCATTTCCTAGTTGAAGGACTTTGAGAACCTAAAGTGAATTTTTGAAAGGTTAGTTTTTAGTTGCTTCTGGCCTACCTTTCCTTCCTCATATATTTATTGCTGACATTCAGCAAAGTCATGAGAATATCCAATTAAGAGTTCCACTTGGCAAGTCACCTTTAAATTCCTATATTTTATTTGTCTCCTAGTTTGGAGTGACACCATCTTGGGAATTTGAAGGTATGTGATCTTTATTATAAGGGTCACTCTCCAAGGCAATAAATATTCTAAAACAAAAAGCGAGCCCGTGTGACAAAAAAGTATCAGAACTTTTACCCTCCCATCAGATTATTACATATAATCTTCAGGACTTGTCTTTTCCTGGCTTTTATTTTCTGGCTAGAATATTAGCATGGAATAATGGCACATTTATAACTCAATTACTTAGGGTTCTTTCAGCCTAAATATTTTCATACCAAATGATTTTAGTAGCATATAGTCAATTAGCGTTTGAGAGGAGAAGGTAATATTGAGTGAATCAAAGTTTATCTGATATTCCTTAGGAGCAAATTAGAGAATGAATCTTATACTTATCAAAAGAGCATTTTGGTCTAGGATCAGATCCTCTCAAATGGAGAGTTTCAGGAGGTTTGAAAGGGAGTGTTGTCACAGTACAACTGGCTTTTGAGAGTTACATAAGACAAAACTGAAATAATTAAGGATCACTGGCATTTTGTTAAAATATCCAAGGTAATCATAGAACCTAAGTGACAAGAAAGGGATGTTGGCATGTTTTGAATCCTAATAAGATTGTCTCTTTTTTTCTAATGCTTTCCACAGAAGCCTCTTGAGAAAATAAATAATTTTTTTTTCCTGACATTGCTATTTTATTTGAAGATCTCAGAAAATTTAAGTTATGGTCTCTTATCTTTAAAGAATAAACATAAAATTTTACTTTTAAAAGATAAGTATTAGATGCATAGTTAAATATAGACAGCTTCTGGGCATATTCAGATGTAATTTTTAAAGACTTTCATTTAGAAACGCTTTCCTTAAATCTGCTAATATTTGATTTGACAAGGTTTGACCAAAACGACTCCCAAATCATTATATTGAATAGGAGTAGCTTAATTAAAGTAGTTAAAGCTCATTTTCTCTGAAGTCATTCTTTGTCCTCTCTTTTCATCCTCCAAACTGATAATTATCAAGAGTTCAAATCTTGGAACTACTCAGCAAGTTGAATAATCTTGACATGAATACTCCCAAGCAACTTAGGGCCTATTTTAACTCTCAGATATACTCTGCAATTTAGGTTGATATTATAACGCCAAACATTATTACAGAAAAGATACAAAAATACTATTATTGTGGATTGAGTCTACAGAAGGAATTGGAGGTTAAGAATGAAGAAATATAAGCAGAAGTGACCAAGGAATATCTATTTTAAACTGGCAGTTTGTTCTTACAATTTGGCCTTGGATGTGATATTCAGTGATTTCATGTATATCCACATACTTATGTTAGTAATTTATCATTGTGTCAGGAGAGCAGACCAGTTATGCCTGCTTTTATAATATTGCTTTTGTGTTGTCACCATTGAATATTCCTATGATTACTAGTCTTGTTGAATTTCATTAGGATTAAACTAATGTTTTTATACACCTTAGGAAAAATATCTCCTGGCTAATTTTTTTTTAGAAGTTGAAGAAAACAAGCATATTATGTTCAAAGATCAGCCACAGTGGAGATACCAAAGAAATAGTATTTGAAGAATGAGTATGGAAGGCAGAATATACAACCATACAAAGATGATTAGTAATAAATAATTGCATGAAAGAATGCTATATTTCATGTGTTGTGGTTTTTTGAGTTTGGCAAAAGAATGAGCACCAAGAGCTGGGCTGGACATGAATGATATCATAGGAGTGGGTCTTCACTGTGTGGAATTAGATAACCTACAGGAAAGAAATAAATGACATTCTAGACAAAGAAATAACTCTGTGGAAAAGGATAGAGGCAGGAATGTTCAAGGAATGTACTATAGTTGAAATGTACATTTTACGCTGGGATTGAAGATGCAAATAAGATTGAAAAAGTAAGGAGATTGGATAGTGGAAGGACTTTATTAGTTTGTGAGGGATGCTGTAACAAAATGCCACAGACTGAATGACTTAATAAAAATAGATTTTCTCAAAGTTCTGAAGACTTGAAAGTCTAAGAACAAGGTGTCGGCATATTTGGTTTCTTCTGAGGCTTTTTTCTTCGGCTTGCAGGTGGCCATATCTTTCTTCTGTATGCTCGTATCCCTTGTATCTCTCCTTATTGTCTCTGATAAGGACACTAGTTATATTGCATTAGAGCTCACTTTAACACCCTCATTTTAACTCAATCACCCCTTAAAAGACCCTATCTGCAAATACAGTCACATTCTGAAATGCGAGGGGTTAGGGCTTCAATGTATGAATTTTGGAGGGCCACAATTCATCCCCTGAGATTTACAAGTTGCATTGAGGTGAAGGTTTCAATGAGAGAGCATTAGTGACCTTGAATCTAGTTCTGACCGACTTATTCCTTTCCTGTGCGGCATTGAGTGCATTGTGAAACCATTTTGGTCTTACATATAAAATGAATCTGAACTAGAAAATGTCTCAGGTTTCCCTAGCTAAAATTCTATCTTTGGGGGAAATTCCTAAAAATATAAAAGTAAATTATATAGCCATCAGTCATTTGGTGTCATAAATCAGCTTATTTACAGACAATTAGATTAAGCATATCCTCTAGAGCTGCATTTCCCACAATCTTTCTAGGACCACTGGTATCTTATAAGACACTAACAGATATTGCTCAAATAGTGTTCTGAGGTAATAATAATTCAAGAAATTTGAGAAATTACTTTTACTGTAGGACTTCTTTGAGTTTTTAGGTATACCAACCATATTGTGGAAGCTATAGATCCTTGGGCCAGGTGCATTCTCCTTTTTCCTCAATGGAATATCAATATATTCTACCTTCTACCTACCAATTTGTATAACATATATAATGAACAAAATCAAAGTTATTTTATTAGACTAGTTAAACCCGTTCTCTAAAGTTTTTCATTCTTTTATGTAAAAATTTTCTAAGAGCATTGAAAAAAATTTGAGGAGTGCTTATTACAACTACATTAAAAAATTGAAATGAAAGTTAAAGTGGGATGTAGGGTCAAGATGGTAGAGTAGAAATGTCCTGGGCTCGCCTCCTCCCACGGACACACCAAGACTACAACTTTATATAGAGCAACTATATCTGAGAACAACCTGAAGACAATCAGAAATCTCTACAACTAGGATATAAAGAGAAAGAGAGGTGGTCTAGTCAGGACTCGTACCCCTGGTGTGGCAGCTCACAACCCTCTGAAGAGCAAGTGTCTGAGACCCACAGTGAGCTCCCCATTCCAAGAGACCTGTACTGAGAAAAGGAACTCCCACAACTTCTAGTTCTGACAACCAGCAAGGTTTACTCCAGGAGAGCCAGAGGGCTGTAGGAAGCTGAGACTCCTCCCTAAGAGGGCCTGTGCACAGACTCACTTGGAGTCCTCATGCAAAGAGAGTGGTTTGAAAAATCCCTGGGTCGTACATGAAGGAGATATATTGACTAATTTCAGGGCATGTGCTAAAGCAGCAGGGATCTCTTGGAACTCTCTTTGGGAATGGAAGTACTGGTGGGTGCCATTTTTCCTTTGTTTGTTTTGTTTAACTCTCCTTTCACTCAGCCAGCCTGCACTGGCAGGCACCAGGTCTGACACTCTCCATTAACCTGCTTGGCATTTTCCTAAGGATCTGCTCTCCCCACCAGGGCCAGCCCACACCCTTCAAAGTGGCACCAACCGTGGTACTGGCAGGCAACCCAAGAACTCCTCCAAAGCAGCATCCCACCCCCCAGCACATGACAGGAGGCACTGGAGCCCACCCAGAGTGGGGTCAAAGGGTTAGCCCCCATACACCAACAGGCATGCAAATGTAGAGGCTAGGCCTCACAGCTACCAACTCTGGTGGCCTGCCTCACATCAGTGCACCAGCAGCAGTCACATCCGGGCCTCACAGCCAGACTGGCCAGCAGCTATCCCAGCCCACTAGCACACCTGCAGGAGTCATGGCAGGGCCTTGCAGACATTTGCACCTGGGACAAGCCTCATATATTGACACACTCATAATAGTCAGGGCTGGGCCTCACAGAGCTGGGAGATAACCCACAATCAGTGCACCCGCAATAGTCATGGCCCAACAACAACAGAAGGGTATATGCAGCCCACACAGTAGGCACTCCTAGAGCACCTGACCCCGTGATCACGAGGTGCTACACTATTGGGCCAAATAGGACACATTCAACATAGGCCACTCTTTCAATACCACAAGATGAAGCTGATCTAATACATAGAAACAAACACAGAGACTTCGGCAAAATGAAGAGACAAACATCTTTCAACTAAAAGACTACAAAAAATGCCAGGAAAGGAACTAAGTAAAATGGAGATAAGCAGTCTGCCAGATAAAGAGTTCAAAATAATGTTCATAAGTATGTTCACTGAACTGAGGAAAAGTATGGATGAACACAATGAGAACTTCAACAAAGACAGAATATAAAAAAGACCAATCAGAACTCAAGCATATAATAGATGAAATCTAAAATGCACTAAAGGGAATCAGGAGCAGCTTAGATGATGCAGAAGAATGCATAAACAACACGGAATTCGCTCTCATTTTTAAAAATACTTTATATTTTAGAACGGTTTTAGGTTCATAACACAATTGAGCAGAAAATATAGAGTTCTCACATACTCCCTGCCCTCACACATGCACAGTCTCCCCACTATCAACACCCCTTAGTGGAGTGGTATATTTGTTACAATCAGCCAATCTACATTGACATGTCATCAGCATTAGAAGTCCATAGTTTACATTAGGCTTTACTCTTGCACAATCTGTGGATTATGACAAATATATAATGACTTATATCCACTATTATATTATCACTTGAAATAGTTTCACTGACCTAAAAATCTTCTGTGCTCTGTCTGACAATTCTCTTTTTATTGATATTTACTGGTATTGCATTGGACGCATTCTGGGAACTGCTGCTCTAAAACATCTGTGGCCTGTGTGATTGAACAGGTAAAAGCCTTATTTCTACTTTATTGAAGCCAGTAAGAACAATTGATTCAAAACATATGCTATTTTATTGTCTACTACAACTCCATGACAATGTACCATGTGTCTTACTTTATGCTTTACTAACACGAATAAACTATTTAGGTGGTTTGGGGGCCTAAGCACTTAATATATTGCTTACCTACATTTGGTAAGTATTTTAAAGGAAGGTTTACTTACATTTTCTGCCAGGAATGTGGGAGTGTGCAACAGGGAGCTACATAAGAGTTTATGTTCTCTTTTTAAATGGAATCTTATGATAATTTTAGTTTCAAGAACACAGGTGTTCACCTAAGGCCAGGCAGTTTTTTAGGGATGAACACTGTTTCTAGAGTGAGAGTGTTGTGATTAGGGAACATACTGCAAGGAAATAAGAACATGGATTTCCATCTTCAAACTTAGAGTCATAAGATTCAGTCTAATCCTGATAAATATGTTAGCATTTATATGAGTATTTTTATTTTATATGAGTATTAAACAGCATCACTGAAAGACACCAGCCTTCCTGAAATACATTGAAGATATGTGCAGTAGCTATGAGATATCCTAAAGAAATTTCAATTCCAAAGTAAAAATGTTGCATGGACCTTAATAAAAATATTTTGACTGTAGGGTTCAATTTTGATTTGCAAAAGGTTTAGGGAAGTAAAAAGAGCATCAAACTTGGGCTAGGGCACGTGAGTACTTTCCTTAGCTACACGGTACTATACTAACTCCTTTCAATTTCTGTGTCTTTGTGCACAAAAGGAAAAAGTTGGATTAAGTGATCTTTATGTCTTTCTATTCTGAATATTTTCTTCACGTTTTAAATAATACACTAGAAAATAGTAGTAGTTCTTGTACATATGGCTGACTATAATTCCTGCCTCTCTCCTCTTCTCCCTCTCTTCTTTCCTATCTTCTTTCCATTCTTTCTTCCCCTTTCACAAATATTTATGAATTTTATCTCCCAGGTTTTGGTCCATCTGTTGGCTGCTGACAGCACAATGCCAAACAACACAAAGTCCTTGACTTTAAAATGCTTTTAACTTAGTGAGAGAGACAGAGAAGTGAATTTATAATATGGTGTGACAAGTGGTACCACGGTGATAAATTCTATGAAAGAACATAGAAGGGATACCTAACTTTCTGATGAGTTTTATAAAAGGGAGACATTAACTAGTTAACAAAAGAATGGTTGAACCACTTCTTAAAACAGTGAAATACTTCTATACAGTTTAGTAATTAGCCTCTGCAAGTACTCCCAAGTGTTTCCCCTGACAACTTGGACACTCAGCTTCTTCTCTCCAGAGACCTCCCTCCCACACCTCGTCTGATCCTGACACTAAGAAGTTCATCTCTGAACTATATAAACCTTCCATGATTCTATTCCAGCTCTGTTACCCTATGTCCATTCCAAATGGTCACCAGTGCCTGAGTCACACCTGTTAAATGTTTTGCATATGCCCCCAAGTTCATGGACTGCCTCTTGGAGAATTGAGATATAGAGATATTTAGGGGTGAAAAACAGAAGAGTGGGAGTTGGTGAAAGAGTGTTCCAGATAAAGAAATCTATGTGTACAGAAGTCCACCAGTGAGAGAGAGGACAGTAGGCTTTAGAAACTGAAAATGGTTTAGTAGATTTGTGCTAGTGAGTTCTAGGAGGGAAGTAGTAGGAGAAAACTCTAGAGAGATGGGCAGGATTTAGATTACAAAGTGCTTTACAAGTCAAGCTAAGTAAATTATATTGAAGATAAATGGTTATTATTTATGTATTTCTGAAGAGGGCACTACTGTGTTTTAGTGGTGTTAGGAATGCCAGGAAAAATACTACAGAAAAGTCTAGATACCAGCGTTGCATGGGCATCTACTATCTGTGATATCTGTACCAGAAACAGTGTTGTAAATAAGGTCTGTTTGTTATCCCTTTACATATGCAACTCTTTCTAAGGCATGCCAGAAGCATCAATATGTACTTCAATACAAAAAAAAAAAATAGACAATGTACAACCGCTGGGTTTTTCTTTCCATTCTATTGCTCAATCTAGTTAGAAAGGGATCTGGCATCTAGGAAGTGGACAATAAATTATCTTCATATTTTAGCCATTTGAAAATGATATCCATGGGTCTTCTAGAGTAACGTTTGAAGATTTGATATTTTTAATGACCTAGATATTAGTAGTAAATGGTTAATGGATGCCTATGTGAAAAATAAATAAACAAAAGGCATATTTCTCGGGTGTAAGGTGGGATTTTTTTTTCTGGATGTTTCTTTACCTATGGAGGAAACTCCACTAGCCTAACACTCTTAGCGCATGTTTTTTCAGCCTCTCCCACTCCTTGTTGGAAAACGAGGAGTGACTTAGTATTATTGGTTTGTTTTAAAGAAGTAACTAGGCATGCATTGCCCAGCCAATCCTCTCTATAACTCTTGGATTTAACTGACATCGGGAGTGGATGGACGATTTGGGCAGGCTCTTTGTTCCAGAGGGCAGAAAAATGTTGGGAGAGTCTTTCCTTGTTCTAACGCTTCCATGTCTTAGTAGCCAAGTTAGTCTAGTTTTTGGATTTGTTATTAGAAAGCCTGCTTGCTAACACATATTAGATTTTTTAGTATCAGCTTTATTAGTAATAAGGTCCCTCTAATGTTTTATAGTTCTGTTGGGTCAGAAATATAAAACATTAGAGCTCTTTATTAGGCCCCTTTCAAATGCAAGGATGCATTCTTCTTACTCAAGCCATAGAAAGATATTTTCCTGATACATTTAGAAAGAAAATTTGTTTAACCTTAGCATGAAAGCACATTTACTTTCCACTTCATATAGATGCAAATATATGCTTTATACATGTTTTAAAATCATCAGATTTAATGGCTTTCTGTGGTTATAAAATTCAAGGACTCCAAAGATAATTATTTTTTCCAGAAG
>NW_011888865.1:4927403-4949585 GCF_000151845.1 Pteropus vampyrus
AAGTGGACAATAAATTATCTTCATATTTTAGCCATTTGAAAATGATATCCATGGGTCTTCTAGAGTAACGTTTGAAGATTTGATATTTTTAATGACCTAGATATTAGTAGTAAATGGTTAATGGATGCCTATGTGAAAAATAAATAAACAAAAGGCATATTTCTCGGGTGTAAGGTGGGATTTTTTTTTCTGGATGTTTCTTTACCTATGGAGGAAACTCCACTAGCCTAACACTCTTAGCGCATGTTTTTTCAGCCTCTCCCACTCCTTGTTGGAAAACGAGGAGTGACTTAGTATTATTGGTTTGTTTTAAAGAAGTAACTAGGCATGCATTGCCCAGCCAATCCTCTCTATAACTCTTGGATTTAACTGACATCGGGAGTGGATGGACGATTTGGGCAGGCTCTTTGTTCCAGAGGGCAGAAAAATGTTGGGAGAGTCTTTCCTTGTTCTAACGCTTCCATGTCTTAGTAGCCAAGTTAGTCTAGTTTTTGGATTTGTTATTAGAAAGCCTGCTTGCTAACACATATTAGATTTTTTAGTATCAGCTTTATTAGTAATAAGGTCCCTCTAATGTTTTATAGTTCTGTTGGGTCAGAAATATAAAACATTAGAGCTCTTTATTAGGCCCCTTTCAAATGCAAGGATGCATTCTTCTTACTCAAGCCATAGAAAGATATTTTCCTGATACATTTAGAAAGAAAATTTGTTTAACCTTAGCATGAAAGCACATTTACTTTCCACTTCATATAGATGCAAATATATGCTTTATACATGTTTTAAAATCATCAGATTTAATGGCTTTCTGTGGTTATAAAATTCAAGGACTCCAAAGATAATTATTTTTTCCAGAAGAAAATGAGCAATACAAGCCAAATGTTACCTTTTGAGTCTCTAAAAATTTCTGTTCAGAAGACATGAAATATTAACAGTTGAACACATTTCAAGTTCGCAAGCAGATTGGAAAGGTTTATATTGATATTTATCAATTATAATGTTTCACTATATTCTCAGAATACATATAGCATTATAGAAATTTTGCAAAGAACCATAAGAGAATATTAGATGAAACTACAGATAAAATATGAAAACATATAGGAATGGATTATGTTCTAGAAAAATATAAATTAACTAAATCCATTCAAGAGAAGTGAAAAACTTAATAGGCCAATTGTCAAAAAAAGCATTAAAAATGGAAGCTAACTAAACCTATAATAAAAGATGATTTCAATGCTATCTAAATTATTCTAGTTCATAAGAAATGTACGACTTCTCAATTCATTTTTGAGGCCATCATAACTTTAATCTTCAAACCTATAATCTCATTTATTATTATGAAAGCAAAGATATTTTTTAATTGCCAAAAAAATCCCATCATTATTTTAAAGAATTATATCAGGTTTCTATACGATTTATTCTAATATGCTAGAATTGTTCCATAAATAATTGATCTATTAGTTTAATTCACTTCACTAACAAAGTAGAAGAAAATTTATACATTTTTATCACCAAAATGCTGAAAGTGTATTAGAAAAAGAATTCAGGAGTTATGCCTAATCAGAACTCTGATAAATAGCATAATGAAAATACTTAAATATGATAAAAATTATAAAACTCAAAGGAAAATATAAATATAAATTATGAAATGCCAAATGTCATTTTAATTATAATTAGAAACCAGAAAGTGATATCTTTATGTGCCATGTTAATCAATATTGTATTGAAGGATGAAAAATATATAACAGAAAAAATATCAAATAATGGTTATAAATTTTGAAAAAAGAAAAATTATTTATTTTTGTTGAGGTAATTTTATAATCAGTTAACCTAAGTTATTGGAGAAAAAATATTTAACTTTAAAAAAGAATATTAGGAAAAGTTACTGTGTACAAGATAAACAAAAATGGTACCTTAATTGTAGCAATAAACAACTTAAAAAAGAATTTGGAAAAAAAACCCATTATATAAAAAGAAATCTATAAAGTACTTAGAAATTATTTTAAAAAAAGATATAAACAATATGAAGAAAATATCATCGAAGCAAGTAAATCACACAGAAAATCATGATATTCCTGAATAAAAGAATTTAACATCATAAAAATGACAATTCTCCTAGAGTTGTAAAAAGTTTAATGCAATTACAATTGAACACTAATATTGTTTTTCAAGACTAGAAAACTTATTTTGAAGTTTACATGTAACATGAAATATATCTCAAGAAAATTATGAAGATTAACAAATATTAGAACAAGTTGTAAAGCTACAATAATAAGTGAATATAATATTGGCATGGAAAAGAAAACAGATCAGATGAATTAAATGGGGCCTATTATTCTGAAATAGACCCCATTTAAAGTAACTATATTTTTTTAAATAGAAAAAATGCAAAAGGATAGAAATAGGCAAAAACCAGAAAAGATGCTTATGCTCACGAGTCTGAGAAATGAATAGTAAAACAGAAATGAATTACTACTTCATTCAACCAAGATGCCAGAATTAAAATATACTCTAAAACCAATTGCTAAGCAAAGACATGTGGAGCAATTCTATCATTTATCATTGGTGAAAGATTTTTCTCATTTTATTGCTTCCCTGGAAAACAATGTGGTACCATCTATTTTTAAAAATTCACATTCTTCTACTAAGCAACCACATTCCTGGGTATCTACCTTATAAAAATAAAGACATGATGTGTAAAATTATATTTCTAAAATTTATCCTGGAATCACTGGAGACAAAAAAATCTAAACAAAATGAATCAACATCAATAAAAAAAATGAATGAATAAATTATGCAGAGAAGGAATTTTCCAGATTTATTTGGATATTATGGAGAGAGATGAACATTCTCTCATATTCGTATTATGCATATTTTCTCATATTTATATTAAAAAAATTATGAGAGCTATGTTATGAAGAGAGATATGAAAAATCCAGAGAAGACTATAATATGATGAATTTTCAGGTAAAAACATGACACTAGCAGGATGGTGGCCACGGAAGTCAGAATCCACTAAGGAGTGTTTAACAACTCATCTGACAAATCATCTTGCCCTGAAAATAGATGGTGCTAGAGGATTTGGTCCATAGCTGGCTGTCGCTAGTAGTGGCAAGCAAGAGGGATGAGTGTGGGAAGGGCCTTTCCTAATTTCCAAGCCCTGGATGCTATGCCCTACCTGCAGGAGTGCCGCTGGGACGAACCTTGAAGTCTAGTGCATGGGCCCAGTGGAGCCACACAGGTGTAGGTCTTGGTGGTAGAAGCAAATATTCACACCAGTACTTTGAAGGCTAAGATGGAGAAAGTTCCCTGTGAACAATAATTGAACATGGGTCAGTCTCTCCTGAGAGATGAGAGAGTGCCATTCAAAAGGAATGGTGATGGCCTCTGTTGTCCTCAACCAACTGAAAGTATTCTGGTTCAGATTCTCCAATTTGGAGTGGGAGAGATGGGTGCTGCCAGGCTAATTTGAGACAATTTTATTATTTAGGAAGATGTTTAATTTTCAAATACTTGGGGATTCTTTGGCTATTTCTCTATTACTGATTTCTAGTTTAATTCCACTGTGGTCTAAGAACATAATTTAGATGATTTATAGTTTAAAAATTTGTTAAGGCATATTAAAATATGGTCTAGAATGTGTGAAATTATATTTTGCTGTTGTTGGGTGGAGTATTGTATAAATATCAATTAGATAAGTTGATAGCGATAATGCTGTTCACATCATTTATATCTTTATTGATTTACTTGCTGCTTAATCTATTGGTTACTGAAAGAGGGATGTGTACTGAAGTCCAAATGTAATACTAGACTTGTCTGTTCTTTGTTTAAGTTCAATCTATTTTTGCCTCATATGTCAATGTTCTATTGTCAGTGCATGCATATTTGAGACTACATCTTCTTGGGAGAGTGACTTCTTTATCCCTGATAGCGTTACTTGCTCTGAAGGGTTCTTTTCTGAAATTAATATAGCTACCCTAGCTTTTAATTAGTGTTAGCATGTTATATCCTTTTCTATCTTTTAACTTTTAACCTGAGTCTTTATATTTAAAGTGGGTTTCTTGTAGACAACATGTAGTTGGGTCTTATTTATTTTCTATTGTCTTGTAATTAATGTGTTTTGACCATTAACATACAAAGCGATTACATGATTGGATTAATATGTACCATCTATAACTTTTCTATTTATTGAATTTGCTCTTTGTTTCCTCCCTTCTTCCCCTTTCCTGCCTGCTCCATTTTTAATTGTGTATTTTATATGGTTCCATTTCTCTCCTTCCTCAGTATATCATTTATGCTTCTTTTAAAATTTTTTAGTAGTTGACTTAGAGTTTACAACATACATTTTTAAACTAATAGAATCTCTCTTTAAATAATACTATTCTGCTTGCTTCACATGTATTACAACTTATAACAGAGTATTCCAAATTCCTCCCTCTCATTTTTGTGACAATGTTGTAATTCATTTCTCTCACCCATCTGTTATAATCACTCAGTATATTTTAACATTTGTTGATTTAAACAGTTATGTTTTAGATAAATTATAAATAAGAAAAGTAAAATATTTTACCTTAATTATTCCTTCTCTGATGTTTTTCTCTTTTCAATATAGATCTAAGTTTCTGAAGGGATTTTTCTCAGCTCTCACCCTGAGAATCTTATGAGTTTCTAGAGAGAAAGCTCATGCAATTGTTATGGGCACGCCAAAGACTGGGGCACCAGAAGTAAGTTTTTCACTCTTAAGATGGTCCACACAGCCTCCAGAATTTAATTAAAATTACTATTTAAGTGTTTCCTTCATTTAATGACTCCAGCAACTTTTGTTCCAGGTAACTTTTTGTTCCAGTTGTTGTGTCTCTCTGAATGTGACTTTCTTTCCATATTTTAGAGTGGCAGTTTGCTCTAACACCTCAGTACTTTGATGAGAACAAGAAAAAAAGTTATTACATTTTATTTTATCTCAGTGTAAATTTTACTCTAACTGTAAGGACCAAAGTAATAACTTACAAGCTTTTTGTGTATCAGAACTCTCATTGACATTTAGAAAGTAAAAATGCAAAAAAAAAAAAAAAAAAAAAAAGGGTAATTTCCAATTAATTTTATAGAAAGAATTTATCTTGGAATAAAAAGGAGGAAAAATTAGAGAAAGCAAACTGCTCTGTGTTTATATATGTGCTTACATATCTTTCTCTAAAGAAAAAGACTAGTGTGATAGAATACTTATAAGGTTAACATTGGTCACTGCATATGTTTGGGACATTTTTGTATTGTCCTTATTAGAGAAAGCATATATAACTTCTCTAATTAGGTTATTATATTTTTGTCAACCTAAATAAAGAGGTAAACAGAGGTATGCTCAAAATTGTAAAAAAAAAAAAAAAAAGATGAGTTTATACAACAGCAGAGAAATTGCACTTTGGGACTCACAAATTGTAGCAAGCTACAAGCAAGTCTATTGAAGTTTTGAGGTAGGCTGTATTAATGAGCAGAGAATGTAAAGAAGAGAGAGTTTAGTAAAAGTCTGTGAAAATCAAAATCAAATGGAGAGCAGTTTTGAAAACTTCCCAAGCAGACAAAACCAATCCAGTCATAGAAACAAAGCTCAATTCAGCTTCTTTTGTGAGACCAACCCAAGCTGGGTCATTTCTTGCTCAAGCCTCTGGAAATTGTAGACAAAACTTCCCAAGCTTGGTATGTGGCAACCCCTGAACCACTCTTTATCATTTAAGAAAATTATAATATCAGTTTTCTATAAATGTGGTATTTCAGAGAAATCAGTCTCTCTGTCCTTAGTTTTGTTTTCCTGAAGGCACATGAGTGAAAATTTTCAATTTTATATCTTCCACTTCCATTTTAGATTGAAATTCTTTTACGTTTTAAAAAAGTTTTGCAGTTTTCCAGGAGCATTTATCATTTGTGTTCATGAATAATGATGACAAACCTTTAAAATTAGCAAGGTTTTAAAGGCCAGGCTAAGAAGTATGACTTTTATTTGAGAGGGAAAAGGGTGCTACTGATGAATTTTGAGAATGGAAGTGATATAACTTGAGTTCTGCTTTTAGCTAACTTACTGAGCTTTTGTGTGTTGAATGGGCTGTCAGAATTATGATAACAATGATATTTTTTATTTGTACAGTGCTTTAAAATTTATTGAGCAGTCTCATTTATATTAAGTTATTTATTTCTCTAAACTGCACTGTGATCCAGGAAGATCAGAGTTTTACTTTACATTTGGAGATACGGACATGGTTCTAAATAAATTAAACAACATTCCCTGATCACACAGTATGTTTTACAACTGAGGTGTGAAGCCAGGAATTTAGTACTTTTTGTTTTCTACCATGTATCTTCTGTATAAAACCAAACAAAATTGCACTATATTTTAATGAAATTTAAAGTTTATAAAATACTTTCATGGGATAATTTCAAGGTGGTAATAATACAACTGAAAACAAACAACCCACACCAAAACAAACAAGCAAAAAGAATGCTTGAGGAAAGTTAATAAATGAAGGGAAGTAGGAAAGAAATTTACATTGTGTTTCATCTTGACTTTTATTACACCATTACTGTTCTTTATGGTGGGTATTAAATCTGTATTTTGTAGATGAGGAAATGGAATTGTAAGGAGGTTGAGTGATTTGCTCAAAGTCACATAGCTTTTCAAAAGTCACTATTGAGATATGAACCCGAGTCTGTCTGATTCCACTTTTCAAAAGTCACTGTTGAGATATGAACCCGGGTCTGTCTGATTCCATGTCGAACCGTGTTACCTCTTGTGAATGACTGAGATGCTTACTGTGAATGACTGGCTGCCATTGTATTTATCTGTTGGACCTCTTTTTGATGTATTAAGGTGGACTGTAGGGAGAGGGGTATGGTAGACATGTTGATGTATTATCCAGGTCCCCTTGCTGTCCAGGTGTGGGCAGTGCTATCAGCAGGAAGCTTTTAGCTATCAGCAACTTCATGGTCTATTGAAGCTGTAGAGAACTGCATCAGAAAGCCAAGGCAGGTGCATTACAACTTGAAATCTTCTGCCAAATGTTGCTTCCTTCTGCTTCCTTTCACAGGTGTTGAGTCCTGATAAATATCTTGCATCCTAAACTCCATCTCAGTATCTACTTCTGGGGAATCCATTTTGTGACAGCTGATATTAGCAATAGCCCAGGCAAGCAAACCATAAGTAGGGGTTTTGGAGTTGGAATGATCACTATCTTTGACAATGAAGACACCATGACTGATAGTAGGCAGAGTGCAGACACCCCCCCGGCACAAGATGGCACTTCAACCGTCACTGTGGTACTGTGATGGTATGCTACTGGAAGGAAATGTCCTTGTGGGTGTGATATATTAGGCTTTTGAGAGGTACGAAAGAAGTAGTATCTATAACTACAATGGTATTAATGACTACTATTGTGTTATTGATGTGTTATAGCAAGATAATAATGAGTCTAAGTAACATGGTATTGTCAACCAGAAAGTCTCTTTAGTTGCATACAGTGAAATTTTCATCTTCATCGATGAAGCAGAAAAAGCCAAAAATCAAGCCTAGGACTTAAGGGAATGGATGAACTTAAAAGACAGTTAAATGCCTATCCAAGGCAGATTTCTTATGCCAAGATGTGTGTGGCCTGTTTGGGAAAAATCTGGCCCCTGATGTATGGTATGGGATTTCTGTGAGGATACTTTCAAATCTTTTGATACTCTAAAATCCTCTAAGTCTTCTGAGACTGCAGACAAAGTCCTCCTTTTTTGATTAAGAGCCAAAACACCCTAGGAGTCCAGTTCTAGCTCCTGGGAAAGGAATTAACTTTGTGTTTCAATTTTAACTTTTATTACATTATTACTGCCCTGTATGGTAGAAATTAAATTTGTGTTTTGTAGATGAGAAAAAAATCCTATATGTGATTTTTTAGGCCTGAGCCAAGGCAATTACAATGCTTTGCCTGGCAGGGCTCATGGAGAAGAGCTGCCCACCCCATCTCAGACTTGGTGAATAGCCAGTACATTGCAGTTTTCTGAAATGAGTTGCAGTCAAGAACTCAGACACTCTGGGCCAGCCATGTTCATGTAAATATGTGCATTTGAGCCAAGGAGCCTCCACTTACTTATTAGATGGCCTTGGCTAAGGCACTTTTCCCTCTTTGACTGGTACCTTTCCACTCCTAGCCCTTCTTCCTCTCTGTACCCTAGTCCATGGGTCCATAAAGAGGTAGCAGTCTTTTGTTCTGAGTGTGTTGGCAGTGAGATAATTTCCCCTGTCTGCACTGCATTCACCTGACAGTGCCATTCTATAGTGAAAAATTCAACACTGGGGAACCATCAAGGCTTTTTTCTTTGCCTCTTGTGTGCACTGTTGCAATAAGTGAATAAAAGCTTGGTTTTTCATTTTAGTTTGGCTCATTGTTCTAATTGACCACCGTCACATCTGATTGCATGACAAAATTGGCACAGTGAGCAAGGTATTCAGTTACACAAAATGTCATTCTGGAAGAGCAAAAAGCCTGAGGGTCCCGTTGAGCACTGTGCCAGCCATGCCAATGAATCTTTCTGAGGGAGTGTTAGAAGACTGGTTACAGAAACTTCTCAGTTCCAAGGAGGATCATTGGTCCTTCTCTTTGGCCTGACTGCTGGCTGAGCTCACCCACTGGGTTAAATGAGAAATCCAACAAAGGGGCTCACAGAAAGCTATTGAAGCATTCTTCTAGCTATAGCTAATGGTTCTCCTACAATGGGACCAAAAACTGTCAGAGGGCCCTGGTGTGGAATCGTATCCAATGGCTATTACCTCTGTGCAGATCCCTGGTGTTAATGTCTATCTTGTGACATAGCAAGTGACTGAAACTTGCACTTTCATTGAGATAGCATGTAGAGCCCTGTGAAATTACTTTGCCTAGTGCCCCAAAGAAACTGTAGAGGCTTGGTTAGTTTTCTTCCACAATGAAGTAGGAAAACTTGTTAAACTTGGTGAAGGGAGAAGTGGCACCTTGTAGAATGTGTTACTACAGACTCCCTCCTTCAGAGTGTCCTGACAGTGGACACTTTGCCTAAGGAGGAGAAGGAAGGGGTAGGGGAGAGCAAGACACCCAAGACCCTCTCCTTCCTCAGAGAGGATGGAGAAGACAGGACACTGACACAATAGAGAACGAGTGTTGACACTTAATTGCCAGAAGCCAGGGGTTCATAATTGTAATGAGCATCAGGATCTAAGTGGCAGCTGAGGGGCCGATCTGCAGAGAGTTTTGAAGATGGTTAACAGAACATAATTTCACTAGAAGGGCAGCTGCAAGGGTCTTAGATATGAACCCGGGTCTGTCTGATTCCATGTCGAACCGTGTTACCTCTTGTGAATGACTGAGATGCTTACTGTGAATGACTGGCTGCCATTGTATTTATCTGTTGGACCTCTTTTTGATGTATTAAGGTGGACTGTAGGGAGAGGGGTATGGTAGACATGTTGATGTATTATCCAGGTCCCCTTGCTGTCCAGGTGTGGGCAGTGCTATCAGCAGGAAGCTTTTAGTTATCAGCAACTTCATGGTCTATTGAAGCTGTAGAGAGCTGCATCAGAAAGCCAAGGCAGGTGCATTACAACTTGAAATCTTCTGCCAAATGTTGCTTCCTTCTGCTTCCTTTCACAGGTGTTGAGTCCTGATAAATATCTTGCATCCTAAACTCCATCTCAGTATCTACTTCTGGGGAATCCATTTTGTGACAGCTGATATTAGCAATAGCCCAGGCAAGCAAACCATAAGTAGGGGTTTTGGAGTTGGAATGATCACTATCTTTGACAATGAAGACACCATGACTGATAGTAGGCAGAGTGCAGACACCCCCCCGGCACAAGATGGCACTTCAACCGTCACTGTGGTACTGTGATGGTATGCTACTGGAAGGAAATGTCCTTGTGGGTGTGATATATTAGGCTTTTGAGAGGTACGAAAGAAGTAGTATCTATAACTACAATGGTATTAATGACTACTATTGTGTTATTGATGTGTTATAGCAAGATAATAATGAGTCTAAGTAACATGGTATTGTCAACCAGAAAGTCTCTTTAGTTGCATACAGTGAAATTTTCATCTTCATCGATGAAGCAGAAAAAGCCAAAAATCAAGCCTAGGACTTAAGGGAATGGATGAACTTAAAAGACAGTTAAATGCCTATCCAAGGCAGATTTCTTATGCCAAGATGTGTGTGGCCTGTTTGGGAAAAATCTGGCCCCTGATGTATGGTATGGGATTTCTGTGAGGATACTTTCAAATCTTTTGATACTCTAAAATCCTCTAAGTCTTCTGAGACTGCAGACAAAGTCCTCCTTTTTTGATTAAGAGCCAAAACACCCTAGGAGTCCAGTTCTAGCTCCTGGGAAAGGAATTAACTTTGTGTTTCAATTTTAACTTTTATTACATTATTACTGCCCTGTATGGTAGAAATTAAATTTGTGTTTTGTAGATGAGAAAAAAATCCTATATGTGATTTTTTAGGCCTGAGCCAAGGCAATTACAATGCTTTGCCTGGCAGGGCTCATGGAGAAGAGCTGCCCACCCCATCTCAGACTTGGTGAATAGCCAGTACATTGCAGTTTTCTGAAATGAGTTGCAGTCAAGAACTCAGACACTCTGGGCCAGCCATGTTCATGTAAATATGTGCATTTGAGCCAAGGAGCCTCCACTTACTTATTAGATGGCCTTGGCTAAGGCACTTTTCCCTCTTTGACTGGTACCTTTCCACTCCTAGCCCTTCTTCCTCTCTGTACCCTAGTCCATGGGTCCATAAAGAGGTAGCAGTCTTTTGTTCTGAGTGTGTTGGCAGTGAGATAATTTCCCCTGTCTGCACTGCATTCACCTGACAGTGCCATTCTATAGTGAAAAATTCAACACTGGGGAACCATCAAGGCTTTTTTCTTTGCCTCTTGTGTGCACTGTTGCAATAAGTGAATAAAAGCTTGGTTTTTCATTTTAGTTTGGCTCATTGTTCTAATTGACCACCGTCACATCTGATTGCATGACAAAATTGGCACAGTGAGCAAGGTATTCAGTTACACAAAATGTCATTCTGGAAGAGCAAAAAGCCTGAGGGTCCCGTTGAGCACTGTGCCAGCCATGCCAATGAATCTTTCTGAGGGAGTGTTAGAAGACTGGTTACAGAAACTTCTCAGTTCCAAGGAGGATCATTGGTCCTTCTCTTTGGCCTGACTGCTGGCTGAGCTCACCCACTGGGTTAAATGAGAAATCCAACAAAGGGGCTCACAGAAAGCTATTGAAGCATTCTTCTAGCTATAGCTAATGGTTCTCCTACAATGGGACCAAAAACTGTCAGAGGGCCCTGGTGTGGAATCGTATCCAATGGCTATTACCTCTGTGCAGATCCCTGGTGTTAATGTCTATCTTGTGACATAGCAAGTGACTGAAACTTGCACTTTCATTGAGATAGCATGTAGAGCCCTGTGAAATTACTTTGCCTAGTGCCCCAAAGAAACTGTAGAGGCTTGGTTAGTTTTCTTCCACAATGAAGTAGGAAAACTTGTTAAACTTGGTGAAGGGAGAAGTGGCACCTTGTAGAATGTGTTATTACAGACTCCCTCCTTCAGAGTGTCCTGACAGTGGACACTTTGCCTAAGGAGGAGAAGGAAGGGGTAGGGGAGAGCAAGACACCCAAGACCCTCTCCTTCCTCAGAGAGGATGGAGAAGACAGGACACTGACACAATAGAGAACGAGTGTTGACACTTAATTGCCAGAAGCCAGGGGTTCATAATTGTAATGAGCATCAGGATCTAAGTGGCAGCTGAGGGGCCGATCTGCAGAGAGTTTTGAAGATGGTTAACAGAACATAATTTCACTAGAAGGGCAGCTGCAAGGGTCTTACTTAGCTTATATCAGCAGAAGAAACCAAGGATAGGTTATTAGGAGGCTGAGGGTAGTCTCCCAAATAAAAAAGTCTAAACCCCTTGCTTGGTATCTAAACCTCGGTTAGCTTTCAAACATCAAACCCATTGACTAAAGAAGATGTGCTGTCTCTTGGGGAAAGGACCCTGCAATACCATGGCAACTATGAATGGTAATGTTTTTCCTAGTTTCCTCCAAGGAACTTATAATGTTTTATTCAGTTGATAGTTCACTGAAGAAAAGAGAATGCCTAGACATTTTAAGAACCATTGTAAATAGAGTCTGAATTAATATTTGATCTTCAGAGAGCTGAAGCAACATCATTACCTTCCTGTTGGAGTGAGGGCATACGAGGTGCAAGTGATGAATGAAGTTCAGAAAAGTTCAGGCTTACAGTAGATCTAATAGGACTATTCACACACCAGGTTGCAATGCCCTCCATCCTCAAATGTAGAATTAAGAGAAATACTTGCAGTAGATAGTGCAACCCCTACACTGGGTCCTGAGCCTGTGATGTAATAGCTATTATAATGAGAAAGGTCAAGTGAAAGCCTCTAAATTTTTTCTCCTGCAGAAGCCCAGATAGTAAATCAAAAACAATATTGCATCCTCAGGGGATTGGGTGTGGGGATAAAATGGAAGGTGGGAGTAGGGAGTGAGAGTGTGAGAATAGGGAGTATTAGGAGGGAGTAGTCCCTGGTGAGGGCTACTTTTGAGGATCTAAGCAATTTAGTGATGACTGTCCCCATCATATCTATGTTTATTTAATTCACCAGACTGTCTCTTGCAGAAAAGGAATAGATTCTGGAAAGAAATTGTAGACTAACAAGCTCGGCAAAGTAATAGCCACAATTTAACTGCTGTGCCAGATGTGGAATCTTTGCTAGACACAATCAATATGGCTTCAAACTTCATCTCGGTATCTGCTTCTAGAGAAGCCAAACTGCCAGAGTGAGAGAGAGACATGGCAGGATTGGCAATTAGTATTTCCATGTCAAAAGGGGAAATCAAGGCAGGTACAATTCAGAGTTTAAAGAAAGAGAGAGGGAGAAAGAAAGAAAAAAATAAAGTATGTCTCTCAATCTTTCTGGCCACCATTTGATTTTGCTCCCAGATATTAGAAGCAGTCTACTCTTATACACATACATACATACATCTGTGCTTTCTATTGCAAGCTAAGTATTCACACCCAGCCGTAGCTTCTGGGCATCATTATTTATGAGATGTGGCATGCATGATTCTAAGCTGTCAGAAAAACATGAATCTCAAACAATTTATAGGATATTGAGTGCATCCTGCTCTCTTTTAATATATATATATATTTTTGGTTAGGCTTACTTCCAAGTATATTACATTGTTATCTGAATATATTTTCTTGATCATGTTAGGGGAAAAGTTTCGCCAACATAAGGTGCTTTCCGCAATCTGGGAGCCAAAGAAAAATTGAACATTTAGAGGCTTTTAATGGGGACCAGAAGAGCTTATATGTGTTAATCATAAAGAAATCTGACATCTGTTACTTATTCTATGAAAGAATATTAGGGCTGTAGGCATTGTGGACAACTTGTATTTATGTCTTTGTTTAGAAGCCACCTGCCATCATGTTCCTTACCTAAAGAACAGTGAAATTATTTCATCTTTGTAGAATATTGGATATTTTCCAGTATTTGTCTGTTTCACTACTGCTAAGTTTATGATGATGCTCTTTTGAACTGTTTGTTTTCACCTCTGCAAGTTACAATAATCATTTCTGCTACATAGTTTTTTTCTTCTTTTTTTTTTCAGGTGGTTTCCTGAACAAGGGCCGCTGAAGGAACACATGGGGTGTTTATGAATCTTGACTTGTTATTGGGTCAGTTTGATCAAAGAGGCACTCTTCTGTGACTTGCCTACCTAGAGATGGCACTTTTTTTCTAATTCATACAAAGGTGCGTTATGTACTATTGGTGACTCTGCCCTTAATGTTGGCTCAGGTAGTCAAATGGCTAATTGATATTTCTCTGTTCGATGATAAAAAATAAATTAGGGTTTTATAAAATTTGGGATATTTTTATCTCAATAGGTATAATCTTATAAAAATAAATTTGAAAAGGCATGTTTTCCTTTCTTAATCTTGTCTTTGAAATCTTTATATTTTATTAACTTATTTTCCAGTGAAATATTAGCTCTTCATAACTTCTTCATTGGGACCTTTCCAGATTATTCTAGCATTAGTCGCCAGTAATAATATAATTTTACAAGCAATTGGCTCTTTTTCATGTAAATTAAGCTAACTATGCATCCATTTTTTAAAACTTACATATTCCAGCCTTGAGGGAAGACAGTTTCAATGATTTGGGGCTTTTGACAGGGGGAAGAGAGAAGAAAGACTTGTGTATTAATCATAAAGAAACCTGACATCTGTCATTTTTTATTTTTTTTACTTCCCAAAGCCCTTAAACACTAGACTCAAAACTAGAATGTAAAGCTGTTTGAAAACAAGATTTTTAATTGTCAGCATATAGAATAGTGGCAGCACCTGGCAGACACTCAATAAATTTTTGTCATATAAATGAATGTCAAAAGTCCTTTAAGCATCATGCCTCAAACTTGAAAAAATTCTAAATTTTATAAATCATGTTTTAATTACTATTTCTATTTCCCATATAAAAACTTAACCTCAATAAAGCAGACTTTCCCTGCTACATTTCAAAGAATCTGTGCAGTGTACCACAGTATCCACTAAAAACTGCCAGAGGAGTAAAGTTAATTATATGAAATAATGTATGTACCAGGTATAATACATAATAATGATTTGGACACTATAAGTTTTTAATACATGTTAAAATATGATAATCAACTATATTTATGTAACATAATTAAACTTTTACTTTGTTTCCACTTCTCTTATTTTTGATTGTAAAATATAGTCCATACCCATTTGAATGATTGTCATTCAGCAAAATGAGCATTTTTTCCCCATATTCTATGTCATATTTTTTCTGTAACATTCAATATTTTGGATGCTTTCCAATATTTATTGGAAATGCTTTCCAATATTTACTTATCAAACAAGTCAGTAGAGTAGAATGAGTTATGTCTGATCATTCTCTAAGGTAATAATGGCAGCAGAATAATGAAATTGGTACTACTATTTCAAAGAAATTCTTTTGCTAAATTTATTTTTTCCTTAGAGAATTAAATGCTATGGCTTCTTCAAGTTATCTCAAGATTTACATTACTTAGGTTCAAACTTTGACAAACAAGAACAAATTAGCTTTTTAAATGAGCAATAGTTCAATTAGGTGACCTACTTTCAGGAGTTCAAACCAGTGTTGATGTAAAGATGGGAGTGTCCAGTTTATACATGGGGGAAATATGGATGGTGTATTGATTGCATATTACTATATATTGGCTATTATTGGCATATAAATGAATTTCTATAAATCCATATGTTAATACTATGTTAAATATTAAAATTTTAATTTCTGTCGCATCACTATCAATAATCAATCATGTTTAAAGCTTGACATTAAAGAGTTTGCTTAAGATATTGACATTAAAATTAAATAGTGATTTCTTGTCCAGAAATAGAAAACTGATTTGAAAATATATTACAAGCTGGGCATTTCTTCCTCCTCAATCTGTTATAAAAATAAGGTATTATAGCTTCAGAAAGTGAAGCCCATTGAAAGAAGGAATGAGACTTAGTGTCTCAAATGAAGGACAACTAAACAGAGAAATACCTGGATGTTTCAAGAAAAATAAATATATGCAAATGGAAAATTACATCCTAATTCAAGAAGATATTATTTTCCAAACCAATCCTGCCTTCTGCTCTGACCTAATATGACAAATGTCATTATTAAGGCATATACAAAATTCATTAAGTTGATTTAACTTTGGAGTTACTTTGATTGTATTTCCATTTTAATCTCAAGAATTTACTTTTCTATTTATCCATGAGACTCTTATGTCTTTAAAGTTGAGATCTATAACAACATTCATGTTTCGTTTTCTCATGGAAAATATTTCGGTGGCTTATTCTACAGGAGTATTCTTTTTCTGAAACTTCATAAAAGCTCCCATCTATTGCTGTTGGTAATATAAACTGGTATAGCCATTTTGGAAGACAGTTTGACAGTTTCTCAAAAAGCTAAACATAGTCACACCGTACAACCCAATAGTGTGCTCCTCGGTATTTAGTCAACTGATTTAAAACTTTGTGTACACACAGAAAGGTTTATAGAACATTTGTTTATAATCACCCCAAACTGGAAGCAACCAAGATGTCCTTCAATAGGAGAGTGGATAAACAAACTTGTGATACAGCCAAACAATGTACAGTCACATGCCGCTGAGGGCCAGGATTACTTTTGAGAAATGTGTGTGGTTAGGTAATTTTGTCCTTATGCAAACATTACAGAGTATACTTACACACACCTAGATGGTATAGCTTACTACACACCAAGGCTATATTATATAGCCTATTGTCCTAGGTTACAAGCCTGTATAGCATATTACCATATAAAACTACACGAGATTAAATTGAGCAGAAGGGAAAATGATGCAATCAAGAGATGTGGTAAACACAAGATGTATGAGGCTGCTGCCTGCATAACACAGCATAGTGTTTTACAGGAATTTTTTTTAAAATTTTTAAAAAGAGTATGCTCTAAAATACTACTAACAAAAAGTATAGTACAGTAAATACATAAATCAGTAAGTCATTAATTATTGTACATAATTGTATACCCTTTTGTATATACTTTGTATATTGTATATACTTTTATAAAACTAGCAGCACAGTAGGTTGCTTTACACCAGCATCACCATAAACATTCAAGAAATGCTTTGTGATATGACTGCAGGATAGCTACAATATCACTAGATGATAGGAATTTTTTCAGCTGCATTATAATCTTATGGGAGCAACATCATATAGGGGGTTCATCTTTAACTGAAGCATCATTATGTGGCACATAACTATAGTACTATTAAGCAATATATAAAAGAATGAGCTGTCAAGCTATGCGAAACACAGATGAATCTTAAAAGCGTATTGCTAAGTGAACAAAGTCGATCTGAAAAGGTTACATACTATATTATTTCATGTATAGGATATTCTGGAAGAGGAAAAACTGTAGACATAATAAACAGGTGAGTGGTTGTCAGGGATTTAGGAAGGAAAGTTGAATAGGTGAAGCACAGGAGATTTTATTTTTAAAGGTTTTTAACTAGTCTGTATGATACTATAATTGTAAGCACATGACATACATGACAGTATGCAATTGCCAAAGCACATAGACCTTTACAGCACAAAGAGTGAATCTTAATGTATTCAAATAAAGAAACCATTTAGGAAGTTAGGGAGGTTTATAATAGAATGCAAACTATATTAGGGTTCTCAGGAGATACAGAACCAATAGATTATCTATCTACCTACCTATCTATCTATATTTATTTATTATATATATTTGTATTTATATATTATATAAATATATGTATATATTCATATTATATGTATTTATTATAAGGAATTGACTTACACGACTATGCAGACTTGAAGTCCCAAGATCTGCAGTTAGCAATTGGAAACCCACGAGAGGGGATATGTAGTTCCAGTCTTAGTCTGATGGCTTGAGAACCAGGAGAGATAATAGTGTCAATTTCAGGCTGAAAGCCAGCAGGCTTAACATCCAAGAAGAGTCAATGTTTCAGTCTGAGTCTCAAGGCTGGAAAAGGCCAATATTCCACCTCAACAGTCAGGCAGGAAAAGATCTCTCTTACTGGGCTTTTTTGTTCTATTCCTTTCTTCAATAGATGAGATAAACCCAACTACACTAGGGAGGACAATCTGCTTTACTCAACATGTCATAGCAAATGTTAATCTCATCCAGAAATATCCTCACAGACCTACTAAGAATAATGTTTAGCTAAATGTCTGGGCATTCTATCGCCTAGTAAACTGGACACATAAAATTAACCATAGCCTGTGACAAAAGAATCTAATGATATTACACATATTTGAAATAACCTCAGTGAAGTGGTAATGGAAAAATGTGCTGATCCAATTTAACTTTGGAAATGAGTTGAGACAGTAAGACTAAAGGCAAAAGAATTGAACATAAAACACCATGCTATGGTTGATAAGATTGAATAATTCTGAAACCATTTACATGCATACTGGAATTAAACAATAATGTGTATAGATAGTGGATGATAGGTCATATTTTACTGGGGACTACCAATCAGCTTACTACTGGTGGGTTTCAGAAAGAGTGCCATTTTACAAAGAAAGAAAGTCGATTCACTTAAAAATTGTAGTAAGATTGCCAGGGCCCTGTTTAAATAATTCGTAGTTACATTTTTTCTGATTGAGTAGTACTTAGCTGTGCAGATGCAGTCACTGAAAAGGAAGATGGATGAATTCATTAAGATTTGTGTTTCTGTAGTTGAGTGGCCGAGGAAGACAGATGATCAAAATAGAAAAATAATGAGGTACAAAAAATTAATAGTCCACATTTTAGTTGAAATCAATATATCTCCTTTCTGATTTTCATGTTTTTCTTCGGATATCCTTCCATTTCATATATTTTGCTTGTAAGAAAGTCACAGAGGAAAATAAAAATTTACTTTTTAAAAATTAGATTCTACTTGGCAGTGTTTGATAGTTGAGAGATTACTATATAATTCCAGTTAATTTTTACTTTTTTAAAAATTAAAAATATATTTTAGCTGGACCTATTTGAAATAAAAATGCAGATATTAAAGTATCGATCTGCCTGAGAAATAACAAACTTTAAGCCCTTCAATATTGCTTCTCAGGTCTGTAATTATAAAATTTTTAAAATTTGATTTGAATATATTTTAGTTTTTTTAAACTTAAATACCCTACTTTAAGTTGATTTTAATAAAACTAAATGGAATAACAAATAGGGCCAACAATTTGCATTAAAATAAAGAATATTAAAATATAATTAAAACAGAGGTACAATATTCTAATATTTAAGTAACTCTGAGGATATTTAATTCTAAATCCCATATGAATGTGTACAGATATTGTTAGATATAATAAGAGTTGAAATTTAGGTCATCTCAGTGAACCAGATGGAGGGTCATTTTTCTTTAGTCATGAGTTAAAGTTAAGAAGCAAAGCTGTCACAAAGTGTTTCATCGGCCTATCAAACCACAGACTCAAGTGGAAATTTTCATTATGCGCAATCCAAGACCTAACCATTCTTATTTTACAGAATTTCAATATATATCCAATTCAAAGAGAAAGAATTCAGAACATTATATGCCTTTCTTATAGCCCTAGAGGATGCCAATATCAATTCAAGGCAATCATCATATGAGTTGGTAATATATTGTACATGTTTATATGAAAGATTTTTATTACAGAATGCATCCATAAAGTAGGTTTTCCAGAAATCTATCTTAAAAAAAAAATCCTCCATGACTATTGAAATGAAATGTTTTTAAGAACTGCCAACTATCGTGTATTAACACTTCTGACCCTTTAAAAAAAATCAATCATATTCTCTGACCCCTTTAAAAATCAATCATATTGTCAACTATATTTGGCATATGCAACTATGTACTGACATTTTATATTTAACTGCCGAGCAAGGATTAGAGCTCTTTGTGGCTACTGCACATTTCAAGTACCAAGAGTACAATATCTGTTGTGATGACAAAAAAATTAATAAGCTAGTAAAATATTTATGAGACAAGAAGCCAAGAAACCTTCTTAAGTTATTGGCTGGAATTTGGGCTTAATGTATATAGGAAAATTTCTTACCTTTCTCACCACTGGGTCCTCAATGCTTAGCCAAATGTTGGGCATATAGAATAGTCTTTAAAATATTTATGGATAAAAATATGGCTGAATTGAACACCAAAGAATCATTATAAAGAGCTCAGTTACAAAATTGGAAGGAAATGAATAATAATTATTAAGAGCATAAATCTTGAAAATACAATAACAGACTCTGTATTAATGAGTCTATTTATGTTCTCCATCCACAGTTAAGTATGATCAAATTCCAGAGTTTCTTCCCTATGTACATTATATAGTTATTGCCTAATTTATCTACTTTTTTCAATTATAGAGGTTATTTTTAAATTATTAGTTTTTCCATTGAGAGTTTGTAAATTCTCTTTTTGGGGGGGAAGATGGTAAGGGTGCATTGTATAATTTTCAGCTGTAATAAAGGATTATTACATTCACCTTTAAATATTAGTATGCTTTAATCACTATGATTTACATCCTTTCACTTCGCTGATTATTACAAGAACTTTTAGAATCTTATCTTACAATAAAAAAGTCTATAATTTGAGAGGCTAGTTTGTGATGGACCTTGTAGTAGGTACTTTGTATACATTAACTTTAATTTTTACACATCTGCAAAATAATTATTTTTGCATACATATCATTTTCCATATAAGAAACTGAGACTCAGAGACAAAGAGTATATTTCCTAAGACCCCCTAGCTACTTGGTCATGGAACTGGAACCCCTGCTTGTCACTTGAGTCCAGAGACTCTTCATAACTACCATGTTTCGCTTTTTCTCCAGGTAGTGATTTTAGTTATTTCTTTTAAGTAGTTCTTTATGCCTTAAATTGGATATCCCTGAAAGTCTGCTCATTTTAGAGACATTTCTGAAACAAGAAGGTTGGCTATCTTTCATCTTGAGTTGGTTTTCTTCTATAACAGGAACACCTGTCATGGTCTTGTTATTTCTACAATGACTCATACTAGGGATCTGTAACTAATCATTTGGCTTGCTTAAATTTCTAACTTGCCCTATTGCCTTTCTCCTTGTGTAAGACAGGTCTGTGAACCATAGGTAGTTCCCTGATACTCTATAACATATAAATGTTATAGTTTAGATTTTAATTATGTGGTGGCTAACACCAGAAATGAGATAGATTGAGAGAGAGAGCTGAGAGAGAGATGAAAGAGGGAGGGAATGGGGGGAGGGAAGGGCGGGAGGGAGAGAGAGAGAGAGAGAGAAAAGGTAACTTAAATATAAAGGATCTTTCATTTATCAAACTTTTTTATTCCTAAAGATAATATGAGAGAAAAAATTCTTTGTGAATTCACTTTAGTTTTTGGTAATATGAAATACTAAAAATGCTTGTGGTAATTAATAAAAAACAGAGCTACAAACATAACAGGGGCATTTAGGTATTAGCTTTCATAAGGCTTCTAATGCTGAGTTAGATCTCAAAGTCTTCTAATACTTCACTGTCCTAGAAAGTCCTTCATCAGATGGAGAGCACAAGGGATAGATGACAAATGGTTTGCATAGTTGTGATAATCTCTTTAGAGACTCAAGGAGCAAGTATGTGAATACAATATACAATTCCATTGAAAAATCTCTGAACTTTATATTAACTTTATATTTAATTACTGTCAATTCTTTGTTAAATACACTGGCATGCAGAGAGCTCCGAGGTAAATCTTGGGTAGCCTCAAAACGGTGTTCGTAAAAGTGACCATTAATAATCATGATTCTCTTGGCTTTTCTCACTTTTTATCATTCTTTGAAGGGTAAAATGTAGAAAGCAATTGCTTGTCTTTTCTATCTACTGGTGGACTTTTCAATCCTACCAGACTGAAGCTGAAGTTAGCAGGACAAAGGTTCTACTTACCACCTGTGGACACTGGATTTTGCAACATATCAGTTTACTCATGTATAAAATGGGGGCAGAAATACTAGCAGGAATAGTAGGCAGTATAATATAGTGGTCAAGCGTAGACCTTTTATGTTAGGCAAATAAAAAAATCTTCATATTTTTTTATTTGAAGGTGCGACCTTGACAAATTATTTAATCAATTTGAGCAGTAGTTACTTTAGAGGTGCGACCTTGACAAATTATTTAATCCATTTGAGCAGTAGTTACTTTATCTGAGAAAATAAAGTTACAAAAACTTTTCCATATCAATCATCATTGGGAGAATTAAATATTATATTTGTAAAGTGCTTGGCAAAGTGTCTGGCTATAAAATAAAGTGGCAGTTGCTAATATCATATTAACAGCATGTAACAGGTCTTTAAAGAGTAATATTTTACACAAGTTTATATGTTAATCTTAATTTGTAGTAAATTAAGGATTAGATAATTAATGATTTATTGAAAATTTTAGGACTTCCAATTTGTATATAAAAAAGGAAATATAAAATTGGTCAGATATTTTTGAATGACAGTATACTATATGATTGATATATTGGTATTTCTGGATGAAGCAAATCTTCCATATTTTTGGCTGAAACAAAGAATTTTTGTCAAAATTTAGAAGTGTG
>NW_011888865.1:4951255-4967070 GCF_000151845.1 Pteropus vampyrus
TCTGTGCTGGGCTCTGGTGTATAGCCATGAGAAAGGGACATATACTCCTGCCCCTGTTAAGAACTGCTTCTTTGATTGTTGTGGTCCTGTGAGACTTGTGAACAGAAGTCCCACTGGCTATCAGAGCCAGGTGTTCCGGGGACCTGTCCTTTGGGCAGCATCTGCAAAAGCTGGGAACAGACCTGTGTACAAGATCCTTCTAGGGAGATACCCGCAACTTGCAGTGTGCTACTGGGAGAAGGTAGGAAAGGTGTCCTTGGGTTTTCTAGTCCTCAAGGGAATATCACAACCTGAACCTAGATTGGTGCAATTTAGAAGCCTGACCCTCAGGCAGCGGTTTTCAAAGTATGCAAATGAACCCATTTCAAAAAAAGAATGGGAAATTAGCCAATCTGACTACTTCCTCTGCACTGAGTCCTGGGGGTATTGTATGCCTATGAACCGCTGCTTCTTCATTTGCTATAGTCTTGTAGGTCTTCCAGTAGCAAACCTCCGCAGGCTTTCAGAGACATATATTATCCCTCCGGTGGCGGGGGTAGAGGGGGTCTTAAAATTTGTGGTACTAAATGTGGGGTCCAAACCCTTTGCTCCTCGAGGAGAAGCTTGGAATTAGGAGTTCCTTTCCAATTGTATGTGAATGCCGTAGGGGTGAAGTTTAGTTAGAGTTTAGTTTCAGTCTTTTGTAGGAATTCAGTAAGAGTTACAGCAAAAAGTGCCTCTGTTGTATGCGAATTATTTTGAGATAAAGGCAACCGAGACTTTGGGCCCAAGAGAAACTCCCCGCCCTCCCCCCCATCCCCTTAACTATCTAGAATAATTTAAATTAGGGGCATTGCCCATAATAAGAGTTATCACCAGAAATAATTTTTTATGACCTATCTGTAGGGCAAGGTGAAATTCTAATTACTGAGCTTCTGTTCTTCTTATTGTCCTGCAATGAATGACTCACTGCAGCACCAAGGCACATTACTTCACCCTCAGCTCAGAATGCCACAGCTACTTCACCTTAACTTTCAGTCTCTGAACCTCTTAAGTAAGCAGAGTCTCTTGACTTTATCATGTTCGTGGGTTTCCCATGCATATGTATGTATATAATTTCATTATTGTCTCTCGTTAATCTGTTAAGTGGATTTAATGATCAGACCAGTCAAAAGAACCTTTAGGGTAGAGGAAAATTCCTTCCTTTCCACATTTTCCTACTATTTTGATGTGGGTATTCTGTTACTCACCTAATATGTAGAAGTTGCTCAAATAGCTTCTAGATTTCTTTCAGAGGCAATTGCTCCAACCGTAGCTATATAATGAATGTGTCTATGGGACGAGGGGAATTCAGGAGCCTCCTATGTTACCACCTTTGTTGACCTCTTGACACTTTTATCTTTAGAATGAAAGAAACAAACCAGAAATGATAATAATTTTCATTATTTACTACACATACCAGTCAATTTGGTACTACCAATGCACAACTGAAACATGAAGAACGACAGTGGTGTATAAGAAAACACAACAAAAGGGAAATGAAATTTACCTTTCTTTTGTTAGGCAATCACTATAATGTAGTTGGGGTTAATTTAGATATATTTTTACACATACATGTAATGTAGGGAGGGGCCAAGAGAACTAAGTGTTAAATCAAGCTACATTCAGAGATTTCAATGCTGATCAGCCCTACAGCCAGACCACGAGGAAACCTACAGAACAAGGAAGATTTCTGCTGGGATTACTAACAAACCATTTACTCATACCTTGAAGGAAGAACAGGAAAACAAAGTCTTTAAGTCATGCCCTACACAAAATAAACACAATTATTCATTCCCTACTGCTAAAACTATGAAGAACCTATGGATCAAAGGCTGGGAATCATCAGCAGGCCTTTTATGCTACATATTCTTACCTTTCACACTGTATACGCATACCATCAAAGGAAAATAGGTAAACAAGGTCTTTAAACAGTAATTTGTAGAAACTAAGAATGAAATATAAACTGAATTTCCTGAATACTCGAGGTCCCTCTCATTGTCTCTGTCTTTCTCACTGTATGTTCTCTCTTGGCTTTCTCATTCTTTGTCTCTGAAAGACCATGCTCTGTCTGAGCGTTAACTCTTCTCTAAAGAACTTTTGTTTTCACTCTAACTCTCGCATGCACTTGAATTCTTTCCTGTATTCAGTCAAGAACTCTCTGCTTGTGTCTGTCCATCTCTGTGTCTGTCTCTGTCTGTCTGTCTGTCTGTCTCTCTCTTTCAGTGCAGGGCTTGAGCTCCCCTCCCCTCAGAGGAATTTGCCCTGTCCTGCATCACATGTACCTATAAACACAAGTGGTAAGATTTCCTCAAAAAATGAAACTTACTTGGCTTCTTCAATAATAGTCACATACTCAATCTAATTCCACTTAATGAAGCTGAAATTTTAATTTTTGTGCCCTCATTGCTTACTTTATATTGTAAACTGAATTATTAGAAGTAATTTCTAAGATACAGTAAAATTAGAAAAAGAAGGGGGAACAGATTAGTCATTTTCCTACCACTGAGATAACAAGCAGAGGAAATTATTTAGGTCTGTTTCCTTCCAATATTTGTTTCACTCAGCACTGGTTTTAAAAGAAACCCCTTATAATTTGTTTCTATATTGTTCCTGTAAGTACTTATGAAAAAACTGGCTTCCTTAGGGGCTCTACAGTATAAGAATAGAGAATGTCACTTTGAGTCAAATTTCTTTTATTTGATCTTTTTAAAAATGAAATATGACTTCTGTGTAATATCTCATATATTAGACAAATGTTTAAGCTAAATTTAGTCTTTAGAAGGTTTTTCATAATATCTGTTCTAGAGATTTTGATGATAAGTCCTTATTCAGGTACTTCTTTTAGAAAAAAATAATAATGTAGGACGATCTGCAGGAGTTAGGGAGGTTAGGAAGCACAACACAGAATAAAATTAGATCTTTAATTAAATGGCATTAAATTCCACAAAATTCAATAAAATGCTTATTGATTGCCAGAAGAAAGAAAATTCTGTAATGAAGGAGGGAACAGCACTTATCAAGGCACTCTATGTGATGATGGCATTGTACTTTGGTAACCAGGGCAGTGGATTTGGGGATGAGCTCATTAGCTAATTCCCTTTACTGTCAAAAAAAAAGGGCCAAGATTTTCAGTATGATCCTTAATAAAATGTGGTCTGAAATTTAACAACTACCTTTGTAATTACTTTGTAAAAATGTTTTAGAAGAATTTACCCTAAGATAAACCTAATGATCCAAACTAGATTTGTGGGTGCTTGATCCCTAGTAAGTTACATACCTAAACTCATCATCACCCTTGATTTAATGCTCAGTTGTTTTTCATTCTAAAATCTTAATACTTTTTGAACAAGGGGCCCAGCATTTTTATTTTGCACTGGCTCCTGCAAATTGTGTAGCTTGTCTTGTACAGCATTTAGTTTTTCAGTATGTCCTCAGTTAGAAATCAATGTCTGTATACTCTCCTGAACTGCTGAGAATCATTAAAAAAAATAAAAATCTTGTAAGATTGGTAGTATATTAAGGATGATGTTTTATTGCTTCTTTTTACTCTGGGTTAGTATCAAAGAATTGTAATGACATTATGATCTCATGTTCTCCTTAAAAAAGTTTTCCTCTTTTTTCTTCCTTTTTTCTCCTTTTTCACCTCATCAGTTCTCTTTTTTACTTCTATATTCAACTTTCTTTGCTTAAAGTGCACAAAATCCCATTTTATTACATTGTGTTTTCATTTGCGTAAAATGTCATATTAAATATTTTTTGTTATTAAATATTAGAAAATAAAAAGACCATGCATATTCAAAATTAAATAGCCTAAATATGTTTTTCTTAACTTCCTAATGAAAAGATGAATTGTCAAGTGTATAATGTTTAAATCAATTTTATAATATTCCAAGGCTCTGTGTAGGCCCATTGTAGTTCTTTTATTTATAAACTTTCTCATTTGCACGGCTTCTGTATACTTTGAAACAATGATATTTGTATAATTATAATTTTAATTAGGAAATGATTATAGCAATGATAATTATACTTAATTTCTAGTTTTGATTTGACTATAAGATAGAGATCACACACCCTTACTAAACAATCCTCACAGAGTACATATTTATACTGTATCATAAATTAATAGGCTAGATAAAGCTCCAGTTTCTGGCCTTTTGTATTTATGGTTGTAGTTTCAACTGCAATACTATCCTATTTCTTAGGGTAACTCTAAAATATGCGGAATCCACTTTTCTTACAGGCATATGTCTTGGGCCCCATCCTGCTCTGCCCTACATGGATCACTAATCTTGGCACTGAGTCCCACATTTCCCTAAGTGAGCCATTACAGCCATTCTTATTAGTTAACTTTTCCACCTCCATCTGTTCTCCCTTGGTATTCCTAATACTATATTACCGGCATTACGAGGATCTTTCTTCCACCATATGATTTCTAAACATGAAAAAAAATATTAAAATGTGTATTAGTTTGCTAGGGCTGCCATAACAAAATACCGCAGACTGGCTGGCTTAAACAATAGGTATATATTTTCTGGAGGCTAGAAGTTCAAGATCAAGGCAGGTTTGGTTTTTCTAAGGCCTCACTCCTTGGCTTGCAGAGGGCTGCTGACTTACTGTGTTCTTACATTGCCCTTCCGCTTTGCACGCATCTCTGGTGTTTCTTCCTCTTCTTATAATAAAGCAGTCATGTTGGATGAGGGCCCCATCTATCATACTCATTTTAATTTAATTACTTACTTAAATACCTTATCTCCATATATTGTTATATCCTGAGGTACTGGGGGTTGGGACCTCAATATATGAATTTCATGAGGACACAGTAGTTTAGCCCATTACAAAATGGAACCTTACAAGATCAGTAGCAAAAAAGTCTAAATACTTCAAAACTGTAAAATAAAAGTTGGGCTAATAGGTTTCTATGATTCTCCAATAGTGACAAATATCTTGGTGCTGAAGCATAAAAGTAAAACATATTTTAAATTGAAATTGCCTTGAAATTGCCAAACTTTTGGCCCATCAAAATCTTTGGGTACTATAAAATTTAAAACAAGGGATCTTTGAGAATTTTCGTTAGTTAAGATCTTTCTAATTTACATCAACCTGTCCCAAAGCCTGATATTCCTAGATAAATGAATTTTATGAGTCAAAACATAAAAGATGCGTTAAATTTTAAAGATATTAGACGTTTATTCTCATTTACTTTGACAAAGGTTATTTGGATTTTTACTCTGTGACACAGGGTTGTTTTCCAGTCTATATGGCCTGGCACCTTTCTAGACTTATCAACTAGAGAGCAGAACTCAGCCTGTTAACTAGGAGTATCTACAGGAAATCTATCTTATTCAAGCCTTTTCAGTTTACACTTAAGATGTAAAAGCTCTGGAGAGGGCACACCTTGCAGAGCACATGGCATTTATTTTGAAATATCCCCATTTGAAGTGACTCTGCTTCATCTTCCTCTTTGTCTACCTTCCTGAGGAATTTCTAATCCTTCCTTCTAATCTCATCATACAATACCAGCCTTCCTGTTTCCTCCCTCTTCAAAAAGAGAATCACATGATTTCACCTATAAATTTAAAAATTCATACCCTTTTATCAAACAAAAGGACTGAGCAATAGCATTATTTTACTACGATATGGTTTTAGGAATTTCATCTTTTCTCCCCACTTAAACAGGTTATCTACACACTTTCTAAGAAAGGTGACTTTTCCCTTTGAGGAAATTCAAATTGCTAAATGAGTAAATTTTTCCATATCTTTCATTCCTTTCTCTCTCTCTCATTTTCCATTCATTTGTCTGAAAATCATTTGCCCTATGGTCAACTTGTTACCATTACATAAAGTCTTCAAGATCATAAATGTAATCCAACCATCTCACCCTGTGGATAGGAATGAGATGATATCTGAAAAAATTAAGTGTTTTTCCCAGGTAACTGGTATCAGTGCTAGAATCAGACTTTGTGTCTCTTGATTATTTACCTTTCAAGATCTTGATTGCCATGTCTATTAAATAAGGACAACAATGAAGGAAAAGTGCTGAAGTAGATAATTTTAACTCATATCCACCTACTTAACTCCTGTCTATTCTTAAAGTTTATACTCAAGCCTGACTTTTTACCTGTGGTGTTCTCTCTAAACTGCCACAGAGCTTTATATCTTCCTTTTCAGTTCTCCAATTTTACTTTGCTACTCCAAAATATCTCTGTATTAGTTAGGGTTCTCCATTGCAAACAAAATCACCAATTCTGCCTCACTAAAGCAGAAAAAATTAATTGGAATGGTATATGAAGATGACACAAATGTTAAGAAATAACCCAAATGCTAGATATTATGTTATAATAGTGACTCACCTAGGACACAGTGACTGGCTCTATTGTCAGTGAACGCTTGCTACCACAGGATAGCTTACTCTCTGCCACTGGATTCAACACCACTGCAACAACAGGGAATAAATTCTAATTGACCAAGGCTCTGTTCTGCTTTCTCAAGATTCAAATTCCTGGGTGGGAAGATCCACTTGCCTGTGATTGGGTGATATGCCCATGATCTAAGTTGTGATGTCCAAGACTGTAGCTGCTAATGGTATGTGGCTACTGAACATTTGAAGTGTGGCTAGTCCAAATTGAAATGAGCTATATGTGCAAAATACATACCAGGTTTCAAAGATTTGGCCCTTCTCCCATAATAAACTATCTCATTAATAATTTTATGTGGATTACATATTGAAATAATATTTTAAATATACAGGGTTCATATTTTAATATTGTTATTTAATGTTATTAGAAAATCATATTAAGATTACCTTTACCTTTTGCTTTTTAAAATGTGGCTTCCAGAAAATTTAAGATGACATATGTGGCCCATGTTTGTGGTTCAATTTATATTTCTATCAGACAGTGATGCTCTGGGGCCCTTATGTTTAGAAGAGATAATATTAACCCCCTTGGTAGATTTTACCAAATGGGAGGTGGAGTCACATTCATCCATAATCACTTAAGCCAATTTGCCTCATGCTCTGGTTATTTGTTTCTTTCTCCCTGGAGCATGATGAAATCTTAATACCTAGATTTTCTTATTTATGCGAATCCTTCAGAATATATTATTTCATTGGAACCTAATAGATCCTCATAAAATATCTGCTAAAATTGCTGGTGCTGTATCTGTGAATTTACAGAATTACCCAAATGCTTTAAAGTCCATAATTGCAGTGAGGTTAATTTAAATATTACATTAAAATAATCACTTAGAATTTGAGATAAAAACTGTCCTCAGAAAGCAAAGTATGTGCTATCATTATTTCTACCTCTGTAGAAGGTTGAGAAAAAAATGCCTGGTTTGCACTCAGCAGTTTCATTTACAGATAATTTAATATGCTAGACAGTCTTGTCATGCCCATTTTACAGATCAGCTAATGAGATTACGGGAAGTTCACTAACTTCCTTAAGGTTATATAAGCCCTCAGTTGGCAAGAGTAAAGTTGGAATTTGTTTTTCTCAGACTGTCTAGCTTAGGACTTTTCCACTAAACTATGTATCCAAAAGGATGAAATTTAAATTTCTGATGTTCATTTTTACATTTTTTCTATGCTTTTAAAGAAGTTACTCTTGAAAAAAATTCCATGGTCATATCAAAAGCTACATGAATATCTTGTAAAAATTTTGTTCAGCAACATATTTTAGTAAATTAAATATACATTGCCAGAAAATTCTATGTCTTCTGTTTTCTTTTAAATAGGTTTTCTGTTAGGGACAAAAGATACGAAAATATAATTTGAGTATTATTGAGCTCCTAATACCTGAATATATCTTCAGATCTCTTGAAATTCTCAAACACAGCTGGGCAATGTATCTTGGCATAATTTATTTTTTTAAAACTACTCACACCTGGTTGTATTTTCAATGTATTGGGTTTTGTGGATTTACTTTTTCACAAAAAGCTCTTATGCCTAGTCAAAATTCATTCTACTCTAAATGAAGAAATCCCTAAGGTTCATGATGAATATGGCATCATAGCAATGGTTTGTGCTATGATTAAAGCAAATTATTTTTATATGACATCTATTTAAACAGTAAAATATCCATTTCGAGTTCTGGAAGTAATTTTTAGTGAGCTTTTTGCCATTTCAATTAATGATGAAGTAATGGAGGACACTGATGGAGACTTAAAAATGTCTGGATTCAAATTTCTCATTAATATGGCATTTTAAAGACAAATAGTACTATGCCTGTTTCTGGTGAGGGAGATTTCTTTGGATCTGAGATCACCTTTCTGTGCTTGTAACATGTAAGCACAGGCTTTGAATCCTATAATAGAAGTCATAAAAAAATTTAGACATACATAAAATCAGCATTTCCAAAAGTGTATTCCTTGATTCGTTAACAGTTTTTTTTTTTTAAACCCCAAACCAAATAACCAAAAACCTGTGTGGCCTATTGTGGGTTTGCATCCTTTGTTTGCAAGTGACAAAAACTCCGACTCAAACTATTGTAACCAGGAAGGGGAGACATTATCCAGACTTAAAACCCTCAGCTCACTTGCTTTTTCTATCTCTTTGGTCTTTGTTTCTCTCTTTATATTGTCTCAGAACAGCTTGCATGCAATGGCTGAATTGAAATTTAAATTTGATACTCTAGATGCTTGTAACCAGGAAAGATGAAGTGCCCTGCCTCACCAACTCAAGACAGAACATGCTACTCAAGGATTCGACTGACCTAGCTTGGGTCATAGGCCCATTCCTAAACCAATCCTTGTGCCATAGAATATGAATACTTATTCCTACGCCTGAGGGAGAGATCTGTAACCAGAAATAATGTCTAGAAAAGTAGTGTTAGCTGACAAAACTATAACAGGAATCAAAAACATTTGAGCAAATTTCTGTACTGTAGGCCATCTTACAGTCTTTATTATGCTAATATGAATTACGAATCTGCAGAAAAGGAAGCTATGTTATATAACATTTTCAAAATATATTTAAATATGGAATCTTTTTTAATGGAACATCATGTGAAATTCATGTGTTTTATGGTCTCAGATTTACTCACACAAAAACTAGCTTCTTCAGTTTGTTATCATTCTAATGCTCTTCATGAGCACTGCTGAATGGATGGTTGATGGTCTAAGGTGTGTGTTTATAGAGTGAATGAGTATGTGGGTGTGGATAACATCAACAACTATTCAAAAATATTTCAGAGTGTTCAAGTTTAATAGTCTCTTGATAAGTTTGTCTCTCTGGGTACAAGGCTCAATTAATTAAATTATCTCTCTTATCTTCTCAATTTGGCATCTGGGTATGTAGATAAGAATGGGCTTTCTATGTTACCTCTTGGCAATGGAGTCTGTGCTCTTTCCTCTGTATTCCTGCCAGCCTATGCTATGGGATGACTGGTCTGGCCCCTTGATTCCTTGCACTGGGGTTTGCTGGAATGTGGCTGGTGACCTTAGAGTTTATTATTTGGTCCAAAGTAAGCTTTTGGCCTTTCGCTAATTGACTCTACCTCAGTTCTTGCTAGTGTTACATACTCATTTATATCAAAATAGCTTAAATTCAGTTCCCAGCCAAGGCTGTCTATTCCATAGTAAGGGGTCATCTTTCCCTTCACCACAGTCATTCTATAAAATAAAAAGGTCATTGGCTCTTTACTCAGCTAAGTTTTACTTAGTCCCCACCCTATCCCTTTTGAGATATATGGGAAATTCTGGAGCCTTTTCACAGTAGATCAGAGTTGAAGGTGGTTGAGGAATATAAACTCTGAACTCCTCTTTGCTTAACTACACTTATTGCTATTATGTACCCTAAAGGTTCATCTGTATGGTGGCACATTAGGCAAGCTTTTGAATTTTCACTCAAGCCAACAAACAAAGTGTACAGCCTATCCTCACCCTCCAACGAAGTGAATACCTTGACATATACATCCCTTGTCTTGCCTCCCCTATTTAAATCCCTGCCTTTTTTCTCCTTCCAGCAGTCATAAGGGACTTTCTTTATTGATATTTTTAATATGTAAAATTAGTTTTGAATTTTAGGAATCTTTTTTCTCCTGTGACAAAACTTTATTCTTTACACTGTTGTTCAGAGACTGAGCTGGAAAAAAATAAGGAAGTCAACTTTGTGATTCAAGTCCAAAAAAGGACTACTCATGTCTAGGTGGAATTTATGCTGTTGACTCAATGGTTTGGAGGATACAAGGTACAGATTTATAGGTTATAAAATCACATATGAAAATATTTCAAGAGAATATTATCATCACCGTAAATTTCTCTTAGCACACTCTTTGGGGTATGCTGACCTAGTCCAAACTATTAATTAATAAGAAAAGACAGCCTAAGAGAAGTACTTTGATTTTGCAATGTCAAACAAATATTTAGAGTAAGGGCTAGAACTCAAATCTCCTAATGACAGATCACCTTGGCCCCACTTAACCTTTTAAATTTATCTATTGAATATAGTCCATCATGAATTAGCAGCAACACACAGATATTAACATCCTGGATGATTCATAAAATTCAAACTGAGAAGAAATATGGAGGGAACAGAAAAGCTGAGAAGTCTCTATATCTGGATAATAACTAATAATTTTAAAGTACTCGTGTGCAGATGTTGTTTTGTGCTCTATTTGTATCAATGCAATCATTTCTTATAATAATCCAATGAAACAAGAACTATTATTATCTCACTTTACAGATAAAGAAACAGGTACAGAGAGACTGAATAACTTGCCTTCTCTTACACAGCAATTAGGTGATAAAGCTGGGAACTGAATCCAGTCAATTCTGTTCTAGAATCCACACTATGCTCACTATACATACTGCATCTTACAAGCCTTTGGAAAGGCAGTTTTAGGCTTCCTCTGACTGAGTTTTTCATTTCTCAAGGGTCTTCTGACACAAGAGAAGGTGAAATTATAAAAAGGCAATAATTAATTCCCTTATTTAATTTTGGAAGTGTTTCTAGCAGCTCAGGTAGGGGACCATGGAGTTCTAGGTTCACTATAATAAGGATTTCCTTTCATTCTATGCCCCATGATTCAAACCAATCTTAATAAAACTGGATTTGGAAAGTAGGAGATAACATTAATGGAGAAGCTCCAATGCTACAAGTAAATTCTCTCTTGGTATTAGTTTGTGATACTGCCTTGGAACATCCAATATCATGGTTCCAGAAAACTCTTTCATTCCTTTTACTTTCCCCAACCCTAATCTCTGAGATTTCTCAGTCTCAGTGTTTATACATTGGTAAAATGCAATGCCATCCAAGGAAAGGAGGTGATTGAGATTCTTCATGTGAGGATTTGTGTTTCTTCATAATATATATATATCTACACACACACACACACACACACACACTATTTTACACATGGTTTATATAAACATTTATATCTTGATTTTGAATTAGCTTTATGTGGCTATTTCTCTGTATTGCTACAGTTTCATAATTATCATTTTTAGTGGCTGTTTGTTATTACTACACCCTCTTTATAACAACCTCCAAGAAAGCTCCTACTTGCAAGCTTTCTTAATGCTAGGTTTCAATTGTGGTCAGGTGTTAAGTCTTAGGATAGCAAGTCAATTACGGGTCCTTAACATTTGGGGGTAATATAATTAATCACTCTCCAAAGCTTGAACTCATTACTTGATATGCCAAAAATAAAGCTAGACCTTGTCCCAACTGTCCAATCCTTTTATTTTTATCAACTGTCTATTTTGGAAGAGCATGCCAACAATCGAGGTAGTTATTATTTCATAACAGATTATGAAATATCATATAAAAAAACTGGTGTGGTAGTGCAAAGAGCAATGACCTTGGATTTGGGAAGACTTTTGTTAGAGTTACTTTTCTCCAGTTTTTTTGAGATATAATTGACATATAATGTATTAGCTTAAGATGTACAACATAATTATTTGATATATGTATATATTACGAAACAATTACCACAATAAGTTTAGTTAACATCTATCACTGCACAGTTACATTTTTTTCTTATGAGAACTTTTAAGAACTACTGTTAATAGCTAAAAATACCTAAAGTAGCCCCTCTGCCTCCTCTTCCTCTTTTCCCCAAACCTCACTCTTTGCCTCTCTTTCTACTTTCTTGGTTCTGTGAAGAAAGCCATTTTCTGCATAAGCATACATGAATTACCACAGCCAGTCTTTTAGACATGTTTCCAAGAGAAAGCATCTTTTAGAAAGATTCCTTAATAGCTACTAGCTTCTAACCTCTTAGTAATCTTAAGAATATAAAGAAAACATCTAGCATAACTGTGTTTTGGAATTAAAACATTATGTAATATTTTTATAAAACTTTTGAAGATAAAAAACGATCATTATTCTACCACCCTAAACAATTTTTATATATTTCGTGTTTCTTCCTACCACATACATATCTATATATACACTATTTTACACATGGTTTATATAAACATTTATATCTTGATTTTGAATTAGCTTTATGTGGCTATTTCTCTGTATTGCTACAGTTTCATAATTATCATTTTTAGTGGCTGTTTGCTATTTCCTTGCATTTGTACCAAAATATATTTAAGTGATGCCATTTTATTAAAGTACCTTCCGTTGGTTTGTTGCAACAAAAATATATATTGAACACTTTTACACACAACTTCATTGTTTTCAAAGAACAAATTTTCAAAATTTAATTGTTAAATCTAAAACACAGAAGATTTTTATGGTTCTTTATATATATCAGATTATCCTTCAGAAGTGTTTAGATAAATTTTCTGCCTCAATATATAATTCGTACTTTTTATGCCAACTTATTAGACTTCAGATATCATTTGATATTTTATTAGTTTAAAAATATTACTATATAACCATATAAATAACTAGACAGTGACATCACCGATCTGGAAAATTTTGAACACTCAATTATTCTTTAAACACTACTAATGTCAAATGCTGCTTTATATGTGAGAAATTTAAAGATAAAAAGTCTTGATAATCAGATAATAATTCACTGAGCAGTAAATATTTGAAGTTATAGAAGGATGAGAAATATTTTCCTGGGTAGAGAAGTATGTATCAACTTAGGTAACTTCTCTATGATGAATTCCCATCTTAAACAAACTATACATCAAAAGTATATATATGTATATATTATGTATCTCTCTATATATGTATATATTATGCATACAATGTATATGTGTATACATATGCACACACGAGAGGAAAATAGTATGGTAAAGTTTTAGAAAAAAGAAAAGCGAAGGTCTGTTTGATGTAAAATGAATGTCTCCACGTCAACAGGACTTAATTTGTGGAGAAGATGGTGATATTAGAAGGGCACCATGGGCCTAGTTTGAAGACAACTTTAAACACAAGTTTAGAATTTATTTGGTGGTCACTGTAGAACCATTTTAGAATGAATTATCTAGTTGTACTTGATTGAGGAGTAAAATATCTAGAAGTATTTTCTTATTCTGCCTTTTTGAATTAGCAGTGGCACTAGGAATCAGTGTATAGAGGTGGAATTAACACTTGGAGCTCTGCCCAAATGAAAACAAAAGATGTTTTAGACTTCCCTTTCAATATCAGGTCATGCTGGAAAGATAAGTTGAGATTAGATACTTGTTAAAGTACTTTTCTTAAGTTTAGGAGAGACTTACATTTATAGGGCACTGGCTTTTCTCAGTGATATACATCTACCTCAAAAGATCTCTCTAAATCTATACACTACAATTACAGTTTAGTTAGATTGTGGTGTTAGTTATCACCATCTCTTACCTGAACAACTTTAGTTGCCTCATACCTGGTTTGGTTCCAAATTTTTATTCCTGACAGCAGTGTTTTTTACAAAGCAGCCTAAGTTATCTTTTAAAATTTTAATCGGGCAATTTCACCTCCACGCTGCCTCTGTTTAAGCTCTCCAATGGTTTGGCATCTCAATTAGAAAAAAAAAAAATCATTGCCTTGGTTTAATGTGATTTGGCCGCTAACATTTTCTCTATTTCATACCATTCTCCCCCATCACTTTATTTCAGCTACTATGGCTTTTTATTTGTTTTTTGCACATAACAAACTTTCCCTCCTTTCAGGTCGTTGGTATTTACTGTTCCTTTTGTCTTGAATTCTCTTCAAGAAGGTCTTCCCTTGGCTCACTTTTTCTTGTCTTTCATTCCTCAGCTTACATGTAATCTTCTCATGGGCATTTCTTGAATACAACTGAAAATTAACACCACCTTTATCTTCTATGCTTCCAAAGTATCGGTTTTCTTTCTTTTGCTTTTACCTTGTTTAATTGTTTAAAATTTATTTTTCAAGAAGAGATGGGTGGCTGTTAAATCTTTAAAAAATTTACCATTTCAGATTAACTAAAATTTTTGGTATGAGATAATAGTTAAAAGCATGGACTCTGGACCAAGGCAGACTGGGTTTGCCACTTTTTAGTTGTCTTACTAAGTTATTTAAACTCTTTATGATGCATTTTCCTACTGTTATGTTTGTAATAATAGTAACTAATGTATAGGGTTGCTATGAAGATATTACATTCTTAGGAGAATACCTGGGACAGATAAGTACCCAATAAATGTTGATAGTGATTATTATTACTTTTCATTATCTATTTACACTCTCTAGAGTATAAACTCTGTAAAGGCAAGAACCTTATCTACCATGGTCTCTGCTGTGTTTCCAGGACCTAGACGAGGGACTGGTAAGTAATAAATGCATAATAAATGCTCCACAAATATTTGTTAAATAAATAAAAAAACTGAGTAGGATAACTGTCTACTGACTTCTGATATAACTGAATTGTTTGTGAAGTTAGGTTCTTTGCTGTATCCCAACTGATTATTTACTGTGTTGACTGAAAACGAGCCCTCTGTCTGTAACCAAGATTAAGCCTTCAGTTTGACGTAGAGTGTGTTTTTTAGCCCTGGATTTCTTAATTCCTGGAGTTTGAGAACTGGCTTCACTGTATATAAGTTGAATACTGTCAGGTCACTCACTAAACTTTAGCTTTTCCTATATAAAATGATAAAAATGTATACATGAAATTTATTGATGACTGTCTTCATCACAGTGATTGATGTTTCTCTACAGAGGGTTGAGTAAATCATTTCAGATAGAAAAAAAATATTCTGTTCTTAAAAATCTACTGTAAAAGGGATACCAGAACTTGCTTAAATTACTCAATCTAGTGCTTAATCATCCTCTCAGAAAATTCTTTCTTTTGCCTGCAGGTGGTTTTGGCATATCCTTTACCAAGAAAGTGTTTGTTTAGTAGACCACCCTCCCTCTGCATGCTCTGAGAAGCCCCCAAAGAGGATTTTTGTAATTTCAGAAGGATCATGGGTTTTTGAGATACAGAATCTCTAAGAGTGGGGGGACCACATTCCCCTTAGGAACCATTAATCTCCCTCCATTCTTAAGGCTAACACTTCTTACATGAAACCTAAATCCTCCTAATACAATTTAAGCCAATTTCCTGAGATGTGTCTCATTAAGGATGAAGAGCAGCTGGCCACCATTTTCTATATAATAAATCTTCCCATGCTTTAAAATAGTTTTAAATTTTTCATTCTTTTTCTAAGCAAGTTCCAACTACATTGCTATTTCCTCCCCTGTTCACCCTATCCCCACACCACCCCAAACAGGCCTATTTTTCCTACTGACTAATTTAGATATGTTTAATCCTCAAAAATTATCAATCATACCATTAAGCAAAAAAAATTTCTTTGAGATTTTTATTCATATTGCCCACAGAATATAATGACAATTTAAATGGTGGCTTTAACAAATATACTTTCCTTAGAGTTTCATTACATAAAATATTTCTTGCTAT